>NW_020884911.1:4275355-4680329 GCF_003945725.1 Corapipo altera
TTACTCTGATCTGGGAGAGATCTGACTTGAGTTTTACTCTGATCTGGAATTTACTCTTTTGACTTTGCTTTAGGAGGAGAAATGTGTGTGGTGGTGAACCCTGTTTCAAGTCACTTTAAAAGGAAACCTTTATTGAACACTTCACTGATATTTTTTTCCCCTTCTCTCCCTCTCTTCCCCAGCTCTTTATGGCAGAAATCACTTCTGCAATTTACTTTAATAGGGCTTTCCCAGTCCAGGGCCAATTGCTATAGGCCAGGTGTAAACTGGACTGATGTTTGTCACACTGAGTCCTTGATGAACCCCGTGTTCAGAGACACTTCACCTTGACAGAGCTCCACTGATTGCAGCAGATTGGTTTCCAACATTCTCATTTTTTAATGGCATCCAAGCAATGGATTCAGTACCATTAGGCACAGTAGAACTAAATTTTCATGTGAACTTTCACTGAATTTTCACTTCTTTTTTTTTGGCTGTTCTCCAATTTACTCACAGGTGTGTTTTAGAGTAGAAACTGTAGGGGAAAGTTCCATGTAGGTCTTGCATTGCAGTTAAACTTTATTGACTTCAACCACAAAGAATGTAAGAAATTCTTACTTCACCTAAATAGTGTGTTAATAACCTGCTGTTTTCTTCTTGGGACATATTTGAGCTCAGGACTCTTGATGGCTGTTGCTCCAACTTGTGTTTAGAAAATTCTTTTGCTGCCTCTACAGAGGTAATGAACTTCTCACCTTGTCCATGTTATAAATGACAATCCCAACTAAAAGTGAAACTATTAAAATTACCCAAGCTGAATCATCTGCATCTTTAGCAGCATTTTTTCTTATTTTGACAACAAGGGGAATAGATTGAATAAAGCAAAATGTGCTGTGTCTGGATTTTGGAGGCTGCAGCTTTTGACAGTCAGTTTGTTCTGTGCCCTGGAGAAAACTCAGCTCTACATAAATATAGAAAATAAAATTACTTCTTGGAGGCCTCGGTGTTTAACAATCTATGTTGGCTGAAACTTGGCAGCATGCTCACAAGCCTTCTCACCTCATTTATGGAAACAAGATTTGTCATTGCACTGTATGAGAAATGAGTCCTCTTTCTGGAATCATCTCCATTAATTATTGGGTTAAAGCTCAGATTTCCTTGCTAAAATGAATTTGGACTTTGATAATTACTTTAAAAGGAACAGTTCTCTAGTCTTGCCTTGACTTTTCTTGTCAAAACACTGCTTCTTAATGCATTGCTTTTACTGCAATAAATTGGGGGAAAAGGAAAAAAAAAAGTACTTAAAAAAAAAAAGTAACATGAAAACTGTGCAAGGCAGGTGACAGGCTGGGAGGAATCAAAATGCCCCCTTCGCTCCCTGCTACCAGCTGCTTCCATGGTGTTCCTGGAAGCAGGGAAAAGGAATTCTTGGCTGTTTCTTTTCCTCTGAGGTGACCAGCCAGGGACATGGAGATAATAGGAATAAACAGCCTTTCCAGTTCTTCTTCCAGCCCCAAGAGTGGGTGAGGAACCAGGAAGCTCCTGTGGACATGGACTGTTTTTAAAATGCTCTGTGAATAACCAGCACTTTGCATCCTGTGTCTCCTTGAAACCCAAGAGAATTGGGCTCTTTGCCAGGTTTAAAAAGGTATTCAGGCTGAGCATTAGGGATCAAGCATTTTCCTGTGTGGAGTTGGCTTCTTAATTTAATTTCATTTTTTAAATCCAACACAGTTGGCTTTGAATCTGTTACACAAGGGCACAAAGGAGAAGGAAACAAAAAGATACTGGGGATCACAGTAAGTTGTGAGCTGTAAAGCTCCTGCAGGCTACTTGTGAGACATATTCCAGCTGCAAAGTAAGTGTGGCTAAAAATATCTTAAGATCACTGTATAATTTAGTCAGCTCTGAATGTCAGATCATACAATGGAGCACATGTGCATATTTTTAAAAGAAGAGAACTGGTAAAATGAGCCTCTCTTCTGCTCAGATGTTTCTTGGAGAGATGCTTTGAGTTGGCACTGTCTCAGGTGAGGAGCAAAAGGTTCTGCTCCCCCCTCTGCCACTGAACAATTCCCCTCACCTCCTGACCAGGAAGCATTTGCTTCCCTGTCTCCAAATGGATGGAGGAGCACTGATTAAAAAGCTTTCTGTAAAAGGCAAATAAGAAAAGAATTCTATACTCCCAAAGTTTTTACTGTCATTATATTTATATCTTGTGTTTTTCATTTAGGAAAGAGTATTGTTAATTAGCAATGTCACAATCACTTTGCATTTTTAAGGGTTTCCTTCAAGTTTTAAGATATTCTTTCAGTAGTGTGATAGTCTGTGGACAGCATCCTAACTGAGCTCTCATTGCTCTTGAAATACCTTAGTAAGAAATCATTTTTAAAAGCTTCACTCCAGAGTAACTTTACTTAAAAACTAGGGAAACTGTTTTCCTGGTTTCTTTCATTGACATATAAATGCTCAAAGCACCCTCTGGAAATCCATCATTTTTTAAACAGCTTTCTCTGAAAATGGCAACGAACTTTTTGGGTAAATGTAACAGTGCACTTCCTGAATGACAGTGTGCTGGGTCCTTCATCTTCTGAGAACCAGAAACTCCTTGGGAAAAGTAATGAGTTGTTACTTCTTCTCTCCTGGAAATGGATGGCACAATTCATCCCAGATTGCTCCATGCAATCCAGTTTTTATTCTTATTAAAGACAAATAGTCACTGGTTCCCTTAGTGGGATGTTTCTTACACGAGCAATCTGGGAGTGATAGTCATGATGAAACACTGAGCTCATGGTAGGGGAGAAAAATATCCACTCCAGTGAAATCCAGATGTTGAAATAAAAGGAGTATTAAAAAATGCCAATTTCTTTCCTTCTAGTCTACTTTTTGTGTATTCACTACTATCAGTTGTGCTTGATATGCTGATGAACACAAGTTCTTGCATTAAAAACTCTGGAGAAGCCATTAAAAGGAATAAGAATTGGAAAGAAGAGGGATGCTGCCTTTGAATATCCAAGGAGAAATAAAGCCAGCAATGTGAGTCTGTCCTGTCATAGGCCATCCTGGAGAAACAATTCTCTGTGATACTATTTTAACTGTGTCTATATTAATTTATGTGCATAAAGCAGTTATTTAAATGGGAATATCCAAGTATTAATTTTTGCTCAACTTGAGGGAATAAATGGTTGTTTCTATTAAAGCATTTGAGCCCAACCCTGCTCTGGAAAGACTGCCTGGTATTTTAGAAAAAGGAGAAAAGGACTCAGTAGGTGTAGGGAAAACTAAAACCCAGAGCACAAGGGAAATATTTTTTTTTTTTTTAAGGTTCTTTGTCTATTGGATAATGGAGGCAGGAGGGCTCAGGGTGGGATGTAGTGCAGGGACCATCAGCTGTGACAGGGCAGGTCTGAGGCCAATCCCAGAATCCTGGGCAGTGGGTGTTGGTCAGTCCTGCAGATGTGTGGGCACAGATGCAGAGCCAGGATCAGCAGGAAAGTCTCAGCTTAAGATCAATTCCTGAGAAAAGGAAGTGCAAGTCCTCATTTCCAGCTTTCTTCACAGCCACTCCCCTCAGCCAAGACCTGACCTTGGGCTCAGCCAACTAAACTAATTCCCCCCATTTGCATTCCTAGAAGGAGAACGTGCTGTGGGCTGCCAGCTGGGTCTTTAATTTCTGAGTCATTTATTTATCTGTGGGGCTCCTCCACGTGCTGTGCCACCAGCCCAGGCTGCAGGTGATTACAGCACAATCAGATTAACATCTGACATTTTGCTTGCTGCCTGCTGACTATATTTTGAATATTTTTTGCTGTTGTTGGTCCCTCTGAAACCAGTGGAATTGCTTTCCTTGGCTTGGCTGAACCTTGGGTGAATAATTAGGCATCACATTGCGAGTTGAGAATTGTGTCTTTTGAATGGAAGTATATTCTGGCTGCTTTGATTTCTGCCTCCTATGTTTGTGCATTCACAAACACCAGTTTTAAATTCTTAGCAATTGCTACATTAGTGTGAGTTTCCAAGCATTTGAATATTTTGGATATGACTTGGCAGAAACTTGTGGGCAACAACTGCAGCTCTGCTAAATTGGCCATTGCCCTGCCAGTGTTTTAGATGACAGTTCACCTAAATTTTTACTACCTCTGAAAAGATTAAAAACTAATTCACTGTCACACTCTGAAGCTTTGAGCTTGTAATCAATTAGACCTAGAGAAGGTTGTGAAATTTTAGTGATGTGGAGCTTGAGAGTGAGTTTTATTGGTGCTTTTTTGGCTCATGCAGGGATTATGGTGATGAACCCTTTTAAAGTTCAAAAATTACTTTATAGAAAATGTACAGGCCCAAACTATAATGATTTAAATTAGTGCTTTGAAGGTCAGTAAACTAGGCCTGTCTTCTTCACAAGGGAAGCTGAGATTTGATAAAAACACTTCATCCCTGGATGACGTATTTCAGCTGTGAATTGTCATCAAAGGGCCTCAAAGTCATTTCTCCCTGGTCTTCTACATAATCAGAGCAGCGTAGTGGAATTTTCCCTTGTATTTTCATTTTGGGCTAATATTTGTCATGTTTCAGGCTTATTCAGTGCTTATTCAGGAACAGAGATTTCTGCCAAAAAGCCTCCATGACAGATTTCATGTAAAGCTGTGGCTTTCCCTTGAAAAATTTGCCTTCTGATAAACTCTCTGCCCTGTGAGTCACATCAGATCTCTTCCTCCTGGACAGTGACACCATTCAGTGCTGTATATTTTTATGGTAGTGTGGACTTCTTTAACTCAAGTCACTGCAGTTGTAGGTCTAGTTGAAGGACTGTCACACCTAGAAATAGGAGCAATTTGATTCCATATGTCTGATTAACAATTAGGGTGTTTTTTCCACATCATACCTCACTTGTTCCCAGCTACATATGGAGAAATTCAGTCCAGGATTGGATCTAAATGCCTAGAACAGCTCAGATTGAAAACACTGATGGCAAGGCAGCTCTGTGTGCACTAAAAGAGGAGAGGCTACTGAAAGATATCTTTTAGTGGGATTTTTCCCAAGAGGAAAACCTGTTTTCATTGATGTCTGTGTAGAACAAGTGGTTCAGACAGGCCAAGAAAAAAACAAAGGGAATTAGAACTGGAAGCAGGCCTGCAGAGTGATGGATAGCCAGTGGATTAGTCAGGACATGGAAACTTTATTTGGCATTCATGGAGTCTTCAGCCTCAAAGAAGAACCACAATGTTCCCTTGGGAGATTATTTTAAGATCCCAAAGAATGTTTGTGCCGTTCCTCGGTATCGAGCGATTCCGTCACATGCTCATCCAGCCTGGGTTTTTAATTTAGCAGTGAAAGTGCAGAGCATCCCTTGGATGCAAAGTTACTGCTGTTTTATGTAGGGAAAACTTGTTCCAGTTTCCACATCCACAATAAGTTTTATTTTCCCCCAGGATCCATTTTGCAGCACACTACAGCCTTTGGATCTCTCCCTTGTTTTATAGTCATGAGTTCTCTGCCTCTGGAAAGGCAATAGAGATCACATTTGGCATGATGGCATTTAGGGGAAATTGTTTCAGCTGCTAAATAGAAACTTAATTCCAATTAATTGTAGAACTGTTTTCAAGGTTCTCTTTCAAACAGATTTCTTGAGGCTTAGTTTTTAAAAGTGGAAATTTTGCTGGGTTTGTTGTTTTGGGGTTAAATTTTGTGTAATCAAACCAAAATAGGGTTTGAAATGCAGCTGTGTGTGATGTTGGCATTTGGACTTGAATATCCCAATAGTTATGAGATATGAAATGTCCTTTTCTTGTGCAATGCACTTTCACCAACAGCATTACACTTGCTATTAGAATATCAAACTATGGGTTATTGTGGAGATGATGCACGAAAAGAAATAAAAGGTTCACTACTGAGGAACATCCAGCCTAGAAAGTCTTGTCCTCTGGTCTGATCAGATGTTAAAATATTTTGAGCACTAATTACTATCAAAAGCTGGGTGACACATATGGGCTGATTCAAGCTGATTAAAACAGTAAGGACCTTTTCTGCATCCTGGAACAGGAAAGGAGATTTAATGATAACATGAGTTAGTTGATCTGTATGATCAGAGAGCCCTGATCTGTATGCTCAGAGTGAGATTGACTTTAGGGGTAAAGTCTAATGTCCTACAATAGAACATTTTTACTTGTTTGTCCTTAAATGTTGAGTAAAGATGAAGAAAATATGTGAGCCTGAGAAACAATTTGGAACCCATTGTACAGAACTTTATCAAGTATTCATTTGCCAAAATACAATATTAGCTCAAAGTTTTAGCAATATTAGCAATAGCAATATAAAAAATTAGCCATATTCCAGTCTACTGTCCAGTCAATCTCAACTGGTGTCAGTGACTGAGGGGTAGAGCTAGGGAAGAAAAAGATAAAAATACCTTTAAATCCCCCGGAGAGGATTAGATAAGATCCAAAATGCAATTCCATTAAAACTAGCTGCTTAATATTTTATGATAGATGCAGCCTTGATGTTGGCAGTATCCATAAAGGAGAGAACTTGGATTTTTTTTTTTAATTTGCCTTTCTAACAACAGGACCCCGTTGTGCTGTTTGGCTGTTGGCAGTGTTATGCCTGAAGGGATTATGGCCCTTGGGATGTTGCCAGTGCCTTGTGGGACAGAGCAGCCAGGAGGTGTGACAGTAGTGGGGGCAACAGCCATGAGGGGTCAGTTCTGGACTTCCTTAGTCTGTCACAGCCCAGGAGAGGGTTTTTTCTTTCTGTCATTGCAATAGTGGGTGAAGCCATGTAAGCCTCACAACTGTGATGCTGAAAAGACTCAGCATTCCTTTCTCTTTAATTTCTCTTTAAATTCACGTCTCTAATAGGCAGCTGGGAAAGCAAGGTGTGTGTCAAACGGGGCAGGAATGTGCAGTGTTTCCCTGTCTGATGTAAGAGGAGGATGCTATAACCAGGTGGCCCTGTCCCTGGGGACAGCAGTGTGAAGGGACTGAGTGGCTTCTACCACAACTCACACAACACCAGAGGAATTGGTTAAAACTGCAGTGAACTGCCAGATCCAAGCTGGGGCCAGGCTCTGTTTCCAAGCCCATAACAGCTTTGTAAGCCAAATCCTTGGTTTGCACAGCACTGCACCTGTACTCCAGGATCCTGCTGGACCAGCCCTACCCAGACCAACCCCTTGTCTGCACCAGAACCTGTACAATAGGTGGCACTGTGAGTTTGTGGCTTGGGCAAACCACCCATGGGCAAGTGGGGGCTGCAGCCCAAAAATAAATGTGTGTGGTGGGCTGGACAACAAGGGAAAGCTGCCCCTGCAGGTCAGGGATTGACTGGCAAATGTCTTCAGCTTCCTGCAGAAGCCAAATCAGACACACAGAAGCAGCACTGAGTGTTCTTCTCAGCCATGCATGTTGTAAACATAGTTGTACCTTCAAACACACCTGTGTGATCCTCGAAAAAAATGAGCAAAGCTTTCAGTGCCTGGCATAATTCAGCACTTCAGGTTTGGGATTTTTGCTTTGAGGTTCAAATTTGGCAGATGTGCCCAGTTTGTTCCCTCTCTCCACTATTTTCCTCTGCAACTCTAAGAACTGCTTTTGCTCCCCATTCCTCTCTCCAGAAAAAGGTTTTCAAAGCGTTGTGATTCCCTATTTCTAAGTGACTGTATTTTAAGTTTTCTTCTGCTGGGAATGACATAAATGGCTTGAGCAGAGGAATTGTGATGCTCTAAGTAGCCAGTATTCTCAGCAAATGCTTTGTGTGATTGAGATGTCTGGATGATATGATTTCAGGACAGCTGTGCTGATAAACTTCACAAATTTCCCATTTCAGTACTTTCACCCCTCGTATTGCAGTAGGTGAAGGCTCTCTATGCAGGATGGATACCCAGTGGAGACAGACTGTTCTAATTTTTAGAATCATGAAAGGCTTTTGACACTCGCTCTATTAATTTTCCACTAAGGACAGTGAGTCCTTAAAATAACAGTTTAGCCAACCTCTGTATGCACAGGCTCTGCTTGTTACTACTAAAATTGGAAGCACTCATTGTACTAATGGATTTTGGCTCTTCTCTGCAGCTTCACCTTTATCTCTTAAGCATAGATGTTATTGTTTGAACACCGGTTTTCTGAGTAAAAAGATAAAATGTGAGTTTTGAATCAATCCTCCTTATCCTCTTTGCTGCCCTCTTCCTGTACAGTTTCCCCTTAGAAGCTCAGAACTGCTGAACAACAGTGCAGTTGCTGTTGTGAGATCAGCTGAACCAGCACCATGGAGACTTTGCCTGGCTTTTTTAACACCCTTCTTCCTAGGCTGGAGCATATTTTAGCTTGGCCTCTGTAAGTCTGCACTCCCAGCACATGATTTTACTATCCCAGTTAATAAAGATAGAGCCTTCTATTGTGAATTAGAGACATGTATGGGCTCAAAGTTTGGTGCTGTCAGTGTATTACCAATTATTTCCTTGTGTCAGGTATTTTATCCTATTTTGGTTTTTCCATTCCACAAGTTTAAAAGCTCAGTGTGAAGGCTCAGGGCTGTTTTGATGGACAAAGTTAATCCCTTTAGTGATTCAAGCCCCCTTCCAAGATGTATTCACTTGCTAACCTCAAATCCTAAAATCCCAGCTGAAGTATTAGCAGCAGAGTTCAAAGTCATTTCCTGACTACCTAGAAGGGCAGAAAAATCAGCTGCAGCTCTATACAAGGGGAGGGAGCTGAACCTTGGAGTTGCATCACACATTTGCATGCAATTAATTTTCATCTGATTTTAAGATCTCAAACTTTTTGAAAAGGAAGGAGATTGCTCTTCAGGGACTCTGTACAAAATTGCTTATCTTCCACATGTCTCTTTGTGAGGGGGAGAAAGCTTCTTCTAGAACACTTCAAGTGTATTCTGTGGAAGACATGTATGAAGCCATCCTAGCGTGAGATTATTCATTGGCTGCATTCAAGAACTGCTAGATAAAAATATAGAGGATGAACCTGCAGCATTTGAGTTAGGGGTTATGTAAATTTTATTTGATTTTCATCCATTTCAAATCAAAAGCTTTTCCAAGATGTAGCACACTTAGCAAATGACATGAATTCAGAAATGAAGTTGTGTATATAGTTCCTGGTGCTTGCTCTGAGGCTGTCTCATACTTTTAATGCTTTTTTTCTCAAAAATATCCAATTTGAAGTGGCTCTCACACTAATATGTCTGACAAACACTTTCTCCCCTTTCAATGAGCCTTTAATGCAAGTGGTGCTGTGAAAAATGTTGCTGCTTTTGCTTATGCTGAGGCCCCATTTTTTCACTTCTGTCGTGTCACTACTGAATTGCTGTGATGTCTTCTCCACCCAGCAGTACTGACCCAGCCAAGCCATGACTGCTGCCTGGTGCTGGCATGAGTCTTTTGGGGTAGTCTTGGCCTGTTTCTAGAAGAACTGCTTGGCCCTTATCCATTTCTTAGGCACTGCACCTGGGACATCCCCAGATGTTGCCTCCAGGACACTCCCAGGTTTGTGTGTGGGCTGTGAGGATACTGGTTTAGATGTGGGATAAGCATTTCAGCTTCCCAAGTGAATGAGAGTGCATTTCAGCAGTGATAGGCAGTCCCTTAGACACCATTTACAAAGCCTGCAGCTTCTGTGACACTCTCCACTGTTGACCCTTCCTTCTTGTTGTGCTTTCCCAACTATTCTGTCATAGAAAAGAGCTGAAAGTCCACTATTTTTTCCAGGAATAGAAATCATTGTGTTGTGGGTTTGGTTTTTTTTTTGAGGAGGTTGCAAGCAAACTGCCTGAAATCTGTGAGCAGGAGAAAAAGTACTACTGGCATTGGGTAAAAAACTGCTTGACTTCTTTTCTTGGGCAGAACATGCCTCAAGTAACCCTTTCTGTTAGGAAGGCAAACAGAAACGGCCCCACTAATGACTTTATTCATTCTGGAAACTCTGCTGTGACCCTGCTGCACCAGGAAGAGCAACCTTTTTAGAGTGCCTTGGCCACACAACTAAAGCTGATGTTAAGATGATTTTCTTTAGAGTAAAACTGCTTCTGCCTGCAGTTGAGATGGTTGATGGAAGGGATGTAATGTTTTGACTGCAAATCACAATAGGCTTCAGCTGTAAACAACAAATCCCACCCTCTGTGCTTTTGTAGTGATAGGAAATAAATTGTAATTCTTCAGGTGGACTATTAAGGTGCTAAGAGTTGCAGTTGGACTGCTAATTAATTCTTGAAGTTTAAAATGCCAATTAAAAAAGGTACATGTCCTTGTACCCCCCCACCCAACGTATCTTAGCAGAGCTATTGAGGCAGCTCCCAGCTTTCCTCACAGAGCTTACCAGCTCACCAGCCTCTAAAATTTAGGGGGGAGTGCTATGCTTTAGGCCCTGACATCTAGAACCTATGTAAATAGACAGAAAAAATAAAAAGGAAGAAAATCCCTGGGATTCCACTGTTCTTGTTCCACCCCAGTTGTGAAGAGCAGCATTGGTCCGGCAGTACAGGCACTGGGGCTGCAGAACTTTGCTCTGCTGGTATTTGTTGTATACAAATCATGGCTTTAGTTGCACTAATGAACTCCTTAGTTCATTGCTGCAATTAAAGGAGTTCATGGTGGCAGCTCACACGAGCAGGGCAGCACACTGGCTTCCAGGATAACGATCCCATTTCCTTCACCATTGTCGTAATCAGGGAGGTTGGAGCGGAGCTAAGAATGGCAGTGACTCAGAAGTGACAGCAGCAGGTATGACGAGGGCAAGGGATTAGGATATATTGGAATTAGCACACTTGGCTGGCTGAGGATACAGGTGTTGGAGAGGCTGAACAGCTCACTGCAGTGGGACTGTGCTGGAGTAAGGGAGGGAACTGGGACCTGGATGCATTTTCTCTCCACTTCCCACCATATTAAGGCTGTTTTGTGTTTGCAGACCACACAATTGTTGGACAGGCGTGTTCTCAGGCAGCACGTCTCCCAGTGCAGCTTTATAAATAAACGTGCCATCTGGTTTGCCAGGGAGGTCTGTGACGCCTTTCACCCGGGCTGAGTCAGAAAGGAATTGCACACAACCCCGGGCACATGAGGGGAGAAGCATCTGCTTTGTGACATGCAGGCAAGTGTGAAATGCAGGTAAATCGCTGTAGTTTGTGTTCCTGGAATACTCCTCGGCCCCGTTTGTGTGTTGGAGCTGCACTCTGCCAGGCACTGTGCAAATGGAACAGAGCCACTCCAAGATCCAAGTGCTTGGAAGTCTCCACGTGCCGGATTGGAAAATGCACTAATAAGAGAGTCTGTGTGAGGAAGAGCCTCTTGCATTGTTGCACTAAGATCAGCTCAGGGTACTATGAAATATTCAGATATTCTCATCTGCTACAAACCTGGCACAACTCAATTGAAACCAGAGATAGCATGGCAAGGTTGAGCTCACTAAAATAACCACTTTATTCTGCTGTCCAACCTCATCTGTGTTGCAGCCAGAGAGTCTGCAAAAAAAGTACTTTTAAAAATCATCCTTTCCTTAGTAAACCTTAAGAAAGCAGCACAGTTGTTTTAGATGTTATTTATTAAATATTGCTTAATTAAAAACTGGTTTAACTGAATTTGGAGCCTGAAACAATTCCCACTAATACCTTTGAGAATATTTTATTCAACTTTATTAGCAATTAGATCTAGCCCTTAACCCTTTGGAGACTGCCAACAAATGTGTATTTAGGACAAGCAGCTTAGCATTCATTTGGTCAGCTGTCTGGAGACTGCAAATGTTCCAAGGATTAAACAGATTTTTTTTTTTTTTGCCACTGGGCAAAGTTGCCTGCCAAGTTTTCACCAGATGCATGTTAATAAAGCTGGGATTTATAAACAGTTCTGATGCAGGGATCAGAGCAGTCTGAGTGACTCAGAGCTGCTCACGGGGTAAGCAGAGTTCTCCCGTGCCTCCTCTTAGCCCTTGGTTGAACTGAGAGGCTGTAAGTAAATTAAAGTATTATTTGATAGTCAATAGTGAGAGTGAAATCCTTTCTCTGGCATATCCCAGAAAAGCTGTGTAGTTGGCATGACCCGACTTTTTTTGGGAATGCTCGGAGAAGCCAAGGACCAAATAGCCCTGAAGGATTAATTGCCTCTGTGGCAAACAGCAGTGCCCAGCCCAGGCTGCAATTCCTTGCCAGCAGCTGGGAAGGGTTGTGTTCCTGCCTGCAGAAGGTGTTCTGGGTGGTTGGTGTGACACTGAAGGATGAACATTCCTTTCTGAGCACAGGAGTCACGTTGGAATGATGTTTGCTTTGCAGAGTTCTGCTCAGGCAGAGGTTTAAGAGCTGCACACTGAGGACACCCTCCAAGTAGCACCAGTCCAGCTGTAACTTAGAAAGGGCCTGAGACAGATAAGCCTAAATCAATTAATTCTTCCTCTTCAGGCTTACCACCCTCAATGTAAGCGTGGAGCAGCTGTGAACTCAGTCACAAACTGAGGTGAGCAGGGAAATGTAGGAGGCAGCTTCATTCCCAACCCATTTCTGCCAACAGGACAGAAATGGGCAGGTGTATGGGGGAGTACAGGAGTGTAAGGTTGGAAGGAGGGCTTCTATGTCCTGTTCTCCCTTTCCAGGGGCTCAGAATGACTTGCTTCCTGAAATTCATGTTGATTTTCAGTGGCAAAGATGACCCTTCTGTGACCTTGTGCTCTTTTTTACTGCCGGGGTGGATGAGAGTCCAAAGGAACTGTCACTTACTGAAAGGAGCCCAGAGCTGAAGCTGAGACAGGAAAATCTCCCCCCAAGAAGAGAAATTTAAGTTGGCTGTGAAAGTATACCTGCTGTGTGGCTCCACAAATGTCTCTGGTCCTATTTTAGAAATGAAGAATCCTTCCCAGCAGCCAGAGTCCCTATTATCTGCAATTGTAAACACAAGAGTTACTGAGCATGATTGAGGCACCAGATTTTTTTGGTTATCATGCAAGTGAAATAAAATCAGGGCTTCCAAGACTATGCTTCCTCTTTTCCAGGATTGCTTTTTTTGATTGGCCTTGATAGTCCAGGGAGCTCACTGCTAGAGACTTGTTCCCACAAACATTTATGTTCCTGTTGCAAATTCAGTCTGGTGTTTTGCCTCCTTTACTGCTCCTCCACTGAGTTGTCTGAATTTGTAATATTAATAGCTACCTACTTCTAATCCTAATAACTGCTTCCTTCAGAGTTGTGCATCAACATATGACCATTCTGGAGATTTTAATTCTTGCCAAATAAGATAAAACAATAACTATATCAGGAAGGAAATCCTTTGGTAAGATAGATGGAGGTGTGACTGCTAACCAGCAGCTTAGGACACTGATCACATTTTTTTAGTTCAACCTGACCCTTATTTCATCTTGAACAGTTTAATTAACTTTAATCTTACTGTTTGTTCATTGCAAAAATGAGGATGACACCCTTTCCATAAGAATGTGGTAACTTGTTAACTCCTATAAGGCTCTCAAGCTGCATCACTATGTGGTATTGAAATACACCTTCCTAATCAGAGCAGCATTATTGCTCAAATTATTAACTAATTTTGCATTTTGTCTAAACTGACTGAATGCCAATTTTCTCTCACTGCATGTGAGCCTTTCATAATTCATACTCAAGTTTTATTGCCATACTAAGTGCAAGCAAAGGTAGGGCAGAATAAAGATATGTATTTTACAATCTGTTAATTCTGGGCCAATTTAGAGAAAGCAAAATACTTAGTGGATTACTTAGGCTAATATCTGTTCTCAAGGTCAGAGATAATGGATGATGGCCCTTTCTGTGTACAATATGCATTATGCATAGTTTTTGGACAAGTTGTAATCAAGTCTAGGAATTATGCCAGTTCATTATTGGAGGAATTTATGGCATTTAGCACTTATGTAGCATTTTATATTTTTCAAGGGGAGTTCTAGCTAATTAACCCTTGCACACCAACAGAGCATAACTGTTGTCACAGGTGTGAAGTACAGTTACAGGAAGTGATTCTTTTTTTTCCAAAGCTAAATCAGAATTAAACTTCAAACCATTTACCATTTGTCTTGTGATCCATTTAATAGGCCTTCCTTTATCTCCAAAAAGGAGCTGCTGAAATAAGAGTGGATCCTGGAGTTTTAGTGTGACAGGTGAGCAAGTAAATAGAAAATGGAAGCATCCTGTCATCATCTGAGATCATCCTGCTGTTGCTTAGTGAGGACCCACAGCTGTCAGGGCAGTGGGGGCTTATTTGTTTTTTATGAATTTACCCCACTTGATTGACTTTTGTCCTCTTCAAACACAGACCTTAAATTGCAGGGTGACCAAGTGAAAAGTTGAAAACCACACTGGATGTAACAGAAAGGAGGGACTGAAGAGGTATAGAAAGTTTCTTGGCTAAAGAAGTTGTTGTTGTGAGTCATTATTGCCTGGGCTTGCCAAAACCTTCTGATGGTTTTCTGTTTGCTAATTACCTACGACTGTAGGAATGCACCTCTTTATAAAGCCAGTTCCTCCTCTTCTTTCCTGGGAAAAAAGCAGTTATGGCTTTAATGAGCAGACTTGCAGCCCTGTGCTAGACAAGTGAGCACAGCTTTAGATGAAGATCCTGGATGGCTCCATTTTTTCTTGTGCTTGCCCCCAGCAGCCCTGCCTTTCTCAGGGAGTGAGTAGAGTGCTCTGAAAACCCTCTGGAGCTTGTTACTTAAAAACAACTCACTTCCCAAACTGCCCTGCTGTAGGCTCAGAACCAGCATGGCTATAAAAATCGGGGTTTTTCCTCTTTCTGGGTGACTTCACTGGCTGCTTGCACTTGCCACTGGTATTCTCATTTATTATTTCAATGTTTCAGTGTCAGGGAGAGTTGAATGAATGTGATTAGACCTGATGGCATGGGCTTGTCTGATCTAACCCCCATGGAAATCAATGTTTTCCAATCTCTTGTGAAGCACTAGAGCCAATGAGTAAGGAGCACCAGACACAATTGAAGTGGCATTTAGCTCTTAATTATGTTTTCTGCATTCTTTGTATACAGATATATCTGCTGCTTTTGCTGAGCTTTCCATAATTAGCTGATTGGTTTGGGTTTGTTTTTTTTTCACCAGCATCTTTCTGCCTTCAGGAAGCAGAAAGTTTGTTGTCTCTCAGGGGTTTCGTTTAATTTGACTTTTTTTTTTAATTTTAGAAAGATCTCTGGCTACGATCTTAATGTGCATGGATTCTTCTGACCTTATTGCTTTTTTAAGAGATTATATTCTTTGGCATTTTCTGTTTCTCTGCTTTCTACTTTATAAACACTATATAGTGTTTCTATTTTATAAACACTAATAAGTGTTATATATCACTTCTGCCTGATCCTCTGAAGTTTCTTTCTCCTTTTTCATCTGTGAAATTGTGTGAGGAAAGAGCTTTTTGGGAAGTCTCCCAGAATCTGTATTTCACTTTTAAGTCAATGTATCTTTGGCAAATTGGGGAAGCAAAAAACTGCTATATTGGACTCTGTCTCAGTGTTTTATTGAGGCAGTTGCTTTTTCACTCTGAGACAACATTGGATGCTCTAAAGAATGAATGCCTTTTCTTCATAAATGCCCTTTATTCTAATCAAAATTGCTGTGGCTGCTCATATTCGCATTCAAGTCCCATTCCTGTTTTCCCACATATTAGATTTTAGAGTAAATTGTCCAGGCAGAATAAACCAAGGTATAATGAGAGCTAAAAGGATCTCAGGATGGCTCAGGCTCCCATGTGCATTTGAGGTCTCTCTAACCCAGGGTACTGTTTTTGAGTTTGAACAATGAGGGAATGACAGGATAATGATACTGTGAGGGCATAATTCACAGGGATATCTTTCAGCTCCCCACACTATTAGGCCTGTTAAGAATCTGACACACACTCTAAAGAGGCATTAAAAACTGTTGATGAGAGAAGTTGCCATCGAAGTCCATTAGCATAAATGAGTGGTCAGAGTAGCTGGGGCTGATATATTTTATATTATTCTGCTCTAAGAGGAAGTCTGAGCTTCTGAAGAGCTTTCAGGCTCAATCTTACTCGAGATGATCTCACATACCACTTAGTATTCCCAAAGCTTTTCAGGCACTCCTGTGAGGAGCAGGCATCCTGAGAACAAGGCACAGTTCACTTCAGTGGATAAAAGAAAGGTGGGGGGAGGGAAAGGACCTCGGAGCATGGCTGCAAGGGAAGACTCATTCCTGGATCCTCAGCTTTGCATACATGCTACGAAAAAGACCTCAAAGTGGTCTCTAGATATTCTATAGGAAAGAAAGAAATGTTCCCATTCTGCTGACAGAATGAATAATACATCCTTAGATATTGAAACACCACGTGGACACAGGAGACATCATAACTTTGTGATAGACTTGATATTAAGACTGGTGATACTTAGCAGTTCAAAACAGGCTGAGCTACACAGAAAGGTCACTGAGCAAAATCTGTAGCTTTTTACACAAAAAAACCTAATCAATCATAATTTCCCTCATTCCTGCCTGCAGTATAAGTCACCTCAGCTAATTCAGGTTTGTTTATAAATCTCTGTATCCACCAAAAGTTAGAATAACACAGTGTTCTGGCTCAGCCTCCCGTGGCAAACAGCCTGGATGCTCCACCTGCCAAGGTGGGAGCAGCAGAGTCAATGGGATGTGTGGCTGGGCTTCACAAGAGGGCTCTGAGCACATTTGTCCCAAAGTGAGACAAGCAGCAGTCAGACTGCTGAAATAAAGAAGGCAACAGCTTGAAAAGTGTCCAAAAAACCCAAAAAACCTCCCCCAATAAAAGGCATAAAACTTGCAACAATGGGGAAGACACCTTGAAGCAGCTGCCAGAACTGGGTTTGGCACTGCCAGAAGTTTTCCTGTGGCATCCAGACTTTGTTCCCACCTGGGCCTGGCTGAGCATCCTCTGTGGTGGGCACCAGGAGTAGCCTGCAAGTAAGGTAGGGCACTGCCAGTACAGAGTGCAGCAAGTAGGGGATCCCCTCCTGAGGGAAGTTGTGCATGTTGGCATGTGTTCAAAGCCTGCATTGTGATTTTTCTGGTGTGTCACTAGTGAAAACAGCCACTGGAATGTGGAAGTCGGGAAGTATTTTTAGAACTCAGAGTTTTAAAGCAAATTTAAGTTGAATTATAGCTGTTTGTTCTTATCCTTAAGGAGGGTAGGATGTTAAATCAGATGTTGAGTGGTTTATTTAGCTGTGTTTTCAGATAATAGCTCAGCATGCCAATCAGAGCTCTATTTTTCCATGCAGCCTAGGCAGTTAAATACCTGATATTTTCCTTTGGATATTTTGGCATTGAGTATTCCTGAAATTATGGACCTCTTAAGGGATCCCAAACTGGGATCAGAGGTCTTGTGTCAGTCTTGATCCAATTACAGGCACAGGGCATGTGCAGATATGGTCCAGTGCTTACTTCATCCCACTTAGCTGCACACAGGCACATCATCATTTTTAGCTGTCTTACAGTAATTACAGCAAGTTTGGTGTTTATTTAAATCATGCCATGAGAACAAATTTTAGAGGAAAACTTTGTCTCTTCAAACAGCACTGAAATGGATTCAGAAACTGAATTTGGCTTTACTGCCTGTGATGTAAGTTCAGAAGCATCTAATGGAAAAAAACCCCATTCAGCATTAATTGTGTATTTATACATTTAAACCGTTTGCACTCTAAGCAAATTTTACATGTTTGCTTGTAATTATGTCTCAAAATTATTTAAGAAGGAGAAAGGTTAAATCACTTGAGTATTAGACTACTTATTCATGTCAGCATAAACATGTGAAGTAGGGAAGAAAATGAGTATCATTAATAGCAGACAGTAGAACAAGACTATCTGTAATCATGCTGGTGTTCCTTTGCCAGCTGGTCATATTGTGCTGATAAATGACATGAGACAGAAATAATATCTTAGAGGGCTTAGCCACTGACTAATGCCTCAATATTCCATGCAAGCATGGATCTTTGGGAGGCACATCCAGCACTTTCTGTGACATCCCTTTGAAAAAGCAATAGCAGTTACCAAAGGTTGTTCTGAACAAGGTGCTTTCCTTTTTCGGTTTAAATGTCATTTCATAGCCTTAGCTGATCAGACAAATTATCCCTTCAACAATTACAACCCTTTAGTATGTGATGTTCTTCCAAATGTAATGAGTGAGTAAAAAGTTGGCTACAACTTGTCATAGTAGCATTGTGGTCCTTCTGCTGTCCTTGTCCCAACAACAGAATAAGTTTTTCTGATTTGTATGTTGATCACAACTGTTAAACCACTTTCCCAAATTATTGCTGGCACATCTGCCAGCTCCCTCATCCCCTTGGGTGGATCCCATAGATCCGTGTGTGTCTGAGTGGTGTAGCAGATCACTGACTGGTTTTCCTTGAATTGTGGGGGCTTCATTCTGCTCCCTGTCTTCCAGTTCAGGGGGCTGGGTACTCTGACAACAACTGGTGTTAGCATGAAAGATTGAGACAAAAAAAGACATTTAAACCCCTCAGCCTTCTCCTCATCCTAAGCCACTTTTCCCCTTGCACCCAATAAAGGAGGGAATCTGTCCCTTAGTGTTGCTTTGTACCAGTTCATATCACTCGGTTGGGTCTTTTTCTCTTAAGTGGCAAATCAATTTTGATGGTGAGAGATCTAAAATATTACTGGGAGAAGACTTGTGGTAAATGCTCCTACTCTCACCTCTTGCTTTCTTCTCTGTGTGAAATTCCAGAATTCCATATTTTTGCTCCCCCTGTCTTCTCATAGTCTTGCAAGCTGTGGAATTTACTGGTCTGAAACTGGTCCTTTTGCACAAGTTCTGGCTCTACAAACATTTATGTGCTTTTCAAAATCCATTTGTCAGGGCTTTGTCCTGTGTGCTACAGCCCAATCAAACAGTTGGGAAACTTGTCCTGCCTATGGAAACAAGCTCTGGTTATCCATGTTTTCTCTCTCACTTCTCCTGTGTGAGACTTGTCTGCTGTAAATGCCTGTTGACTTGCAAGATT
Organism: Corapipo altera; assembly: GCF_003945725.1. Lineage (NCBI taxonomy): Eukaryota > Metazoa > Chordata > Aves > Passeriformes > Pipridae > Corapipo > Corapipo altera. Next base: position 4,294,287 of record NW_020884911.1, read on the forward strand.
TGCATTGGTTTCTGATTTTATTGTCATTAAGGAAGCTTTCAGGTGAAAGACTTAGGAAAATCATCAAGGCTGAACCTGGAGTAAAACAAAGTGCCACCTAAAAATAATATATGCCAGAGTTACACTACAAAGGCTTTGAGAATAAGTTTGATGGAAACCCAAGTGCCTTTGCTAGGAGCCTCATAGCTGAAATACACTGGTAATAATTCCTTTTATGTTTCAGAAGTGTACTGTAATGAGTAAGGATCTTTTTCTTTTCATCTGATCTATTGTACTCCACCAGTTATATTTGTATTACAATACTTGATGAATATTCATATGTAGCTCTTCATAAAGTTCTCTTAAAATCGATACTAAAAGGCTGAGATTGTTTGAGAGGTGGCAATTACTGGCTGCAACAAAATTGTTCTCTGCTGAACACTTGCAACAAACAAATCACTGCCAGAAATGCTGCTGTTGGAAAGGGTGTTAAATAGTGAGTGTAAATCACAAAGCTATTATGGTGTTTTATATAAAATAGTTCACTAATGGATCACAAACTGTAGCAGTTACTTATAACAAGCAGATCCCTGAGTTTAGACAAATATTAGGGTGTTTTATTGCATGAGGCTTTGAAGATCACTATATTCCTTAATTACTGAGCTATTAAACAGTTACTAGTGAGCCTGTGAACTGTCTCCACTGAGTGACTGCTCCCATGCTTTGGAGCAGATGTTGGACTATGCTGTTAAATCAGGCACATCTTTTGGGTCCAGCTCTTTGGAATTTGGTGCAGCAGTGCCAGCTGAATGTATTTTAGGAGTGCTCCAGAGCACTGTTTTGGCACAGCCAGGCAGGGTGGCTTAGAGGGCCTTCGGAGCAGAGTTTCAAAATGCAACCTTTGATCTGTATCTGCTCCCCTTCTCTGTGCTGTGGAGGGTTAAACTGGTTGCCACAGAAGAACACAAAGTTATCTCTTGCTCACTGATGTGAGGAGGGGCAGATGGAGGTGTAGAGATACTATACAGCTTCCTTTCAAGGTCCTGGCAGCATTCCATGTGCACTTTGCTTGGTTGCCTCTCTTTGTTCCATGTGGGCTGTAGCTGTGGCAGAACAACTGGTGTTTAAATTACAAATGGAGGGGGAACAGGACTGTACTTTGCAAGCATCTTACTGATATTTATCTATTTGCAAAGTTGCTCACCTGCAAGAGGAAACAAGCTTTTGAGTCCAATGTGTGAGCCAGGTAAAGCAAGCAGAGCTGATCAAGAGTGAACAGGAATTCCAAGGGAAATGATCACGACTGCAGTGTAGCAGTTTCTTGGGCACATTTCTGTGTGTGCCATGGCACAGACACAGCAGCCCTGCTTGCCACTGTGGCAAAGCTGGTTAGCCCTGGAGAGCCTTCCCAGGTGAAACACTGCAGTGTAACAAATCCACAGAGAGCAGGATGGTCCCTGGGCATGTAGCAAGCCCACTTCTGAAAGTCTGACTTTGGGAAAGGCAGAGAAGTATCAGGCCAAAGGGTGCCTATTGCAGACAACCAAACACCCAAGATCAGGAAGTTAGAAGGAAAACATGTCCAAGGACACAAGGGCAGCAAATCCATTAGTCAGACAGTACTTTCTGTAGATACAGTTCCCTGTGATAATGTCATTATTTTTCATGCACAGCTGATCTTGCATCATTTGGTATTAAGGGACACACATAATAACCCTTTAAATATTTAATAGCATTTTCATTTACTGAAACCTGTGGGTGCTATTATATATTATACATAAAGCAACCTCTCCTTTTTCATTTTCTACCTACAAAGATGTGTTGCACACGTTTCCCTCTCTCAAATTTATAAGAGACAGGAGGTTTCTTTCGAAGTAGCTGGAGATATAAAATACCTGGCAGCAAAATGGCTTTTAACTCATTTTTATAGCACTGCAAGGCAGCATCTTCCTAATAGCCTTCTCTCAGACCATTGAAATGCTGCCATTAGGAGAAAGGCTGTGGCTCTATCCCTTAGGAAGGAGGTTTTCTTTCACAGAAGTTAAGACTCTTCATTAGGCTTCACAGCTTTATAGATCCAAGCAAAAATAGAAGCCCTGTCTGTTTCTGAAGCTTTGAGTTTTTGGTTTCTTTGTGGGTTTTTTTTTTTATTAAAGTTATGCAGAAAAGCCTCTTAAAGCTGAACTGTTGGAAGCAGTAGAGGCCAAATTGAAACAGCTGTTACATGGAGTATGTGCTACCCAAGTAGGAATCTTCCCCCTTCTGCCAAAATGTCAACTGCCTCCAAATACTTCCCCCAGTTATCCTAACAGGCATCCTCTCACTCACTTTAACTTGGTTGGTGAAGCAAGAAAACCTTTCCTTGGGAATACAGCAAAAACTTTTTGCAGATGTAAAAGCTGTGCATTGCAATGATTAAAATACAACCTTCTGGTAACTTCAAGCAGAGATGTGGAAGACAAAGCTACTTTAATCATCAAAAGGTAAGACCAGTTTGTCTCCTGTCACTCACATTACAGAAGGCAACTAATTCCCAGCATCTCCCAACTCTTCCTAGAGTATGGCCAGGAATACATCCCAATTTTTGCACCAACTCTTGTAAATTGAGAGATGCAGGCCACAGGTAAGATGGAGCAGTGGCAAAGGGTTAGTTCCTCCCTCAGAGCCAGAGGGAGGAAATGGAGAATGGATGGCTTTTGTTTCATTTGGGAAGTGGTGGGGAGTGGTTTCCTAACCCAACAGCCCCATAAACTGCTCTCAGCAGGGATTTATCTGCTGGCCTTGCTGCAGTCCAGCAGGCTGCTTCTTTTAATGGCAGAAATTGGTTTTAAAAGGTTGGCAAAAGGAGCTGTAATTGGGCTTGAGGATTTAAGAGTTGCAGAGAGGAAAATAAATACTCCTTCTGTAGAAAACTTACCATGTTTCAAATAATTTGATTTAGAAAATGAAGAAGAAATTTCAGCATGAGGTCTGATTCTCCGTGTAGGCAGACTTGTATGCCATGCTTCAAACATAGTATTTTTAGTTTAATATAAGTAGGAATGTGTACATGCATGGGTACAACATAGCTACATGGCTTATTTTATCCACATAAAGGGAAAAAAGCTTCTCAATTCCCTTTCTCATGCCTCAGAAAGCTCCTAAAAATGTGCTTGTACTCAATGTTCCTGTAAAATCCCCAACAACATGCTGAGAAAATACTATCCCCAAATGCTAATTCTTGCAAAAGATGTTTGCATGAGAACAGAGGACATAAAATGGTTCAGCAACCAGCACAGCCTAGTTTTATTTGAAATGCCTTCTTTTCTAATGGAGGAATAAACTGTATTTCTCAGATAATTACCCTTTTAGCTGTGGTGGAACTAGATGGCCTTTAAGGTCCCTTCCAACCCAAGCCATTCCGTGATTCTCAAAGCTGCTAAAACCTTTGGACTTTAAAATCTTCCAAAGTCTGTGGGGATCCATTGTATCCCAAAACAACTCAGGAAGGAAATCAAGAAAACTGGTGGCATATTGGAAATCAGCCATTTCCTACCAGTGAGTGTAGTGTGTTAGGGCACTGTTGGATTATTCTGCTGTACAAAAATAAGTCTTTTATCTTTGCAGTTTGGTTTGAACTTGCTAGTTGACTCCAGAAGTTTTTCCATGCTCCCACAAGCTGACTGGAATTACTCCCTTGTATTAGCAGTCTGATATTTCTAGTAATGAGATGGTCTGATGTCCAATATCGGGGCCTGGGGATGGGCTGAAGTGTCCATGTACTTCCCTGGCATAGGAAGATGCTGAAAAAATTAAGTAAGGAGGTTTTTAGGTGTGGAGAACTTCCCTATAGAAAAGACAAGGCCACGGAGGCATGGAATCTTGGGACTTAGTTCCTTTAGTTCCTCACCTTTCTAGTCCACTTTATATAATTAAAAGGCCTGACTATTTCCATGAAATTGTTAGAAGGAAAGTTTTCTGTCGGGCAAGTAAACTTGTCTCAAACCAATACCTGTGTCCCCACTGCCAAAACTTACTGTGGTTTCTGTTTTCTACAACAAAACTGGCATTTTTTAAGGCAACGTTATATGGTGCAATTAGATATTAAATACAGCTTGCAAGATCCTTATTTTAGGTGAAGTTTTCCCTGGTGAACAGCGGTGGGAAAGGCAAGGAGCTCTGACTCTGGAATAGCTGCTTCCCAGGCTGCAGAGCCACCCTTTGTGAGAATGCAGTCACGTGGCAGCACTTTGTATCTCCTGACAAAACCAGATTCTAATCGTTCATTTCCATGTAAAAAGGTCCGTGCTAAGGGCCTCTTGAGCTCCCCGGTCTCATTTCTGCCCGTGAAAATCCCCTTTTATGAACCCATCCCCGAAAGCAATCAGTACCTCCAGCTCAGAGAAAATCAGGGAAGTGCCAAGGAGGATCAGGGCTGTACATGATCAGCCACTTGGGTTTGCAGCAGGACTGACACTGCTCTGGCTCCGTGGTGATGAGCTCATGTTATTGAATTTGGGATGACTTTGAAATGCCAAGCTGAAGTCACGTTCCTGTTTCTCCTCTATTTTATGGACTTTTCCTGAACTAGTCTGCAACGCAGCAATGCTTGAATTTAAATCCTCCTTCAAAAATAACTCCTATTATGCCAGCTTGGAGATGGTATCAATGACTAGGGTTTTACTGACAATAAAATATACCAATATATATCAAACACCAGCCATTGATTGATGTTTATATGACACTGATCACAAGATCCTTTCCCCCACCCTCCACTGCTCTGATTCTTGCTATTGCATCATATCTAAAACATCTTTTTGTTTTTATCAGTGTTGTGAGGCACGGAGGAGAACATGGTATTTGATCAGGTTTCTTGGAAATCTGGACTCTGGTCTCAGCTTGTCTAAGACTTCTTGTGAGATTGTGGTCTCTTAGGGGAGTGATAATGCTCAATTTGAGCAAACTTCCTTTCTGTGTCACTGACTTCGATGGTAACAAACAGTCCTAACTCTCAAAATGTGTATGTGTGAAACGAGGCCACACTCCTGCTTGAACTCCTGGTGTATTACAAGTTTATAAATCACTTAACATCTTCTTGGCACTGCAAAAGCAAATGACATCTATTATTCTTGGTTTTTCTATTGAAAAAAATAAAAAATTTGCTTACCAAATTAATCTGAATGTAGATGTCAGTTAAAGCATATCTGCTTGCAGATAGTCTGTGAAATACTGGGAACACTGATAAGGGAATATTAATTCAAATGATCACATGCCAGGTATTCCCTATGACTGCTGCAAATCCCACTGTGTGTAGAGAAGTCAAGGTATTTTTTTATTTCCATCTATGATGTTCACTCTTAGCTTTGTGCTCATAGTTCTGTAGCTGCTGGCTGCTCTGGAACATGAGCTTTCTTTACAATAATTGCTCTTCCTTCTTTCCAACTATGTCATGACCTTTTATATGTTTACAAGACCGCTGGGAAAATGAGTGTTGAAACCTAAATTCATCATCAGCTGTTTCATCGAAACCCTTGCATAATCCCATAAAAAGACAATTGCAAGATAAATTGTTATTTGCCTTCCAAGGGCCTGTTTGAACTCCCACCAAAGCTATGGAATGACTGTAACCAAAGTGTGATTGGGCCCTCTCACTTTGACCCATTAGTCCCATTCATTTCCCTTTTCCTAAAATGAGAGGACTTTGGGTGTTGTGGAGCTAAGGGAAGTAAGGAATACTCTGGAATAGTCAAACATTGGCTGTTTCTCTCTCTCCTCCTCCTGCTGGCTGTTTTGCTGATAAATACCAACGCGTAGCCCGTGGTGGTCTCATAAAAGCCATTTTTCCTCCTCTGTTTAGCCTCCTACCTTTCTCTAACAATGCCTTTTTGCTTCTAGCCATGTCTTCTGGTGGGGAGGTTGGTAAATGTTGTTTCTGATTGCTCAGCAGGCGCCCCGTTAGAGCAGATTGCCTCCCAGACAGCCAAGTGCTTTACCCTTGAGTGCTTTCCTTGCCTCAGAGTGCCAGGACCATCAGTGGAGCCGTTTGTAGCTCTCCCCGAAATCCCAAATCCCAGGCTGTTCTTAGTTCCTGGAGAATGCTGCTCTGTTCTTTTGTTTTTTTTCAGGAGAATGATGTTGGGAAATGCTTATTATAATCATTGATTAAGCAGCATAAGTGTTTGGATAGGCCAAAATAGCTTTGAGCTTATGTGGTTCAGCTTGAGCTTTATGAGGATGGAGGACATTTGTTCTTAGACTGATTTCAGAAGTTGTGCTGAGGCAGCTCATGGATTGTAGGATACTATCAGACTCTTCCTTCCATTATCCATGTTATTTTTTCAGATGAGCAACATTAGGAAGAGAATTAAATTCAAACAAGCTTCTCTGAAATGTTAACAGTTCTGTTTGGTTTTTTTTTCCATTAAGAGTTAACAACTCATTCCAAGAGGTATTGTGGCTCAAAGATTTACATCACAGCAAAATTGCTCCAAGTTTTAGAAACATTTTTTAGAGCAACTAGGTAAATGGTGTTCTATTGCTTTGTGACTAATGTTTTGTCAGCTGTGGAACTTCACCCTTTACAAGTGCAGGTTCTGTAAAATAGAATGGTAATGAAAGTCTGGTGATTCAGGGTTAGGTATTATAAGAATATTTCTGAAAGCAGCATAGAGAAAAATGTTAGCGGGTTATCACAAGCCATAAAATCTCCAGAGATGCTTCAAGGTTAGTTATATCATCAAAATCTTTTTGGCTGAACTTGTGGGGAGTATCAAAAGACAAAACAGCGCTTGGGAAATCTAAAAAAAAAATAAATTTGAAAGCGTTTCAAAATTTTAAATTTCCAGTGCAAGAAATTGAACACCAATGTTCTCCTTTTTAGCATTTGAAAGAGTTATAAACCTTTTTCTGTAAAGGTTGAATGGAAATGAAGTAACACCTGCTGGGTGCTCTGGTGATGCCCAGAATCCAGGGCAGGTACATTCTGGGCTGCCATCTTTGAGGAATGAAACGGGCAGGAGTCTTCTAGAGGGACCTGAAGGATTCATTTGAGTTCAAGGAAAGAGGGTTGGGCCAGATCTGAGAACAGAACTCACTTTTTCAGACTCATAATCTCACATCATTTCTAAAGACAATCCATCCTGCTGCCAGCTTTAATATGTTTGGGGTTTTTTTTAAACTGTACCAAATCTGTAAGCTAGACCTAAATTAATCAGCTGCCGTGGGACATGACTCCACCATGGTGATGGGAAATGCAACTGAGGGCTCCTTCCCTTGTTCCTGAAAGGAAAATATTGTTCTGTCAGAGCTATACATGCAATAGCTTTGTGGGAATTACGGAGGGGAATCCAGAGACAGTGTACACTGACTCTTATTGTGCTTCTAAAAGATACCAGGAGATCTCCAATTTTCAGAAAAGCATAGGCCAGCAGTGTCCTCTCTGCATGAAGCACAGAGGTCCCATTCATGTGGCACCTACCTTGTTTAGAGCACAGAATTTCTGGGGATTTTCAAGGTAGTTTCTGCTTTGCACCCCATTTAATGCTCTTGTCTTTCAGTTCAGCTCACAGCTAAACTTGGGTGTAAACTGAAGCAGGTGAGAGAGTCTGCTTTCCAGTTGCTTCTAATGTGCCTATTTGGGGTTCTGGGACAGAAGCTGAGAGCTAGAAGAAAATAAAAAGGGCAAAGATGCAGCTATTACACTGGCATAAACAACTGCACAGCTTTGAAGTCAGTGGACCTTTGGTGGTTTACACCAGCTGTGATTTAACAAACCTGGTAGGCCATGAAATCTTTCACAATTAACTTGGACATTGTTAAACGTGTCGGGTGTTTTATGGAGCGGTTTTAACAGTCTGCAAAAAAAGTGTATTATGCTATAAACTCAACAGGGAAGCAAGAACAGGTTACAGTACATAAAAAGGGCGAGTTAACACTTTCTAGGGAATTCAGCAACTGACTTTTTGACTTGTAATTTCAACTGTTGCAAGTACTGCAGTCGTTTAGGGTTCTGCTGCTAAGAGGTTTTTTTAATAATATGGAGGTTAAGTAGGTGGGGAGTGTTGGGGCTCAGTGTCAGCTCCTGGTTCTGCACATGAAACGTTCCTGTGAAAAACAAGAGCTCAGAGCTCTCCTGTTTGCCCCAGTACTGAATTAATCCTTCCATGACGAGTAAAGACTCAGGGTGGAGGTCTCAGGTGCCAGTGGGTGAGGAATTCTGTTCCCCAGCATTTTCTATCCAAGCCATTCTTCCTCACGTAGGGTGTTGTCTGGAGAACTGTGGGATGTTCCCTGTGACACAGATCCCTAGATGCCAGCTGTGTATCAGGACAATCCATCTGGAGTAAAATACGGCCCCAGTGAGTGTAGCAGTGACCCAGCCACTTCATATCCACACAGACACTCTTTGTGTAGTGGTTTCCAACATCGTGCATTCATCTTTATTCCCCCAGTTCTTGAAGGCATTTGTGATTCTAATGATTGCAACAGGAAATGGACTTTTGTACGAGATTTCCCCTCCCCTTCCAGTTTCTCTTCGTGCAGCAGCTGCTGTTGCCAGGCTGTCTTTGTTGCTATGGTGGTGGTTTGTGTGCCAGAATTTTATATTCACTCTTGAAGAGTCACCTGATGGAGTGGCTGTGCCACATAACTTATCAGTCTCCCTCATAAAGATAAAGGCTGTATCTGACTGCTGTTCTGTACATATGACATCTAGTAAATGGATCAGATCAAACATAAACAGATTCCAATGGCCACTGGCTGAGAGTTTGAGGTATTAACAGCTGAATTCTTTTAGTAAATGAGTGACTTTGAGTTTGGTAGCTTTCATTTCTTTACACAACAGTCACAAAGCAGCTTTGCTACACCTTGTGCCACTTGTCTCACTGGTAAGGTTTGAGTTTTCCTGTCTGGGTGACGTGAAAGGAGCTTTTATCAGGAGAACTGAGCTTTGATCAGAAAGACCAGGTCAAATTTTCTGTATTTCCTTGCTGGAGAATTGTTCCGTAGAACTTAATGATCCCGCTCCCACTGATAATTAAAGTATCATTTGACCCAATTTAAAATGCAATTAGGATGATAAACTCAGCTCCACCAGAAATATATCTTTAACCCCAACTCCTGCAAACACTTGCCACTTATGTTTAATTCTCGGTATGTTCAGTCCACCACTTGCAGTGAAGCATTTTCTAGGCTGAGGCTACTGCTCCTTTTGAAAATCTAGATTTACACCAATAAAATTAGGATAGCAGGTGACATGGAGAAAATTGATATATATTTTTCTGAAATCTACTTTAAAATAGTAAAATTAATTTTTAATGCATTTCTTGTATCACCTCATGATACAATCTTGCAGTGTAGCTTTTGCCGTGTCTTCATTTGACCTGACTTTGATCAATGCTGTCTGTTATTTAAATCAGTTATTGCTCCTTTGCCCTATTTGTTTACACACATTTCCAGATGTGTATCTAAAACATTCTGTGTACTCAGTCCCCTGGAAATAAAATATTGGTACCTAAGGCCATTACATAAAAAATAGTGCTCTATGGATATATTGCATTCAAATAACTTGTATTACTTACACAAGGCAATCATTTTGCTGTGCAGGCTGAGATTTTTTTTTTGAACCTGCAGCAATGAAAACATCCAGAAATAGTTCCTGCGGCAACATAAGGCCAGCAGGTGTCACATCTGAAATGTACAGTTTGGAATAACTCTCTGAATTAGCCCATTGAGATTTTTTTTTTTCTAACAGCAGGTCTTTGTTTCACTGTTGGAGCTGAAAGGGGCTGAGTCAAGAAGTAGAAAATGTACATAATATGTTAGATGTTTGCTGAGGCTTATGGCACACTTGGAGGAAGGTACCTGCTTCTTTTTTTGCCAGACTTGGTCCAATCATCTGATGATAAGACCTTTGTACTCTTTCTGGGTGTAACAATCCTGCTGAGTGCAGCTGGTTTCCAGGTCACCAATCCCAGGCTTCGTGGAAAAGGAAGCTCAGATTTAGACACACGCTGAATTTTTGTGTTTGCAATACGTACTATGTACCAAGAAATGTGCTCCTAGCTGGAGCAGGTGCTAGTGAAGCACTAGCAAGAACACAGAAGCCAGCTAGCTGGGTTGAAATTCAAATTCCCCCTGATTTCAGCACAGGCTGAATCATAAGCACTTTGCAGAGCTGTTGTTTAAAAGGCACAGTCATAGTGCCATTTCCTATTGTGCTGCTTCTTCCTTTTGATGCAAAATCCATTAGATATCTACCATATAAAAGGCATGTTTCTCTTCAGCCAGATGCCATCAGATGAGAATACTCAAGGCTGAAAAGCCTCCAAATTGCTGCAGACAGTCCTTCCTATCTGTCACGCCAGACACTGCTACCAGAGCCTGTCCTGATCTATGGGCCCAGCTCTTCGGTGTTCAGATCAGTGACTGCCAGGATTCATCAGGAATCAAAAACCAAGATTATCATCAAAAACCCAGATTGTTTTTCTCTAACAAAGGTTGTAAATGAGACCAGGCCAAGTGAAAGTGGATTATGGACCTGTTGAGAGCTGCCACAGAGCTGGCACCACCCATGGCATGTTTACATCTTCCCAAGGTCTGATTTCAGTGGACTGCTGTGAATGCAAGTGCTGAAGGGATCATGGATAAGCACTGTAGCATCTGTGCTCTTTGCTTTTGTCTTCTGAGCATTTTAATGTTATTTTATTGTTATTCTTTTGTACACTATATGCTGACATGAGAAGCCAGTTGTGAAAATGATCCTGAAAATCTCTTTCCCTCACCCCGTCATTGAGCAACTCCAAAATCAGTGCGGCCAAACTCAGAATTTGTTATTGTTCCTTTAAGTCATGGCAAAAGAATGGAAACGAAAGCACAGCACCACAGAGCTGGCTTTCCTCCTGATTGATGCAACACCCACATTTACACAAGGTTAATAAGAATAAAAAAAAAAAGAGATCAAGTGGGTTAATTGGCCTTGGAATGTGTATGCTGCAGATTCATCTCCCACTGAAGGCAATGAGAAGCTTTTCATTGAGGGGGAGAATTTGCAAGAGGCACAGAGGAAAAGCTTTAACAACTCTGTTAAAGAGCAGATCAGGAGTCCAATATGCCAGTTTTGTAGCTTTTTCGTTAAAAACCCCAAGCAAACATCTTCCCACTTAGATTGTATATATTTTTACCTAGAGCTGTTTTGAAATACCATTCCTCCAAACTTAATTTTTTTCTTCAAAGACCTTCTTTCTGCATGATTGGCTTTGTCTGTAGGAGAAGCTTGGCCTGCTGCCCTGAAATCCTAAGGGTCAGTTGGAAACCTTGACAGAGAAATTAGAAATCTCATGTGCTGTGTCATCTGATGCTTTATCACTGCTGTGACTGCACAGGGGCACAACCAGAGAGAAGGTCATTGGTGGAGCACATCTGACTTTGTTCTTCAAAAACCTTTCCTTTAAACTTCTGGATTTAGGATTTTTCTGGGCAAGAGGATGTTTTGCCATCTTTATGCCTTTTGAACTGAGTATTCCTAAAACTGATTTAAAGTCATGTGCCTTTGTTCTGAGGAAGCCTCTTCATCCTACAAAAGCAAAAAGCTTTGGTGAAGCAGTTTCTGTGTATTTAAAGCACGGAGCCTTTTTGGGAGTTGTTTGTGCTGCTCTATTTAAGAGTCTTGGCATCATTGTGCAGGCCCAGCGCTGCCCTTCTGCTCTGCTTTTACCATAACTATTCCCTCAAAGCTAAAACTAAACTAAATAGAAGTTCCACCTCAACATGAGGAAGAACCTCTTTATGTTGAGAGTGGCAGAGCACTGGAACAGCTGCCCAGGGCGGGTGTGGAATCTCCCTCTCTGGAGATGTTCCAAACCCACCTGAGCAAGTTCCTGTGTCATCACTTGCTGCAGGTGACCCTGCCTGGGTAGAGAGGCTGGACTGGATGATCCCCAGAGGTCCCTTCCAGCCCGAACTACTCCAGGATTCTGTGATTCTCTGACATTGCACTCGGTCCCCCTGCACTCACCCGTTTTGCATCCCCGTCTCTCAGCAGGACAGGACACACGGACCCTCACCCTCGCTCCCTTCTGGGGCATTTCGCGGCGGTGCCGCAGCCCCGCCGAGGGGGGATATGGATCCGGCATTCCCAGCTCCTCCCTGCCGTCCTTCTTCTGCCCTCCTGAGAGAGCCGGGAGGGCTGCCCGGGCGGGCCGGACCCCGCTGGGGGTCAGGCGGTCTGTGCGCTCCGGCGGTGCCGGTGCCGGGAGGTGGCGCCGCGGTGCCGCCGGCGCTGCCCTGGGCGCGGGGGAACCTCGGGGGCCGAGCCTGGCGGGGCGGGAGGAGGAGGAGGAGGAGCGGCACGGAGGGAGGGAGGGAGGGAGCGGATCGGGCAGCGCGGCGGCTCCGTGCCCTGCGTGCGTGCGCGTGTGTGCGAGGAGCGGGCGGGCGGTATAGACAGGATATATAGAGGATGTGCCGCCGCATGGCTCGCCCCGGCCGCCGCCGCCGCGCCAGCTCCTTGGGCGAGCGCCAGTGAAGCGTCGTCTCGCCCTCGCCGGCCGGGCAGCGCCTCCCTGCCCGCTCCAGGCGCTCCCTGCCGGCCTCGCTCCCGGGTTTCCGGCGTCCCTCCCGAAGCGGCCGCGCCGCGGGCGAGCGGCGCGTCCATGCGGGGCCGATGGCCGGGGCTCAGCCTGGGGTGCACGCCCTGCAGCTCAAACCCGTCTGCGTCTCCGACACCCTCAAGAAAGGCGTCAAATTCGTCAAGTGGGACGATGTGAGTACCACCCCCCTCTCCCTTAGCCCGCTTCCCGCGGCAGGGGCACGGCTGTAATCCATCCGTAATGGGGCTCCGGGTCCACGTGTTGGCCCTGCCCGCTGCGGGAGGGCAGGTGCGGGACCCCGGGGACGGGCGATGGGTGTCCCCGTCCGGGACCGGCGGCCGAAGGCCGGGCAAACTTTCTCCGAAGGCTCCCCGGTCTGCTTTCACTTGGCCGGTGCGAGCCGTGTTGTGCTGCCTCCTTCAGCGAGCGCCTGCCTCTCCCGCCTCCCGTGTTTCAGTGTGTGCATGTTGCCACCTCTGTCCTCGTAACAGAGTTGTTTCAACCTGTTCTTTCGTCTCCGTCTCCCAGCCTCTCCTCTTCTTTCTGGCTCCTGTCCTCGTCTCTCTCTGGTGGGGTTGTCAAGCCCTTGGATGCGTTCTCCCAGGGCTCACAGTTTTGGTACCCTCGTTCATCTTCCCCTCTCCTTTCTTGCCTCAAAATCATCTGCTTTACCTTTACCACTTGCTGCTTCCCAAGCCTTTACACTTGCCTTGCCTCACACAGGGAAGGAGTGTGATTTCCACTTCACCTTCGGTAGCACAGCTGTTCAGCAGCTGGAATTTCCTTTCTCGCGTGCCGACTCTGCCCGGGACAGTTTCAGAGAGAGGGAACTTTATTTAGTTTTCCTTTCCCCAAAGCCCGTTGTGTCCTCTGCTAGCCTTGCTCCTGCCGTACAGCATCGGGTGGTCGTGTCTCAGCTGTGCACGGAGGAGCAGGTGCCCCAAAAGGTCTGTCTGAAGACAGAGGGGCAACGTGAGGCTCGAACTGTGGAAGAGAAATGGTTGGGAAGGAAGGCAGGCAGTCTGAACATCAAAATTGTTGAGGATGACTCGTTTTGAGCGCTCTTATATTTTTGCTGCGACTTTGGGTGTGCTGAAAACATCCACAGCAACAGCTGGAGGGGCAACAGAGAGGGAGAAGGAGCAGTTCATGTGTAACTACTGTTCTTGTTACATATTGCTATTTTGCCATTGCTTTCAGCCTGTCCAGCAGCCAAATGTGTAAGCCTGACCCCTATAAACCTGTGATAAACGCTCTCAAGGAGAGAGAGAGAGAACATAAGAAGCCGAACTTGCTGTGTGAAATTTTATTTACAGTAATAAGCAAACACAGCTTTAATAGGCTCGGCAAACTGACCTTGTCCACGGTAGTAAACATTGGCTTGATACAGGTTATTTATGTTCAGGAACTAAGCCTGAATGACTTGCCTGGGAAAATGTTTTCTTGCAGTTGACATTTTCCTTAGGATAGGAAAAGGCAGCGCAACCTCAGCCTTGTCACTGCAGTTATTGTTTTATTTTTGGTAAGCTACCAAGAAACTTCCACAGGTCTATGCAGAGGTCAAGTGATTGAAATCTCCAGACTGAAAGTCCAAGCTATCAGGCAGCAGTTTAAATTACTAGTTCAAGTGCTGTTTCTATGTATTGTACATGTAGAATCAGGAGGAGGTGTTCTCCATGCACAGTGGATGTTCAGTGGCTGTCCTGTCTGCTATGGACTAAAGCAGAAAAAAGATTGAAAACTGTAAACCTGAAGGGTACAGTAATAAAATATAGCTAAACTCTAGCAAAAGGTGTGCATTTCAGGCTAAAGGTGTTACTCAGGGATACACAGGTGTCACCTGGAAAGTGTGACTGAGGTGAGAGTCCTGTTGTGTTCAGTGAGTGCTTTTGCTGGCAATCTTGTGAAAGTTGATGCGTATTGAGCTACACTCTTGCGAAGAATTCTGGCATTAACTCGTGGTTGTCTGTGCATTGTGTGTATATCTGCACATTTCTCACCCCTCAGCCTCTGTGTCTTGCCCACAGTGTTTCTTCTCAGCAGTGGAAGCCCCACAAAATCCAAGATTTCAAGGAAAGTGTGTCCCTTTGCTACGCTGACCATAAAAAAAATCTTCACGCAAACGCATGGTAGATGACTTTGCAAAGTATTTGCTATTGAGCAGCCAGTAGCCAACTTCAGAGCCTTTGTTTTCTAGGAAATTATTCTGCTTGAGGGTTTTAAAAAATGATTATTAATGTGACCCTCTGTGGTGTGTCATGTAAACAGGCACCACAACCTCACCAGTGAAACAATGGGCTCTAACGAGGAACAGTGAACTACAACATGGAACAGTAAAACAGGATTGACCATAAGGAGTATTTGGGCTCTGCTGTGCTCCCAGGATTGCTCAGAAAAGCCAACCTCACATGCTGATGTTTGTTATGCACCCTTTTCCTTTTCCTGGGGGACTGAGAGCAGGAGTTGAGTTCTTCCATGTGCACTGGGGCAGCATTTGGTCCTCTCAAGGCATGTCCTTGTAGTTCCCTTCCCTACTGCTTTGGGTTGCAGTTTAAAGATGGTCCTATTGACTTGCCTTTGTGTTTCCTGAAGCCAAAATGTTGTTTGTGAATTCTTATGACTTGCACCAACTTTCAGCCCAAAGCAAAATTTTTCCAGCTGAGTTCTAAACCACTGGAAAGCAACGGCCTTTTTAAATGGGAATGCCGGGAGGATTTAAAGCAGAGCATGAGAGGCGTGTAAGGAATTTCATGGTGTCTGGA
Organism: Corapipo altera; assembly: GCF_003945725.1. Classification (NCBI taxonomy): domain Eukaryota; kingdom Metazoa; phylum Chordata; class Aves; order Passeriformes; family Pipridae; genus Corapipo; species Corapipo altera. The sequence continues at coordinate 4,309,594 of NW_020884911.1, forward strand.
GTAATGGTTGTTAAAGAATGTACTTGCCAGCTTTGAGAAGGATGCTGTACTGTGCAGAACAGTGACAAAAGCTGGAGTGACAGAGACTTTAAAACCAACCCCCACATTGGTATCCCACCCTGAGCCTCTGTGCCTGATCAGGAACTCTGAAGCACTAATAGGTGTGGTACTGATGGTTTGATGGACTCCCCCTCTGAGGTACAGCAGTGGAGTTTGCTGCATGTCACACATGAACCTCAGCACTGTGATGGTGATCCAGCTGGAGAGAGAAATGCCCGGCCTGAGCTTTGCTGAGAGGAGAGGAGGAGGTTATGTCAGCCCCTCAAGATCACATACAAGCAAGTGGAAAGCTTAAAATTCCATTTCCTTTGCAAACCACCTTCAGTTGTATGAGCAATAGGATCAATTAAAAATTTCTGGCTTTGCAAGAGAAGTCCCTCTTTTGTGCCTCAGGATTGGATGTGGTATTGCTCACACCACCCAGTGCCTAATACACTCTAATACACAAATTCCATTAGGGATCAGGGTATAAAGCACTAAAGTCAAACAGATTATTGTTGTCTGGTAACTTTGCCTTTCCTCATGCTGTTCCTGTTTTATTCTGTAACAGTATTACAGGTTGGTAAACATATTTTAGAAAGAACTCTTACTCTTGACGTGGAGTTTGGCTTCCCAAGGCACTGAGCAGGAATAGCTGATGTTGGAACAGGTGAAGGATGAATGTGGCTGGTTGCTTAGGTGGCTTTTTTGTGGATGTATCCACCTGTGTGCCTGGTTCCAGATGGTTGGTTGGCTGAACACTCGCTTCTACAGATCATATTTCTTCAGCTGGACCTCTACAGCTGCTTCTCCCTTAGTGTGGGTAGAGACTGAGCCCTTAACTCCTGCTCTGGCTTTGAACAGATGTGCTCATGTTCCTAGAGAGAGGGAAGGCTTCAGGAAGAACTGACCTGCTCCCCTCTGCTGTAGTGATACCCAGGTTGTAATAGCTCTTCCTGATGAGAGCTTTACAGCAGTTTAATAAATAAATAAAAAGGTGGCAATTAAATCCATGGGTGAAGCTTTTTGGGTAGGTGATTAAGCTTAATGTAGCAGAATGTGTTGATAGTGGAGTGGTGAATCCTGAGTATAAAGAGTGACTTCACTCAGGACTGATCTGACTTCTGAAGGGCTGAAACCTGCCTTGACTGACTTCTCTCCCTGTTTTTCTCTGACCTGTCGTGGGAACAAGGTGGGCATAAGAGAGTGAGCAAATATCTCACCAGCCAGAGCAGAGCTGATGTTTTCGAAGAGCAGCAGTTGGCCCACTGTAGCAAGTGAACGGGATGGGGCATATTCAGAAATAGATTTGTTTTCATTTCCTGCTTAAAGGCTCCCTTATCTTCCCCAGTGATAATGGGTACTCTGCATAAACACTTCGCCGGCTCTCTGTGTGGCTCACACTATCGCTTGCAAGTTAAGTGTACTGGTGAGGGAATGTAACTACCCAAATTGAGGGCCATCACTCCAGTTTTCTAGCCATACATTTTTTCTCCCCAACTTTGGATTACTGAAGGATAGGTAGGATTGCTTAGTGGCTGCAGCACTTGCTCAGTGAGCAGCAAAAACAAACCCGGGTCTTTTAAGTTCTCTTTTAATGCCTTTCTCTTGGAGCACTTTATCTTAACAAAGCATTTTTGAGCTCAGATGGTGAATGTTATGTTTGCAGCCTTCTTTATTTGTTTAAAGTCTTCGAGAAGATTACCAGGAGCACGAGATACATCCCCTTTTAACCTTAGAAGTAAATGTAACATCAGAATATCGTTATTATAGATAAGCTGGGATGAAACAAATAAACAACCTGGGAGTTTTGAGAAGTTATTTTAAGATCTTGATGCTGAAGTGTCTTTTTCTCTTGCCTTTTTGTGTTTGTTTTTAAACTCTGCACAAGCCTGTCACCCCAGTACATTAGTGAGGCCATGAAAAATGAGCAGCCATTGTTCTGTGTGTATAAAAGTAAAACAATAAGCTGAAGAGAGTTTATTTTTTTTTCTGTTTTCAGTCTGGAGGGAAGACGTTAGCCCTAAGTTCTAATGTTTTTGCTGGCTCTTTGTTGCTAATCTTCATGTAGTCAACAAATATCAGCTCTGCGCTGTATAGAAATACTTTAAAGGACAAGAAGTTGTGGTTTTGGTCTTTTGCAACATAGGAGAAGAGATGGAGATAAAATTTTTAACAGTTAACATATATCAAAGGGGAAAGCCCTAACTTAACTCAATTAGCAAGCTCTTTATCACTCTAGTGTGGGGGGAATAAATTTGAGAATGAGATGCCTGTCTGGGAAGATCTGGTGGAGTCCTTACATATTTAAATCATAGATAACATCTGTTATTGTAGCATCAGAGCTCTTTGGAGTGTTGGTGGATAGTAGGGAAAGTGAAAGCCAGAAAACAACTCCTAAATAAATGAGGCTTCTTTGTGAAAGAATTATTCCCAGAATAACTGGGAATTTGGATTGTGCACTGGATGCTTTCTTCAGTGTTTGAATGCTCAAGACTTTTTTTCTTTTTTTAACAAAAACTGTAGTTAAATACTTAACAAATAGTTAACTAATCACTATGGAGTCTTTTATCTATTATAAAGGTAAATGCTTCATAAGCACTTTTGAATTTATTTTCACAGGCCCACTAGATGACAAAATGTGTTCCCAGTTGTGCTGTTGTAGGTCCAAAAAAAGAGACCAACATAAAAACCTACAAATTTTTAATCTACCATTAGATACCTTGGACCTAATTTCCAGCCTGCACAGCACCACACAGTCAGATGTTCAGGATGCCTCCCTAGTGACTTCAGATGAGTTTGGGCTCAGCATCTCTGGAAATTAGAAGATGAAATGTGGAAATTCAATTCCAGTATTCCCTCAAAATCAGAATGCAGCGTTTATGCTGGTGAACAGACTGACTTAAATGAAATTTTCTCAGCATCACACAAGAACTCTCTGGCTGAGAAAAAGAATCTTCCTGTTTGGCATTTGGCTACTTTTGTTCCAAAGTTCTCCCTTCATTCCTTTTTTCTGTGTACTTGGCAACATTTAAGGACTCCTGCAGACAAATCAAGACTACAGGCAGTGAGAGTATAATTAGCCCAAGAGTGGGGACATCTTGAGAAATGATTCGGGGTAGGACAGACTTCTGGGAAACAAATCCCACTCAGGGTGGCTCCTGTCAGCTTGCAGGACTTGGATCAGCATGTTGACTCGTGTCCTGTGGTGCCATCACCAAAGCTTCCCTAGGATTTAACCACTCTAACAGTGAAGAATATTTTCCTGCATGTTCCTGGTGAATGAGTGGGCTTTTATTTTATGAGTCTTGTAAGCTCAATTCCAGTTTCTTTTTTTTTTTTAATCCTGTTTCCAACTTCCACTCATTTCACTTTCTCCAGCATTTTCTTCTTGCAATCTGTTGCTTTGCATGCCAGGTTTGGTTCTTCTGCCCTCAGCAGGGGAGGACATCTTTACCCTTCCAGATGATTTCAGGAGTTCATGTGAGATGGGGGTTTTCTCCCTGTCACTGTAGCTCAGCTGTCAGCCTGAAGAACTTCATAATCCTGATTGTTTGGGTCATCCTGCTTAGTTCCAGTCTGAGTATGCCCAGTGTATTTTGGAATTTCCAGCTGATACATCTGCTACCTGTGTATGAACTGGAGTGTTGCTATTCCTTCTTCTCCACTTCCCCAAACCTGGAATCCCCTGGATCTGTTGGGTGTCAAGAGAGCTCCATTTCGGGACTGTCCCCACACTTGCTCAACCACAGTTCCCTTTACCCAAGTGAAAGAAATGCTGAAGAACATTTTGCCTCTGCCAGAAACAATTTGTGTTTCTTAGCTTTGTGGTTGGAAAGCAGCTTGGCAGAAATTCTCCAGCAGAAGATTCAAGCAAATGAAGTCACTGGTGTGTGTCAAAGTTCTCAGGTTATATTTGGGGATGTTCAATGTCTCTGGAAACCTGAGGCAAGCCCAGGAAACAACAGCCTGGCTAAAGGCAGTGTCATGACCCCCCCCCTCTGTTGTAACAGCTGAAGTAGCATTAAAATATTAAAAATAAAAGTATTAAAAGGGAGGTGGCACTTCTTGTTTGCTGATGTTGGATGTAGTCTGGGGGACCCACACTAAAAATCAGGCCTTGAAACAGTTACCTGCGGGTACTTAATTATGGATTTGTCCATTGATCTTCTGTGCCTGCTTGGTAAGGATCCCAAAGTTCTCCGTGGCATTTTGTGGGCATAAATTTGAAGGCTTTTTGTTTAAAAGTATAAAGCAAAGAATATTGCTAATGCAGGACCTGAGGTTGCACAGCCAATTAGGAGGCAACCTAATGGAATAAGTATAGAACAGCCACATTACTCATTTGAGGCTGTGGAATTGGAGGAAAGTAGAGAATTGGCCCTAAGTCAACAAATAAAATGGTGGAATTAAAAGCCCTTCAGGAAAATTATTCACTTAAGTTTAGACCCAGTGTGATGTGCAGCACACTGGGACTGCCAGGCCACCCTGTCCTTCCAGGAATTTGCAGCAGGAAGCTCTTGGAAACTGAGCCACTGCTCGGCACAGGGACCCATGGGTGGCTCTTACAAAGCCTCATAACCCACAGTCATTTACACCAGTGGCTGGGACACCCTTTCTCCTTTTCCTCTTCCCTTTCTGGTCACAACTGGTTTTTGCCTTGGTCTTCTCCTGAGCCTTCTTTTTTTTTTTATGTACTTGGAAGTGTCCCAAGAATCTGGGGTTCCTACCCAAAGGGCTGCTTTGCTTGCTGTGGACAATGCTGAGGAATGTAAGAGCTATACCCCTACTACACACTGAAATTTAATTTTAGAGATGTACAACACTGACATTTTGGTCTCTTGTTCTGGATCTGAGTGGGTCAGCAAAGGCACAAATGTCTGCTCCTGGTTTGCTTGTCCATGAAGTTTTGTTTGCTGTTTTTCTTTCCTTCCTCTCTGTTGTGTCCTTCCCTTTACCTGCTTCTTCAGAGCTGTGCGTGGTTGGTCAGGCTGCTCAGGAGAGTTAGGAGGGCAGATCTTTGGGTGAGAAAATTGAATTAATGGCCCTCAGAACACTCCTGTGAATGACTGCAGGCATCTTATGGGTCGTAAACCACTTATAGTATAGCAGTGTTTGTAAATAAACGAACCAGACAATTGTTAGTTGAAACGAGTTTCTATTTCAGAGCCTTGAACTGCTGCTCTTCTCGACTGTGTGCTGCAAAAAGGGGTTTTCATGTAGCTTTTTGATTGCTGCTGCCTTTGCAAGCCCTGATTGCAGAGTAGGATAAAAGCAACGGAGCTGTTCCAGGTGACAAAGGACTCTGTTAATGTGGAGTGAGGAAAAGGACTTTCAGAGCTGACTCAAAGAAAGTTTATTTCCATTTCTCTACACCCAGAACACTGTGGTATTTGGTAGCACAGACTTAAAACAGTTCTAGTTAGATTGTAGAATACATAAAACATTCAGAATGTAAAAACCATTCCGTTAATTGTGCTGTGCCCAATGTCAGAGTGGTACAGTTAATTTAAAAATAAAACCCCACAACCAAACAACTTCCTGGGGCAGAGAATCTTAGATATCCAAGGTTCATCATTATCCCTGTCATGATAAGGTTTCCCTTGTGTCACCTGATGGATACTGAAAGCTCTTTCCCCTCATCCTCTGCTTTTTTGAGTCTGATTTCAGTCCATGTTTTACAACCCCCACCTACAAAAGTATTGCTTTGATAGCTCAGGCAAACCCAAACACCTTTGGGTTAAAGCAACTGGTTTGAAATGATTAACCAGCCGAATTGGTTAATCCTGGAGATAATTGCTTTGCTCCCCTCTGCTTCCCATCACTTCTCTTTCCCTCTGAAGTTGCACATATCTCATCCAAAGGGAGAAGGGCATGTAGGCTTTATCTTTGCTCATTTTAAATTATTTGCACACAGGCTGCACGAAATAAGCTAAAAAAGGAGAGTTATATTTCCAGAGCAGTTTGTTTTTTTTTAAGTGGCACAGGTCTGAGAACCCTTTTGTAACTGCTTGTGGGTCCACTCAATGTCCCTTCAGGGCCTGGTATATTTTAAAAATAAATTTGCCTGCTGTATCAAACAATTCCCAACTTTCAGGTGTGCAAGAGGTAGAAACTACGGAAAAATGGGGGGAAAAAGAGATTCTACAGGTTCTGATTGTCTTCTTGTATCAGAAATGGCACTTGCAGAAGTTGGGGTTTATTTATTTATGATAACGTCACTTCGATCGACTCTATTTGCACTTAAAAAAACCCCTCCATGCTCAAATATGTTTGATTTAAATTTGAACCTATTAGAGCCCACTTTTTTTTCCCCTCAAAGGAATATATTTGCCTCACATATTAATGCTTTGGGAATAGGTGAAGGCTAAAGCTGTAAAACACCTGTAACACTTGAACAGAAATATAAATCCCTTTTGAGGAGGAGCTGTATGTTTAGCCTGGGTTTGTGGGGAGCTGAGCTAAGCTGAGGCAATTTTTCTGCCTGCTTGCCTTTCTTCTCCTTCCTATGCTCCCTCCAGAACTTCTAAATCGAGTTTGGCACATGGGTAGAGGTCTCTAGACAGCAGTGTCTTTGCAGATGTCATGAAAAATGGAAGAGGAGAGAGACCAGGCTGCAGTGGTGTCAATTATTGTCAGACACCAGAGAATCCCAGGGGTGAGGGATGGGATGAACTCCCACCTGTGGAAAAGGCTTTGGTTGGAGCCTGAATCTCTAGAGTCAGGTACCTGCTGTCAGTCAGAAGCCATAAATATGGAGGTAACAAGGCTGCCTCTCTCAGAGTGCTTAGAAATGTGCCTGGTTTTAAATGGCCTGAGCTCTGGATGTTACCAGACTAGACAAATGTTTAACTGATGAAGTGGAACATATATATATATATATATATATATATATATGCTCCCACTACTAGAACTTTCATAGCTTGGCTATATAAACAATAAAAATATGAATGGGAAGTAATTGATAAAAATCTTAGTGTACCAAATGCTGTTTCAGGTTTTCTAGGCCAATTCAGTCTTTGTAAAATTAATTCTGTAGGCATTTATCTTGTGTGGGTACCTGAAGGTGAAGTTGTCTCAAGGTGGGCAGTGGATCCCTGATGACTGGAGTGCTCTGCTGTGTGGGCTGCAGTTTGACAGTCAGTGTGTTGTGCCTGTTCAACTTCATCTGCTTCCAGCTTTTCTGGATTAACTCCATGTGCTGACAAGTCTGGAGTTCAGTGCTGCCTTCACAGTAACGGAGAGGTGTTATGTCTGAAAAATGGAGACGAGGCAGGTGATACTGAATTCTTTCAGGGACGTTTGCTAGTGATCCTGAATCCCTTCAGGGTGATTTCTGGATGCTGCAATTCATTACCAAGGGTGGCAGAGCAGCCTGTGCATAATTATGTGTTCTGTGTGCTGACATGGATTTCCTGTTTGTCCTTTTTCCTTCCAGGACTCCACTGTTGTGACTCCAATTATTCTCAGAACAGACCCACAAGGATTTTTCTTTTACTGGACAGATCAAAATAAGGTAAGAGAAAAGCTTCCAGCTCCAGAATGGTTCTTCCTTTCGTGTTGTAGTGTGATGGGCAGGAATCAGGAGGCTGGCACAAGCATTGCATCAGCACACCTTCCTCTCAGGAGCAAATACAACGAGCCTGTGCCTCATCCCTGGTGCACAAATCTTGGAGAGATGGATGGAAGAGTTGGTCGCTTCCAGCCATGTCAGTGATCTGATGTCCAGTGAGGTGTGTAATTGTCCTTGGAAGGGACAAGGATGTGCCTGTGATGCTGCTGTGGTTTCTCTTGCCTTCTGTACACTGAGGATTTGGTCTGTGGTGCGTGGCAGGCCTGGAGTTCCCAGAGGCCACAGCTCCCTTTGGATTCTTCCTCCTCGGTGGCCACGTGCTCCCCGGCCGTGCCTGGTGGGCCACGTCACCGAGTTCTCACTAATCCTCATTGGACACTTTCTTTCAAAAACATTCCGGTGTGCTGAGGTCGCTGGGCTGGCTGGGGAACTGTTGGGAAAGCTCATGGCCTGATTCATCCCTGCATTGCTCCACTGGGACATCCCTGTCACCCCTTGGAATCGGCACTGTCGTGATTCCAGCCGGTGGAGGCCGTGCCACGGTGAAAGAGCTCAGTACCCTGAGTTGGGGGCAGTTTGTGCCATACACCATATCAGATATAAAAGAGTAAACTATCGTTGCAATCATGAAGCAAAACACTGTATCAAAGCTGGGAATGAGTTCCTCCTTTTTTTACAGGTGAATTTTGAAGTACTTACCAAGTGCTTCTACTTGGCTCCTCGTTGAAAATGGTGTTAGAACTTGGTGGTGAGCTCTGAGCTTTGGCCTGGTGAGGAGCATCTGCCAAAATGGAGCTTCTGGCTCCAGAAACCTGGTTTGCCAGTTGGGGAGCTGTTTTTCTCAGGAATTCCTGTTGATTTTAAGTTTAGATACCAGGGCAAAAATAGCTTGAGGAGGTAGCACCCATGAAACGTGCAGGCTGAACAGGCCATTTGCTGCTGCATTAAATCATGTTTATCTTCCCATGTTTGCTTTTTAGAGGAGATGGAGCTCGGTTTGGAGTCAGTGTATTTGGGAATCCTCTCATGGGTTGTGTACAGTTGTGTTAGTACAGATCCTGCCTTTGCCTGTGCTTGTGCAGGGCTGTGGTGTGTGATGGGGGGTTCATCTCTTGGCAGTCCCAGAGCTGTTAAATTGCTGCCCTCAGAAGCTGAAGGCTGGGACTGATTCACACTGTGGCTGTGCCAGGACACAGAGCAGGTCTCCGGTGTGTTCCTTCCCTTGCATAAACTGATTGTATGAGCTGAAAAATAACCACGAACTTTGTAATAATAAGTGGAAACCCAGAGTTGATTGGAGAGTTTATTTCACTTTTAATATGTTTGGCACTAAGACCTCCTTCAATTTCCTACTGTTGTCTGTAAAAACAATGTCTTGAAGCAGTTCTGTGAAGGATAGCTATTTATAGAATTGTTGTTCTCGTATTCATGAAAAAATGTATTTATAATGCTCAGGGCATTTTTTTTTTTTAAAGGTTGGGTGTTTGTACAAGAGGACTAAGTGTCAGTTTGATTTTTCAGCTTGCAAATCAAGCCTCTGTAAGGAGCAATGAGAGGGATTTTTTTCTGGTTAATAATTCATGACAACTAGGTGAAGCTTGTTTCTGAACACCATCCCAGCAGTGTCTGTTTAAAGAGAGTAAATTTATATCCATTGGGGTGCTGATGGTGCACAGACCAGGAAGGAAATGCCATTTTCTCCTTTTACAGAGCATGGTTGGGTTCATGTTTATTGTGAAGTTGCAAACATATGAATAAAGGAGGCTATATAGGAAATTCTCTTTAATTTCCTTCTCTTTGTGTGGAGTGATCCTGTGGTGATAGTGGAACTATGTGAAGAAATGCCAGGACAATGCAGCCTCTGTGTGATCACTTTCTCTTCTTTCCCCACGTTGTTATTCTTTTAAGCAATTGCTTTTGTCATGAAATCCTATTATTTTCCGTGCCTGGAAAGACAGGCCTTGCTAAACCAAGTGATGAACTGGGAGGAGGTGCCTGCCAGCTTCCTGGAGCAGACATGTTTTCCTGGGAGCTGACTCCAAGCAGGTGTGGAAGTGAGGCAGGAGGAGCAGTTGTCTTTGTAGCCCTTTGTGTGTCCTGGCTGCCAGAGCCTGTGCAGAGCAGTAAATCACTGCCTGGATAATGGCATGGTGTTTAAATCAAAAATCTGGCTCCTTTAGTTGCTGTTGCCTTATCACTGGGAGGGAAAAACAAAACAAACAAAAAAACCAGTCCCCTGTGCTGAATTTTTATTTAGCTTGAGGGGCTGGTGGTTGCAGCTCTGCAGCTTTTTGTGTCTTCTTGCCCGGTTGAGCTGCTTCTCGCATTTTCTTCTTCCCTTCCTTTCTGTTTCTTCTCTGTTGCAGAGAAAGGAGAATAACCTGTAGTGTGTGCTGTCTAGCAGTGGGTCTGGACAGCCTTTTAGATTTTTTTTTTTTGTGCAACCAGAGCTCAAAATTCCTGGTAAAGTCGTTGTCCCTGACCCCACCTTGGAGTTCTCCGTGAGTTGCCTGCAGGGTTTGTGCCCCAGTTGGTGAACCTGGATAATGCTGTAGTTGAGCAGATGAGGGTCAGAAAGGCTGCTGAGAGTCATCCTTAAACCCAAGAAGTTTTACAGACGTGACCAGTGTGAACTCCTAACTTGCTGTCCCCTGTAGCTTTCTGACAAATAAGTTAGTGGTATTTTCCTAGTTTGCTGCAGAGCCACGTTCTCCTGATGAACCATCTCAGGTGTGCAGTTGTAGCCCCATGGAGACTTTCCCACCCACCCCACCCATGGAAGATGGTGAAGGTGGCAGTGCTTGTGTGATGGTCTGATCAGCACGTCCATTTGAGCTCTGATCTTGCAGTTTGGTAACAGGAACGTGGCATCCTGCCTCTGGAAATGCTTGCTGTACCTGTGCATATTTAAGCATATATTGCTGTCATCAGTCAAGGTAATCCTCCAAAATCAAGTCATACGTGGCATTTTGCTATTTCCTGATAACAGCAAGGAATTAAATGTGAACCATTTTGTTTTAGGCAGATGGCAGGACAGCTTTTTGATGTTAATTGTATTTTTCGGTATGAAATTCTTTTGTTACTGAAGATTCTGGAATATTTTCTTCATCTGTATTGCAGAGTGCTGGCTGATTTCGTATTATTACTTGAATGATTCTCAACATGGGTTTTAAAAAAGCAAATTAATGTGACAAGCAAATGTCTGTTACTTATCTTATTGTTTTGGTAATGCTTCTTAACTATAGCAAATCCAGACAATATTCATTGTGTTGTCATATTTTTGTGACCTGACTAGAACATATCTCAATTCCTTGCTACTTTTTTTTTTTTTTTTAATAAAATCCCATTTCTTCCATTTGTTGTTATTCTGGTCATGAGCACTGAAGAAGGATAAATCCAAACCTGATGAGGTGAAGGAAAAGTCTGCTGGAGTAAAAGGGAGGGATAATCAAAGGCATTTCTCAGGAGATGAGCAGAGGCTGGAAGTGTTTGGCGTGTTTAGCCAAGCCAGCAAAGCAAGGCCAGAGAGATTGTGGTTTCTGGCTGTGGATAAATATATTAATGAATGCATAGGCAGACTAGAAGAAGAAATAGGTGTTGTCAGATGGTTTGTGCATTAACTTCCAGCTAAAGGATGCAAGATATTATGTTACACAATGAAAAGGATGTTAGGAGAAGACACTTAGTCATTAAGTCAGTGCAGTTCTGACACTACTCAAGAAAAGGAGGAAGGCAACTAATTGCTTTTATGATGGAGCCATTTAGGTTTTTAGAAGTCTGGGGTTGGTATAATATGCTGTCTTCTCGATCTCACTAGCACATACTGATTTCTCCCTCTTTATTTTAAAAGCTGGGCAGCTGCAGTGAGATGGCAGCATGGTAAAAACAGAGGCAGCAGGCCCAGCCTCTTTAGTAGTGGTGGTTCTGCAGTTCTCAAGGGAAAGAACAGGGGTAGTTTCTCCTGTTGGAGGAACAGGGCTGTTCTCATGTGTCAGCACTGCTGGCACTGACATGTTGTAGCTCAGCCACAGACTGTGGGGTTGCTTCAAGAGCCCACAGCAATAATCCTTGAGCTGGAGCTCTCTCATTCCATGAGGGTGTGTGAAGTGGTTCCTTATGATAAAAGACAAGAGGATTTCTCTGACCTGAAAGGTCCTCTCCCCTCTGGTGTCCTGAGGTTATCCTGAGTTCCTTTGGGCTGCAAAATCCAACCCAGACTGCAGAGGGAATGTGGGAAGTGGAACCCAAGGGCTGTTGGTGGGATTCTGGAGGAGTAGGTTTGGCTTCAGGGATTCCCCCAGTGTGTCAAGTCTGGGGCAATCCCACTGCCCTCCTCCAAATGGAAGAGGATGTGGCAGTTTTCCAGCTGCTGGGGATTTTGGCTGTTATGTAAGAGAGTTCTTTGGTGTCTGTTTTGAATCAGAGCTTTAAAACAATGGGGTCAGTATTTGTATTGCCTGATGGGTCAAAGATATTTACATTACATCTGCATATATGCTACACTATATTTGACAAGCATACAATAAAGGCTGAAGTTAATATTTCTGTATTTAACTTACGCCTAATAATATAGTGAGAATGGATTATTGAGTAGTACTAGGTTTCAAAATACCTGCTCCAAACCTCAACTGTTTGGCTTCATTTATTCCAGAGCAAGGTTACCCAGTCATGCATTTCGCTGCTGAAAACATCGAAGTGCATCATTAAACACGTATTCACATTTCTCTTTTTGGCGTGTGAAAGGGGAAAAAAACCAACCCTAAACCCTTTGAAAACCTGAGATTGTAAATGATGAAATGACAGAAAATAGCACATCTGTGTCCACAGAAAAGATGTGCAATGAAAAACTTACTCTTCATTCTTTTAGTGTCTTTAGCGTTTCAGCAGTCAATGTATTTCTGTTAATTCTCTTTGATAATGAATATTGGATGTGTGGGCCTCTCTGTCACATGTTTTTCCATATGAATGGATTTGCCTTTGCTTCAGCTGCAAAACACAGGAGTTGGAATGACTTGAGTCCATGCACTGGCACAGCAAATAATCTGGGTTTTGGAGTCCTCCTAATTCATGAATTTGAGGTGTAACGTTGGGAGCCACCATAGTGGCATTAGGAACCTGTTGTCCCTGGAATGCAAGGGAATTGTTTGAATAACAAAACTACCTGTAAATATTGACATCCAGAGTAGTGTGTCTGACACATTTCTAATGGGCAATGGAAGAGAATCTCTTCCAGGACACAACTTGCTGAGGGATTGTTGTGACCATCCGGCTGAGCTGTGCCGGAATGGAAAATTGGAAGTGAAATCCCAAAGGTGAGTTGTGCCAGTGCCTTTTCCAGGGAAGAACTACAGAGATGGCGTTTTGAAGGGACCAAAATCTCTAGCTCTGCAGACAATGCAATAGTGGAGTCAGCTTGGTCACTTGAAAGCTGCAGCTCATGGTTTATCCCAACCACAAATCAGCATGTGAGGGGAATAAAAGAAGACAGGGAAAAGTGGTGGGGAATTGCCACAGACAGTGAAAAATGGGAGGAAATATTTCGTGGAGGTCAGCTTCCCATCAGGCTGCTGATTTAAAGGAAATCTCCCAGCTTTCAAAACATGGAAATTGTTCAAGGCCCATTAGGGAAATGGTACTACATCAAACACAGAAGATCTCCAATAAGCATTTCCCACTGCTAAATACCTCCCTTATTGTGAGGGAGGCAGGAATAGAAAATGAGTTTTGGGTTTGATCCACAACAAAGGTCCAGTTTCTGATAGGAGGAAGCTGAGGAACTTCAGAAAGGGAGGATGACTCTGGAGTCAGCCAAATTTAGGTACTGTTGAATTCTTGGGCACAGAGAACAATCCTAACATTTTATGTCATGTGAGAACATTGTCCTTGCTGTTGAATTGAAAAGGAGCTGTGACTTTCCTACAAAGATGAGATTGTAGGTCACCTTTTGTTTAAATGGGCTGATACTTGGTCAGCTTTGGCTGTAAATGTTGAATGTTATGAAAAAAATTGGGAACTTGAGTTTTTCTGCAAGAGACCCTTGTGATCTGGCTGCTGGAGGCTTTTTAGTTGTTACAATTTCCAATTTAAATATCTCAGTGAAGAAAACTTGTTGCCAAGTCAACTGAGATCCGCTGAAGTGACTTCTATAGAGGGTGTCTGTGTTCGAGCTGAGCTTGTGGTAACCAGAGCCACTGGTGTGCAGTAAAACAGGCCTGCAAGTCTCTTTTCCTCCTTAATTAAAGTCTCTTGTGTTCATGCCTGCAGCCTGGACATAGATTTGGTTGAATGTGCAGCATCAGCTTTGCTGGCTGACCTATTATTAGCACAGTTCAAAAATTGGCTTCTAGGGTGTTGTCTTTCCTGGTGATTGGAAGGATAACGGATCTCTCAGCGTGCCCGTGTGATTGCCTTCCCTGCTGCAGCTCTGCCCCTTCAGACACTGCTCTGTAATGCTTCATATCCTGGCTGTTCAGGCTTATTTTGTCTGGGGTGATTTTTTTTCCCAGCTGTTTAAGAGATAGTGCACCAAAAATAATGATCTTTAAATAACATGTTCTATCTCCATACATGTGATCTTCCTGTGTGAACATACACTAGTAATCAGTAGTATGTGACAAATGTGTTTGGAATTTTTGTTTGCCTCTTTTTTTTTTAAGGAGTTGGAAAATAGTTCTTGACATACAAGTGACTGGCAGTAAATACCAGGTGTGTACCAATGCTTGCTTTACCTGCCTTAAGACTTTTTCCCATTAAAAATGTAGACTCGACCCTGCTTCCCTTTCCCGCCTACTCCTACAATTTTGGTGTTTTACACGCTCTGCACACTCCAGCTGGCATCAAACAGAGCAGAAATGCTAAAGCCCCTGGCCTGGATGTCCAGTGATAACAATGTGCTCTGTTCTGCAGCACTGGCTTCCTTTCTGGTTTGGGGTTAGTGTGTAAGGACGGAAGACACTCAGTAGGATCCTTTCCTAGGGAATGGTCTCTCAATCCCATCTTTGTTTCACTGACAGCTTTTATTATCTAATATAACCCAGAACTGGGAAAACACAGCAACAGCCTCATGCTACAAATCACAGGAGTTTTAGGCTCCCTCTGTGTGTATCTGGGTGGCTGTTATTTTTGAACAATTCCAACTGCACAGATAGTGTTTGGTTTGCCAGTCTCCTGCAAAGATTCCTCTGGCTTAGATGGTCTGTAAAACCCGCAGGCAGTCCCTGCCAGTGGTGTGTGTATTGTCCTGTCTGCCTTTCCCTTTGCCTGAGGTTTTGTGCAGCAGCTGTGCTACTGCAATTCTGAACTGCCTTTGGAGGGTGTCAAACCCCCCAAAAAAGAGGATTTCCTCTGGCTGTGCTTTGTGTGCATGTGCTGTCAGCAGCAAACCTCTTACCTTGCCTTTTCACAGTTAGGGCTCTCCACCAGGCAGGAAATGGGAATTCACCTTCATTGCTACTTCTAATTAATCTTTCTATGTAGGCAATTTACCAGTGTCACGTGACTCCTTGATGTCGTTTTCCACCTTTTCCTTGTTAACAAAACCCAATAATAGATGTGTGTTCTCCTCTCTGATACCCAGTTTGTGATGGTGGAGCTCTCCCAGTGTTGAGCTGTTCCTCACACGCTCCCTGAGGGAAGGAGTAGGGGCTGGCATGTGAGGATATAGATTTCCTGGGATATGAATGAAGGCAGAAGAGTAATTTCCAACATGTGGATTTTTAGTGTGAGGACTGAACCTGCTTTGAAGAGTGGTACATGGCTTTGTCCAAGACTTGCTCTGCACCATGAGAGAGGAACAGGCTGTGCTGTTGTACCAGAGCGCTGCCGGTGGCTGAAGAACAGATTTAAATCCTCGTCTCCAGGGCATGTCAGGCACTCACCGCCCAATTAACCCAGTACAATTGGGGGTGTATGTATAACACTGCTGTTTCAAGGCTGCACTTAGACATCAGAAGTGAAATTCTACTCCAGGGCCACATCCCAGAGAGCTCTTGTGCTGTCTGAGGCTGGGGATTACCGGAGCCTTCCCCTGATCCAAGGCCGGACACGGTGTGTCTGCCCAGCTTTGCTGTGCACACACCATCGGGCTGGGCTGGCACATCCCTGCCTGCTCCAGGTGTTGGACTCTGCCTCCAAGCTGGAGAAGTCCATGGGTTGTTCCCTGCTGTCCCACAGCTGCCCTGTGAGCTGTTGAAATGCTGTTTATTGAAAGGCAGCTCCCAGCAGAGCCTGGTGGATTCCATCCTGCATGGAGTGTAATGTGGTTGCTGGACAATATATCTCACTTAAGAGGACCATGGATAATTTGGACAGGTGGTTTACTACCCAGGGAGCTGGTTATCTCTGACTGATAAACAGCAGTAAGTGCTGCTTAAGGAGAGTCATAATAAAAATATTGATTAGCAGGGTGCAGCTGGCTGGTACCAAGTGTGATGCTCATTGAAGTCTTGTTAAAACAGTAATGAAATTCTAAAGGAAGCTTCTTTTTTTTATTCTAGCTGCTCTGGGTTTACTCAGGACACTTAAACATAAGGGCTTATTTAATAAAAAGTATTATGAAGTGGAACACTGATGCTTGGAAGTTAAGAGTGTGGCCAAAAAAACGTGCAGGAAGTGCCATTAGAGAATTCAGGTGATTGATCTTGGCACTTTCAACTTTGAGACTGGGAGAAATAAAAAACATTCTGTATTGAAGGCAACTTTTAGAACAATAGGGTATCTTACAAGTGAGGGCTTTATTTTGTAATTTCCCTGAAAATAAAGGGATAAGCAAAATAAAGATGGCTTTTCTGCTTTTAATCCAGACTTGCTTACTCAGTAGAAAAACAAGCATAAGACCATGTTTGTCCATGAAGAAAATCCTTCTAATGAAGGTAAGACTTAAGACTTGCTGCTTTTCCCTTTTACCACTGCAGTCTGTGTTGCTTTGGCACATCTTAAAGTCATCTGCCAGGCACTCCTGCCAGCCAGTCTTCCATAACCAGATCTCTCACCCTTCACTAACCCATGCTGTAATTAAAACTTCCCAAAGGCACGGAAGGGAAGCTGCCATCGTGTGTGTTGGGCAGCAGCAGGGCTGTCCCAAGGACAGGTGGAGTCTTAGAATTGTCATCCCCTTCTGAGCAGTCACAGACCACAGTAGAAGACCAGGCTGAATCATTAAACATCAGAAATGCTTCCCATGCCTGGGAAAATATCTGGTTATGATGCTTTGGGGATTTGAAGATGGGGTAAGTTTGCCTTTCAGCTCCCTGCTCAGGGCTGTTCCCCTGAAGTTGAGTTGTCCTTAGGTGCAAATCCAGGCTCTTTATCTAAAAAAAAAAAAAAAAGGCATTTCCTCAAAAGCAGTGTGATTAGTTATAATGATAAAGGGTCCATAATTCAGCTGATGAGTAGCTGGTGCTTGACAGCACAGAAAAATGCTTTAGCAGCAGTTTGGAGTGATGTGTGTCTGTCAGTGCCCTGTGAAAATGGCATTCAGAGGAACTCAGTAGGCAGCAGGTGCCAAGCCCATCACCACACTGCAGCTTGTGGCTTTGGGTGAATTACTTGTTGCAGACTGAGTTGGATTATTCACATAAAATGTTATCAGTAAGTGTCACAGTTTAAAATTGCCTCTGATAAATCCCTGGCTTTGCACTGTTCCCTTTTGCAGCCACGTGAAGACAAACCTCCAGGCATTTTTGCCACTGAAAAGTGCTGGGGAGAGGCTGTCAGAGATGCTGCAGTAGAACCCTGAGCATAATGATGTCATACATCTTAGATGGATGAGGTGAAAAACCTTCTCTCATTAGACTTGCATGCAGTATATTTTAAAATATGGAAGATCAGTTTGGAAAGTGGCCCTGCTTTGCTGCTGCCAGAAGTAGGTTTTCATCTGCTGACAACTCATAGCAGGAGCTTTTGCGTATCTGGGTGTTGCATATCCAGATTTAGATGCTTCTTTCACGTGTGTTGAACTTCCAATCAATATTTCTACTGAAATCAGGTACACAGGGAGGGGGTATAGGTAAGGGAAGGAAAGCTGGATGTCCAGGCAGCTGTTCTGACTTGCAGACTGAAATATTTGCACTCACCTCCACTGTTCCTGCATTTCACTGGGGAAAGTAATTCTGACTTTGCAGCCTTTGTGTAAAGGGAGAATTATCTACCCTTTTGTAGTTACAATGTGGAGGGGAAGTATCTTCACCGTTATCTTGGTCCTGTTGCAAAGCTGATCGTTGAAACAAGATCTCTTAATTGCTTGAAAATGCTTTTTCTCTGGCATTTCATAAAGCTCAGTGAAGCCTTTCTGTTCTGCATCCCCCTTTTCTTGGCCTTTACCTTGGTATTTGCAGGGGGTTCAGGCTCAAATTGTGATCCTTCATCTTATTGTTCCTCCTGCCTCAAATTCTGCTCCGCTACACAGCTCTGTCTTAGGTGATATCTGAGTTTCCTGGGCGTGTCCTGTGTCCTCCTGCCAAAGTTTGCTTGTGCTGAAGGATGGCTTTTGCCATTTCTTTTGGTTTTCTGGATGGACTGTGCCGAGCACACGGACTGTGCCACTGATACATTTGTGTTTTAGGTTAAAGCAGCTCTTCACAAACTGCCTTCAGAGCAGGTTTAAAATGTGACAGACTTGCGTGTGGTGGGACTGGCAACTCCAAACATAATTGTGTGTGACATGTCACTCTGTGTCACCTTTTGGGTTCTCAGGCACATGTATGATATTGTAGCTAAAGATGTGGGCTTGGAAATAACAATATAAGGCTCCTTACCAAGGCCATCCATCCAAATCCTTTGGATTTGTGCTGGTACTCAGTCATGGCCACTCAGCAGCTTCCCTGGATCTCTGCCAGGACGACGGCTAATGGAACAATCTTTTTATGATCTGTTTAGCTAAATGGCTCTAATAACGTGGGATATTAGAGTAACAGATGCTGTTGACCATCCTGCAGTAGATCAAAGTTTGGATATCCAGGAACTGTGCACTTCCTCTCAGAGCCCCGACTGTAATTTGGAGCTTCTCATCTGTTGCCGTGGCATTGGATTATCAGAGGGCTGAGGAGCAGGAGTGGTAATTCTAATGAACCAAGTCAAAAGTGCCAGGCTCAGCCCAGAGCCTGAAGAAGGGCTCTTTGGCACCAGCAGTGGCTCTGACTGGACTTGTTCTGTGAACTTTTGCTTCAGGAACAACCTACTTTGGTTTTCCTGTTGTGTGAAATAAGAGCATGACCAATCGAACGGAGATCACTCAGAGTCTGGGGAGAATTAAGCCCCAGTCCCACTCTGCCTGGTTCAAAAGAGGGATTTGGAGCACAGAGCTTTGACATCTCTGTCCCAGATTGGTGGCACTGAGCTGTTTCAGCCATTTATTAATTTTGTACATTGGAATTTAATCTACATGGTGGTGGCACCAACATGAGGATAATCTCTGAGTCACGAGGGTGTTATAAATTGACAGCAAATTCCCTGGAGACCGAAAAGATGCCAGTTAGATGGGCATGACTGAAAGAGTAGGATCTAGGGGAATAAAATCACTTCTCAGATATTGTAAAATCTGCTTTATCAGTATAATATCCCAGTGTCATTAATACATTATATAATTGGCTTGGCTTTGTTGGGAATATAGGCTGTTGGGTGGTCTGAACATTCATATATTTATATGATTATTTATGCTGTAAACGATTTACAGAATTAGCCTGAGACCATGGGAACAAGCTTTTATGAACCAATAAAATTACCTGCCAAAAAAATAGCATCATTTCAAGTGAGACTCAAGCTGAGAAGGCTACTGTTGTCCACCATTGCAGATCTAGTGGATAAAAGACACTGAAAAGTTGTCTGGGCACCAGAGGAGATACAACTACTTATAGCTCAGGCTCCCACCTGCCTGTTTTCCAGGTATGTGGGGGAGCTTTTCTTTCTTGACAGGGGGTCTTGTTTTAGGACTATTTACAAGGCAGAGGTTGAAATCCCTTGATTTCATACTTGCTTGTTTGTCTTTTTTTTTTTTTTAATTTATTTTTTCTTCCTTGATTCTATAGGTTGTATACAATGAAATAATTTAACTTGCACCATCAGACTCTTTACTTTCAGAGTAAGGAAGCTTCCTTACACCCAGTGGAATGTTTTTGGACATCTTGAATGTCATGTTTGACTTGAGTTATAGTCTTGTGGAATAGGAACAGACACTGGTATCTGCTTCCTGTCACGTAAGGAAGGATGAACAATTCTGGTTTAAATCCAAACGTGCTTGAATTTTGTTAAAGACAAATATTATGATGTTATTTGTCTACGCCTGTCCTTTTCCCTGCACTGATTAGTTGAGGTGAACATGGGGTACTTTAACCTGAATTTGCCTGAAGACACAGGCCATATTCTAATGTGGATTAATAAAGTTCTGTTCTGCTTACTTTGGAGATAAATCATATCTCCCATGTCAAGATGTGCCTGTTTTTTCCCCAGAGACTGTTAAAAGGAGATTTTTGAGTTTTAAATGTGCCACAAACATAGACCTGTGTGTGTGGGTTCTTTCTCCTCTTCGACTCCCAAGAAGTGAATCTACCTGTGAAATGCAGGATCTCCCAGGAGGGTCTTTGGCCAATATCATTCTGATAGGAATGGCAGGGTTTGCTCCAGAGACTCAATTCCAGTCAGACAGCTATTAATGAATAAACCACTCTAGGAATTTACAGTGTAGAGAAACAATACGATGTATGGCAAGGTCCTGTATGATCTGGAAGTCTTTTTTAGCCGTGCAGTGTGTCCATGTGAGGTGAACTGATCACACAGTGAACGATGAGCGTTAACTCGGTCAACTCCCAGAATCCAGCAAAGCCTTTTCCTCTTACATAGTGGTTTTTTGACCTGTCCTCTTCTTGATCGTTTTGCATCCCCTTCAGAATGTCACACTGATGATAAACAGCTTTTGGGACTGAAACCTTTAGATTAGGAGGCAAATAACTGATGAATATTGCATTAAAGAGCAAAAAACCCTCCCTTTGCAAGCCATGGGGAGATAGCCCAGGGCATTCCCTCTGAGCTCCAGGATCTCTTTCACTTAGGCCATTTTGCAAGTACTCAAGCTAAACTGTGTGAGTTTTAAACTTTCAGAGTGAGATGAAGATGGATGGCTTTGCAGTTGCCCAACTGGGTGTTGGAGAGGCCCTTCACTGAAGCGGGAAAACATATTTGTTCTTCTTTGGGTTTGGTTTTGTTTTGTGGTGTTTTTTTTTTTAGCAAGATGCATAAATTTCTGTGCGTCCGAAAATTCAAAGCTGTGCAGTGTTTTTTAAGTGGGCTCATGTTGTGCATCCTGTCAGGATAGAAAGCCAGTTAAAGGCTTGGTCTTTGAAGATAAATTGCTTTGCAGAGAGGAGCCTTTTTGTGTTGTCTTAGATTTGTGCCTGGAGATTTCTCCCTAGCGAGGGACCGTCTTAATAGGAGATAATTTAAGTGATCATTCACGAGTATCCACATCACCAACACACACTGGGATAGACATTTGTGTCCTCAGGCCTTTAAACCTTGTCCAGCCTGCTCTGTGAGTGAGAAGAGTCACACCTGGGGGCTTCTGGCTGAATCCAGGATGCTTCATTTGGTGTCCTGGGATAAACTGGAAGTGCTCTTCTTTTGTGGTGGTTGATTTTGTAAGGTTTATGATGTTTACATGGACTGTCCAGCTTCTCAGCCCTTGCTCATGTTCTGCACTCTGTGAGGTACTGCTGGTGAACCCCAGACCCTTGGGTTTATCCTTGAAAAGTCATTCCCATGGCTTAGGGGAAGCCACCTGAACGCTCCCATCTACCAGGCTTTGTTGAAGGTGCCACTGATGCCCACACAACTCCCTCCAAACACACCTGGGGCATTAGAGCTGTCTAACACAGGTGTGATGCTCTGAAATACATTTGTTTTCACAGAGTCACACAGGATAGTTGGGCTTGGAGGGGATTTTGTTGTAGATAAAGTTACAGGTGAGTTCTTTAAAGGCTTTCTTATATCAGGCAGGTGGTGATTTTTTAGGAGGCATTGTGGCAATGCTGTGCCTGGGCCAGCTCTTAACTGCCATGGAGCAAGCTCTCCTGAGCACCCTCATTCCTGATGGTAGGGAAGAGTAAATCATTTATTGCACAGCTGTATTGTCAGAGCAGGATTCACTGCACCTCGTGTTTGGGGATCCCTTGGCATTCTCTACAGTGTGTGAGCAGGGCTGCTGCTCCTTGCCTGCTACTGGAGCTGCTGGCTTGACTCCTGCCTCTTCCAGCTGGCAGCCACCAGACAGGTTCTTCTCTGGGATTTGTCCTTTTGGCAGCAGCCTTTCATTCCTTGACAATTTAGGAGTCAATTAAAATGATGGAGATATCGATGCCCGTTTCCTCATTGCCTGTGGCTGCCTAGTCCTGGAGTGACAGGTCCCAAATAATTTGAGCCTTCCTTGCAGAACTCTCAAAGGGAGTGGACTGAACTTCTTCCCTTCCTTCTAATCCTACAGCAGGTGCAGGAAAGGGAAAGTCTGCTGAGGGAATATGGATCGTATTAAATATTGGTAGATCGTTTCAACTCCGACTGGATTTTTTTTCCAGGCTTTTTTGAGTTTTCTCTGATTTGAACACTAATCTGAAACCATGTGAGAGGCTGATATCTTCATTAGGGGATGTGTTGTTTGTTTTCTGGCCCTATCACACCTCTGTGGATAATCATTAGCTGTGCCTGCATCTTCTCCCGAGGGCATTCCCGCTTCCTGCTTCTGCGGGTGAACAGCAACGAGCCAGAATTCGGCAGAGGGAAGGAGTCCTGCCAGCTGTGGATAACCCACACCTGTTACTACCCGTGTAATCATTAGCTTGGCCTTTTAAAGTAACTGGAAATAATTATCAGCTCAGAGGATATTAGGTGTCAAAAACCTCCCAGGCACGTTGCCTTCCCTTGGAAGGTGTGTGGCTGATTGCGGGCAACCCTGGGGGCTCGCTGAGAACTCGTGTGCTTAATGACACTCAACTCCTCTGCGAGTGCCAGAGCCCAGCGAGAAAAACTCGTAATTAAGGGAACGGTTTCATTTGGAGCTTTCTTTGTTGTTATTGTTATTGTAACTTTCTGCAGCTCAGGTAATTTTGTGGTGCTCTCCTGGAAGGTGGAGCTGGGGAAGCTACAGAACGCGGAGGTTGTTGTTGCATGAGCGCTGTTTGCAGAGAGCAAACTGAAATGTTTGGATGGGCGGTACCACAGGCACCTCAGCATCCTCACAGAGCTGCGTTTGGCAGCCAATAATGTGCTGAAGTGATGCCTGTTGAGTCCTCTGGGTAGCAGAGATATTAATGTTTTATCCAATGCAATAATGCCGTAGCTTAAAAAAAAACAAAACCACCAACAACTCAATTTTAAAATAGAAATATATTTTAAAATAGAGCTACGGTGGAAGATGCAGTAACTGTAGCTTTTCTGGCCCTGTCGTCATCAGTTGTAGCTTTTCTGGTCCTGCCATTGTCTTTGGAGACATAAAAAAGGAATACTGGAGATGTGAACGAATTTTTGTTCGTTGTTTTTTTGTGGGTTTATTTCTTTATTTCTTTAATTTTTATTTATTTGGTATATATAATTACTTAAATTTCTTGAAAGTGGGGAGAGCAGTCTTGGGCTGAAAATCTTTTCGTGGTTCATCCTCTGTTAACTGTGAAGGGAAAAGAACTTGGTTGTGTGATTCCAGAAGCATCTGTACTTGCTGTGTGAGCTGCTCCAACACCCAAATCTCAGGATACACCTGCTGCATCAACTGAAGAAAAACCCTGGAATTAATGGGTATATTTGCTAGTTTGTTAGGCTGAATGACCTGTTACTTTGCCTGGGGAGGGAGATTAAAACTGAAGCTGCATCTTGGTACAAGTGCAAACTGGGAATTGAACTGTGTGGGGGATTGGGAGAGGAGCTGCATGAACTAAATCTTGCATTCATTGAAGAAAAGTAGAAGCACTAGTTGGAAAAGTTCACTTTCTCCTTTTCTGATTGACTGGAATAATTAAGGAAAATAAACTTATAACTTTGAAGCTGACAGAAATGTAATCTGATGTCTTGTCGGGTTCATTGACATTACTTTGCAAGAGACTGATTGACAGTTTTGGGGGGAAAAAAGCTGTAATTGTGTCCCTGTGAAACCTACAGCATTTGTTTTTAACTCATTAAACAAAGGTTATTTAAAATGTCCCTAGACTTTTCTACTAGCCTTAATGAGTTTTATATTTTTTAAGGCAAAATGTCAATTTAAAAGGATTTCTTAAGTTGGACACGCAAAAGTGGGGAAAACTTATGTCTGCAGCTAAAGAAATGAAATTTAAGTTGATCAAGACAGGTATTACTGTGTCCTTGGGAAATCTTCCAGCTTTTATAGATGGATCTATAAGAGGCAGAGCAGCAGAACTCAGATCCTTGGATTTTGAGTTAAGCATTGGTTTGATTTTAGCAGGTGCTTCAGAAGGTAGAAAATACTTCTGAGACCTCACCTTTGAGTGTGAGTCAGTGGAGTTATTCCATTACTGTGTGTTGGCTGCTGGCTGAGATTTGGGGAATGCTGGGACTCCTTCCCTGGTTTGTGACAACATCCACTTCAGGTGAAACAGTGGGAAGTTTAGTCACACAACACCAAAGAGTTTAATAGAGACACTTTAGAGTGTTTTTCATAGAAATCACAGTGTAATCTTGTTTTATAAGGTCCAGTTTGGTGTTGGTGTTCGTTCTCAACACTGGTGCTCTGCTGTGGTGTCATTTACTGTAAAATCCCGGGGTTTTTAATGCAGTTCTAAAATTCATAGCTAACCTTTACCCAACAGAAAAAAGGTTGAGCCTGGGGCTGTGTCCTTCAGATGAAACATTAAACCAAGGTCCCTTTGGCTGGGAAGAAATAGTTCCTTCAGAAAGGGGGGGCAATGACCTTGGTGGATGGGCCAAGAGTCCCTCTCTGTCAGGTTGTGTCATTCAAGGCTGCCTGAAAAATGATATAATGCAGTTCTGCTGCTTTCTTCCAGTCCCAGCCATAAACTAATTGGGAGAATGGGATCCTGACCTGTGACTGGCCATCCTGCAACACAAACAATGCCCTTTCATTTATTTCTTTTTTAGCAGTCTCTAGTGTATGTTTAATATTTAAAGCCTCAAGTCAAATGTAAAAAGCTCCTTTAATAGTTACCTGCTGAATGCTTTATTGTTGGTTATTATGGTGCTTCTCACTAGGCATTTAAGAACCAGGGGAAGTTTAGAATTAGGTTTTGTTGGTTTTTTGGTGGGGGTTTTTTTTTTTTTGATACCTACCTGAAAGAAATTCAGTAAGTAATTAGTTAGAAGGTGCAATAGTTTGTGGTGCTGGGGAGAAACCCTAGAACGCTTCCACATAATCATTACGTCACGTGAGACCCTTGCAAGAATGAAAACGTCTTTTCAGTTCATGCAATTCTTTTGCTTTGGCCCTTTTCCCTATGCCAGCTTACCCATTAGATTCAATATGTATTTCTGATTACCAAGTGTGTGTGGAGAATAATAGTAAATAAATTGCTGTTGCCTTCTGTCGTGGGTCTTCTCTAGAAATTCCAACCAGTTGAGCCCTCAGCTTGTTTTATTGCATGTCTTTGCTTGTATTGAATGTGTTCCAGCTCTTCATTTCCCAGGGCTTATAAAATTGGTGAAATTCCATGGGAAAAGGACTGTTTTGGGTACATAAACATGCTGTCAAGAGCTTCTAGAGCTCAGGAAGAGCAGGCACTTAAAAGCTGTGGGAGTTGAACACGTCCATGTGCCTTCCTCCAGGCACTGTGTCGTGGTGGGACATCAGAAGATGGGGAGGGTTTTTGAGATCAGGTCTCCCCCAAGAGCTTTATCCACGTGAAGGAAGTCAGGAGAAAACAAGTCTGCTGTTATTTCCTGGATTATATGTATTTACCTCCTAGAAGAGTTGTGCAATAAGTGAAGCAAGGCTTGGCCTGGCTGAGGTGGATGGAAAGTTCCAAAGGGAACGTCTGTGCGTGGTTAGTGCTTTTGTTGGAGATTTGTTGCACTTGCTAAAAGGGGAAGGAGACCTGTAAACAAACAAGACAAGCTTAAGCCAGGCTAAACACAGAGATTTATTTTCCAATTAATCAGGTATTTATTATGAAATGTGTAATTTGCGAGTACTTCTTGCAAGACAAACAACGACAGCAAATCTGCGTGTTCACTACTGTCCCAAACGTTCCATTTTCCAGCTGTCCTGCAGCCAGTGACCAAACCTGAACGTGCTGTGCTAATTTAAAGGAAGTTTTGTCTTTTCCATGTTGAGCTGTTCCTTGTTTTGCCTGAACCAGCTCACGTTTTTCCTGCGTATCTCCTGTGGTTGTCCAGCCAAGCTCTGTCTTCTGAGCATCCTCCCATGGGGAGTCTGCCTCTTCCCCAGGACACAGGGAAGAGCTCCATGCAAGCACAGATTGCCATCAAAGCTCCCCCTTCCCAATCCTGAGGCATCAGAAGGGGAAGGATCTGTGTGCCCTGGAGGCTGGGCCTGTGACCAACACAGGTTGTGTTGTGAGGGGCTGCCAAATCCCTGGAAGGGCAGAGGTGGTGCTCGGTTCTGTAGGGATTCTTTGGGATGTGGTGGGCACAGGGACCGTTGCCTTGTTTGCTTTTAGTGGTGCTGAAAGGGATTTGCAGGAAGGCTGTTGGTCTTATAAAAAGAAGGCTTTTGCTGAGAACCCTGTGAGAAATTACCATAAAAGTCAGTGTGCTGTGAAGTCCTCCTTCTTCCCACCATCCTGCTGCCACTTTCTTATTTATAGAGCCTTTCCCAAGAACCTCCTTGCAGTCCCACTCTTGTGTGTTTAGAAGTGCTGGAGGAGCAGCACATGCTGCTTTTTGCTTCTCTACCATCCTCAGTGAGAAAAGGACTCCTCTTTTAAGGGCCTTTGCTAAGCTTTGGGAAAGTTTTGTCCTCGCTGCTGTTCTTGAAATTACTTTTTTTTTTTTCCAAAGGAGTGAACTTAGGGATAATTAATTGGACCTTGAAAATGAAGTGATTATCTCCCAGATAGCACGTCTGAGATGTATGTCTGCGTTCAGACAGCAGCGCCTCAGATGCTTAACATTTTAAAATGCCATTGTAAGTAAACAGTCCTTGGAAGTGTTTGCTGGAGATGGCACTGCCAAATTAAGGTGAAAATTGTCAAATCATAGGATAGCAACTCCTGGGATACTGGGAATTTTTTTTGGGGGGGGAGGGAAAGGGTGAGTTTAACAGGTAGAATACCTTTAGGAAAAAAAAGTAAAGAAATGCAGAATGCACATGAATAGAGAGGAGTGGAGCCTGGGGTGATCAGTGGAAGAGGCAAACACTGCTGGTGTTTATTTTCTCCGGTGATTAGGGTGGGAAATGGAGTGACAGAGTCCTGACATTTGCAAGAACTTCCACCTTTTTGACCAGCAGGAAGTGCTGTTTGTCTCTTGGCTGGTTTAGGAGCATCTCAGTTACTTGTAAATACTTCCAGCAGGTATTTTAAAAACAGCAATCGATGGCACAGCTTCTACTTGAAGATTTCCAGGTAACTTTCTGATATAAACTGGTAGAAATAACTGTTCACCACAAAATTGTTGCCATTCTGTTAACAGCCCAGTCAGGAGTATTTTCGGCCATTTGACAGTCGAGGCTGGAAATACCAAAGCTTGCAAAGCTCTTACTCCTTGGAATTGTATCATTTGTATCTGTGATCCTCAGCAGTGCCAGAATCAAGTTTATAATATGCATCCTCAAGTGCTTTGAACAGTGTTTGGTTCATATTTACTGGAGGATAAGTGCTCCTTGAGTGTCTCCAAACTTGGAATGGACGTGGAGGACCAGATTTAACGCAGCCTTGTCCTGACACTGATAATACTGTTGAACTGTTGGGCATCAGCAGAGCTCAAATGCCTGCTCACTCCTTTCCTGCTCTGCCTCCAGCACAGTAAATGTCAGGAATTATCCCCACATTATTTTAAATGCCATTGCTAAGGCCAAGTGTTTTTAAATGCCAGTTCTACTTAAACTTTTATAGATACTGTCATTGTGTTTAGGCTGCAAGGAATGTTAAGGAAACAAATGACCTGTGGCTCCATGAGAGTTCAAATAAGTGATTTCCTTTGCCAGCAACCCAGAATCTCATTACCCTTGTGTGTGATTTCAAAGAAATATTAATGCTCCCAGTGCAAGTGTTAATACAAGTTTTGTACCTTTGTTAAGGTGTCTATTATGTATAAGAGAAAATTAGGATTTAGAATGGTGAAGCCAAATCCTCAAGGGTTTTTAAAAGTTACTTTCAAGATTGGAGGAAGTGCTTGTAGGGATAGAAGACAGGTAGGATATTACTTTGGGAAGGTGTGAGGACTGGGAGTGTGTGCCAAGGGAGAGATGGTGGTTAGGTCAGCAAAGAACCCCCATTTCTGAGGAGCAGTGGGGATGGAAGGGCACCTTTCTCTGATCATCAGAACAGAGTTCTTCGAGCTGTTGGCAGCTGGAGCAGCAACTTCAACACGCACGTGGAAAATGGTGCTGGAATTTGTGCATTGTAATAATGAGCTGAGGTGCTTCTGCTTTATTTTCAGAGTAAAATATCCTCTGTCATTCATGTTCTGGACTAAAAGTGTTATTAGTTCTTCCACAGCAAGCACTTCCACGTTTTTTTTATGTACAGTCTAGGTGATAAGGTAAAAGAGGAAGGAAGGACTGGGGAGAGATGTGGAGTGTTTTGACGATTCTCTGCTGGCCATGTAGGATATTCCTCCTGCATCCTAACTGATGATTTTTTCCTGACTGTCACAATATTCTCTAGACCAGTCTACATTTGAGTTTCAGTTCATGCTCCCACTTTCTGTGAACTACTCAACTACTCCTTCCCTCTGGACACAGACCGATCTTGACCTTTGAAGTGTAGCTATTTTTAGAAGGTGAATTTTCTTTTTACTTTTTCTTTCCTTCTGTTCCCCAGCATACCTGACACTTGTAGGCCATAATTTAGTTCTTTCCTGCTGTAACAAAAGCAGCTCAGAAGAACGTGGGTCTGTTCACTGCACCTAAACTTCACGTTTCCAGGCATCCAGGCCTCAGTCCTGTTGCTTCAATGGCATGTCCTGTCCTTAGGAGATGATGTTAATTGTCTGACAGCTCCCCAAATGCTCGTTTCAGAGGGAAGGACACTGCTGAGTTGCACAGAGAGAGCACTGCTTCCACAAGAATCCTTCCAGGGGTGTGCATTGATATTCCTTCTGTGTTTTCCTCGCTCTGAGGAGTGATAGTCTGAGCCACGCTCAACTCTGCCCTTGAGCTGAAGTAAAATGTTACTTCCAGGGTGTCTGTTGTACTCCCAAGGTTTGACATCACCGGAAAAAGAAGTTTGCATCCACAGACCTTAAAATGAACCCTTGGCTGTTGCAGCAGTTCCACGACACACGCGACGGGAGCAGCTTCACGTGCTGAAATTTGTTCGCCCTGTCCCGCTTCTTGGTGCTGACAACTGAAAAGATCATTTCATGGCATTACTGAAATCACTAATCCTTGCTGTCCATCCACAGCAGGTGTGCCTTCTCCTGCTTAAAGGGCATGCAGAAAGCTCTTCTACCTTTCAAAAGTAAAGGGGGAATTTTTCTTTTCCTTTTCCGAGGGGAGCTTTGCAGAAGGCTGGCAGAATGATTTGTGCTGGTGGTTCAGACTGCGACTGTCCTATCTGTTTCCCAGTGGTTAAATGGGCAGGCAGCAGTCAGTCACTGACTCTGCCAACTAATGAACATGGTACAATTAACACAAGCTGAACTGTTCAGTCAAAAATTTCACTTTCATGTAACAGCAGCATGAAATTTGCTGTTGAGCGCGCCCTGGATTTCATACGGTACTGGCAGTAAGTGATCATCAGAGATTAATTTAAAGTATATTTTTGACATGTGACTGAATAAGCTCTTGCCAAAGGCATTTCTGTTAGTTTGTGGCACTTCTGATCTCTGCTTAATTAGAAATACTGATCTGTTCCAGTGTATTTACGAACAGACTCTCATCACCCAAGTCTCTTTTCCCTGACATCCCTGTTCCAGTTAGTGCTGTTGTCTCTGCCACACAGGGAAAATTGGTGTGATAGCAGAACTGGGTTTCAGAGTCTTTCCAATTTCTCCTGTCTGATACATGCCAGGCCCTTAGGTGTATAATAACATTGTAGCTCAAGAGATAAGTAGTGTATTAACCATTAATCTAGAATTGTGGTTGAGACACTAATTGCCAACTATGAGGACAATATTGGATAGCTCTTTTAAGTGCATTAAATACATGTAATATTGTCCTGATTTGGCACAAAAAGCATCCTTCTTTTCTGTTTTACACAGCCCCTGTAGCTGCAAGGACAGTGTAAAATGAAATTTTTGAGGTGTGTTTTAAGTTCTTTAACTCCTGTAGCTCACACAGGCAGGGCTTTCTTGTGTATTTGCTGTGGGAAGTATCTGTCAGGCTAAAATTAATTTATCAATGACATGATTGTTAAAATACCCTGTCCAAGACATTCTGATTTCAGATCAATGCTTGTAAAAATAAGCCTGAGATATGGAGTTGCCTTGAGAGCAAGAAATACGAGCCCAGAGTCGGTTTGTGAGAAGCTGGGTTGAGTGATTGCTTATTTCTGTGAAAATGGCTTTTTATATCCAATAGACACAATTAAAGCTGCATTTATTGGCATGAACAGCCTCGCTGCCATACAGGTGGAAGGCAGATTATAAAGACATATGTGGTATTGTAGTGAAGCCCCTGAGAATAAATGTGCTAATCAGGATGAAATCAAATTGTCTGGGTGCTGTAATGAGAAGACTCGGCTTTGCTTTTATCCCTCCAGCTAGCAGGGAAAACTCTGCGCTGCATTTTGCCAGGAGAGATTGTGCTATCATTTGGAGATCATAATAGGAGCAACAAAGAGAATGCAAGACGTCTCCAATTTATTTTGGCCCACTTAGTCCAGCATTTGATGTCTCTGAGACATTGCTTACACTGTGAAGTTAAATATTTTATCTGTTACATTTAAATGAAAATAAACAGAGCCCAAAACGAGGAAAAAGGCGTGTTAAGTAAATACTTGGGGGAAAATATTCCTCTGTACTTACAGCACTTTAATAGGGAGGAGAAAAAAATAATGCCTGTAATGCATTCTTGTGATGTTTCTTTTATATCGTTGGTGCCTTTTAAGAGTGAATTAACACAGTGCCTAATTCTAGAATTCTACAGGCCATGCAGCCTCGTGGGTTAAGGGAACACAGGATTTTCCACGCTCTCCAATGGATTTAGCCTGTAGCTGAAAGTCCTGTAGCACACAAATATGGGCCTTTAGGAATGTAACTGCCAGTGGGATCTTCTCTTGTGTTAATGTTTGTGTACTAACCCTTAGTGTTACTGTTTTTCACATAGGTTGTGAACACACAAAACCAGGCACTTAAACAAAATAAAGTGTGGATCCTGAGGTTACATGGGGTTAAGACCACAGTCGAACGTTTGGAGATAAAATGTTGCTATTTTTAGAGACGCTTCACTTTCCCAGAAGCAGAAGTTATTTAGCAAGCTATGAAACCATCAGATTTACAAGACCATCCAAACCCAACTCCAGTTTTTAAATATGCTGTTTGTACAGCTCGAAAGGCTTCAGACTCCTCTGGGAATGCTGGCAGTGGCTGGTGGGCATGGATTGAGGTTTCCCTGGGTTTCGTGGCCCTTGGAAACCTGGTTGGTGCCAGGTTCTGTAGCAGGTCTGGTGGAATCCCGCATATGGTGCAGCCCCAGGGAAGGTGTTGATATCAGAAGACTTAAGACTTAATGCTCCAGCTGGTTTTTGTTGAGCCTGAACTAATCAGCATCTTGTCCTGGGCTGGGTACAGTGCTGACAGCAGCTGCAGGGTGGCCTCTGGGAAATCCAGGGAAATTCTCTGGAGGCTGTGGAGCCATCCCTTTAGCACTGACTTTTCAGGAGGGTGAAGAAACACTTGAGATGTAAGACACCTTTCTACTCCTTGCTCCTCAAGTTTTGCACAACTGATTAGTGGGAATTCATGTTGCACTCCGGAAGACCTTAAATGACTCACCTGAGAGTTCTTTGGTTGATGGCATTACATGAGGATGGGACTGGGAATGGGGCTTCATCTCATCCTTGTGCAATTATATGCAAATATAGAAGGTTTTTTTCAACATTAATTTCTTTTTAGCTGACATTCTTGTAAAATATTAATTTACAGTGGCATTAGTTCCTTTTTGTATGCTTGCTGACTGATTCCTATGACACTGCAGTGCTAGAGCAGGGTTGTTTTCTAGTTGAGTCTCTTCCCACCTGAACTTCATTGCTTGAATAATAACAGTTAAAATGCCCAAGTGTCTGTATGATGCTCTCTGAGGAACAACTAGTAGCTTAACATAAGATTTAGGGAGTTTTCATCCTTCACAGGGGGTATGAGCTGACTCTGGTTAGGAGTTAGTGCTTGAATACAAGAAATCCAGGGTGAGAAATGCTATGGAGTGAATAAAAGCCCAGTGCTAATAATGCACCTGGTGGTGTTCGACAGGCTGTGTTGTTTCCCTTCAGCCTTTCGATGCCTGTAAGGAGGAAAGAAAATAAAGAAAACGTCAGAAATGGTCTACAGTGAGCAAAGGACAGGAGAGAGAGAGAGGGTGGTGTCTGTGACATCGATGCACATCTTGAACTTGTTTATTTATAGCCTGCATGTGTCATGTATTTGGAAATAGAAGAGCTCTTTGGTTGCAGTCCTGCAGTACTTGGCAAGGTGGAATAATTCAGTGTTTTCATTTTTTAATTTTTTTAAAGATGTTTGTTAGTTCTGATGGCTTCTAACAGTTTATTAATCTGGTTCTTCTAAGGTGAGCGTGTTTGTCTCGGGACTGACAGCCACTTACCGTTCCTAAATCACACAGACTCAGGGCCATCATCTGAATTTCCAGGCCCAAGCTTGAGATGTGTTTCAGCGTTGGCAAAGGGATAAATCTTGGACTGTGCTCAAGGTCTGGAGATTTTACCATATCTGGATGTCCCCTTGCCTGTGTTCGTTCCCCCTTTGGCTCCCATCTTTATTCAGCTCCCTGGCACTGAAGGGAACGGGCAGTTTGGAGTGACAGACGTGTGGGGTGATCTCGGTCAGGGCTCCCTCAAGGAGCCAGCGCAGCTCTTGGCATCAGAAGGTTTCATTCCCAGAATTTGTCTCCTTTGTTTGGAGAACAAGAAGGACGCTTTAATGGCTGTGCAGCTGATTAAAAGTAACCAGGGCTACACAAATTCGGAGCCGGAGACAGCTCTCAGTTGCCAACTGAGTTAAAGCAGATTGTTAACGGGCGCTCCGTTGATTTGATTAATGACCCGAATCAGCTGGTTTTGAGCACATCGCTGCCAAAGTTTGCTAAACAATGGAAGCAGGAAACTTGTGTGTCTTGAATCTCTTTGCCACCGCGGTGTCACCAGACATAACAAAACAGCTTTGCCGTGCCTGGGGACGAAAAGGATGTTTAAGGACTGATTACACCCCCACCACACCCAGGCCTTGGGCCGAGCTGAGAGGGGGAACTGGCAGTGGCCTCTGAGGAACCACCTGCTTCCTTGAGATTGCAGGGATACATCTCAGCTTTCGCTCTCTGCCCCGGCATATGTTTCCTGCTCTTGGGTTTGGGACTGAAGGGAGTGTGGCTGTAGGAACAGGAATTTCAGAGTTGCCCTGGGAGTGTCTCGAGGTGCCTATCAGATGTGCTGGGCTTAATTCTCCTTCTGCTGTGCCAGCAGGGAGGCAGGAGGGGAGTAGGACACAGTGGAGAATGTGTCCTTGCTGTGGCAGGTACTGGGACCAAGTGGCAAAGAGAAGGAGGAAATCAAGCTTCTTGATTTTGGTTGTGACTGTGTTAAGAAGTTTGCACCAGGTCACATGCAGACAAACCTCTCTTTAAGCATCCCAGTCTTCCCAGGAAAGCTGAGGTGTTTGTCTCCTCCTCCTGGGTTGCTTCACCACAGAGTGTGTTCAGCGTTAGCTGCAAACTTTCCCCCCTTGACTGTAAGTGGCTGAGAGTGAAGTTGTGGATGTCCATGTGGCTTTTGCAAGGCTGATGGGACAGAAATGAGTGTGTGAGATGACCTTTCTGATCCCTGGGGTTCAGTGTTTTCCTAATGACTAGTGGTGTTTGTTTTCACTGTAAGAGAAGGTGCTGTGAGCAGAAGGCAGAGGATATAGCAGGTGTGAGCAGGTCCTTTATCTCCTGCAACACCTCTTTTGTTTTCATCTGTATTGGATGTTATCACCAGCTTCTATGAAATACTTTGTACTAAATGCAACAGTGATGATTAGACTTGTAATAACCTTAGAAATGATTTAAACTTGAGGAAGTTTAAAATTATTTTAATATCTAATAAATATATGGAATTATTAAATCTTATGTAAACATCTGAAGGTAATACTAGTCTGCCTGCTGATAAGCCAGGACCACTTAATTAATGAAAGAGCTGGTCAGCCTGTTAGTAGAAGTATATCAAGCACTTTCCTTTTCCTGGAGGAGGTTTTTTGGGAAACCTTTTCCCTGACAGACCTGACCAACATCCGTCTTTCCGTGCGCAGTGCGGTAGCGAGCGAGGTGGCAGAGCTTTTCTTCTTCAACAGAACCAGGTGAGAACAATTTCATTGCCAGGCTTTTAAGCCAAAGATTCCCCCATTTAGGTTTTAATCGAATATTTTCTTTCATTAAACTTTAATAATCCTATTGATGATTTTTTTTTTTTCATTTCAGTAAGCGGGCAGTTTGGATGGTTATTTTGCTTGGATACACGTGGCTTACAGCAAGGCATGTTTTCAGGTATTCTTGTAGGATCTAGGAGCAGCCAGGCAATAAAGCAAACTGTTGTAGAGGATCAGAGGGGGAAGATTTCCCTGTCCACCATTCCAAGCCCACATACTCGCAATTCTCCTGGTAGATGTTTTACAGCTGTGTAAATACTCAATTTCTGCTTATCTAGCTTGCTTGCTCCATTTCTAAAACTATAACACTGATCTTAATTCCGTGTATAATGTCTCCCTACCAACTCACACAGCTCTTTCCCCTGGGTTCTTGTTTTTAATTGCAGCTGCAGATCAACTCCTTTCAATGTAACATATCTTTCCTTTTGATCTCGATGCCTGCTTCAAACACATTGTGATTAAACATGCATCTGCCACATCCTGGGCATTCAGCCTGAAGGACTGCTGGGAAGCTGAGGTTGCCTCTCTTCTTAGTTCAGACAGCCAGGATAGTCTAAAGAAAAAAATCTTACGAGCCACTGATTTTGTTTATACTGCTATTTTAGGTGTTATAATAACTTAAGCCTAGTTTTAGTTTCGTTGTTAAAAGCACTGCTAACTTCCGCCAGGCTCCAGAGGGCTGTTGTCAAAGCACTTAAAACAGCCTGTAGATCTTTCCAATAGCTTGGTTTTAGATGTGTCTGCTATGGGGAGATGTAAAGAAAATGCAGATTTCTGTGCTGTTGTGCCCCATTTCTTCATGATGCACAAACGTGTAACTACAGGATCTTATCCATCACACAGTGGTGGCTCTGGTCATGTTCTGCCCTAACACAGGCTGTGCCTGACTTGTTCAGGAGTGCAAGGACTAGGAGAGAGTTATTATTCATTATTTAAGACACCTGAATGTCTGGAAGACCCCTGACATGTCCCGGTGCAGGTGGAGTTTGACAGATGTGTGCGTGTGCATTTTTATTTTACTGTAAAAATGCCTGTAAATGCCCTGCATGCTTGAAATCTGTTCTGTGAGGAGATGATTCTTTTATAGCCCTGCCAAGAGACCTCTCCACCTTTAGTGTGATGGTGCCTGCAGGTTTTCTGTGCAAATGTGACAGAAGGGGAAGTGTCGGACCGAGTTTAAAATTGTCTCGCAAAAAAAGTGATATTTTTGGAGTGTAAGAGATTACCTTGGAGCTCATTGTGGATTCAGCTTCTTCATTCTTCCTCTGCCAGCAGAGTTATAAAATCCAGCATCCAGTCATAAGACAGTACATGTCAAATCATCCTTTCATTCTTACCCAACAGCCTTGTCTTTTCCTCTGGGATGTCTGATAATGATTTAGCCATTATTATTTGACTTTCCTGAATTGGTTTGAATGAAAGGCTTTATAAGATGCTAGAGGTCACTTTTAGATGGAAATGTGCTTTGTGACAGTACATATAGAACATGGTCTCTGCTGATGAAGTTGTCTGGCCTTAGAGCAAACCTGAAAGGGGCTTCAAACCCCTCTTCCCACCCCTGCAAATACTGCTCCGGACGTCACTCATCAAAGTCTTAAAAAGGGTGAGTATTTTTCTGGTCCTTTAGTATAACTCATGAAGCACCACAGCAAAAATACTCTCTTTCCTCTGAAGCTGGATGACTTTTCCAGGGCGCTCACTTGAACTTAGTGATATTTTCACACTGGCAAGCGGAATAGAGTAATGTGATGAAGTGAAATTTCATTTCATCGGGTTAATAATGTTAAAACCATAACCTTCCTAAAGGGTTAGGGAATGGAAGGACACATGGGAAAACTAATATAAGTTAATTTTTAAAGCAGCCTGTTGCACTGCATCAAAAGTCTGTGTGGATGCTTTTCTTCACCATTAAAGTGACCTAATTCAATTTAGTTTGCTTCACTTCCAAACTTAAGTAATGAAATCATATTAAAGTCACTTTAATTCTGAAGGAATGCATCCACATGGAGTATAACTAATCTTCTTTAGGTCCTATGTTATACTAATGCCAGTTGACTTCCCAGAGCATCCCTGCAAAGTCATGCCCTGAGAGCTGGAGCCCTTGTCTGGGAACTTCCACGGACTTCAGTGGCAATTTTATATCAGATAAACGTGGCAGTGAGGCCCAACTGTATGAATTGTGTAGTGTGACAAAAATGCAAATATGTAATTCATTTCTACCCTGTAGATATGCCTGCTATATCCTAATTTGGCTTAATACTGAGTTAATGAAGCTGTAAAGAAATGTTTTCCAACTAGCACATTATAATTTGTTTCATCATTACACATATTTACTATTGCAGCCTTTTGAAATGAAAACCCACCCAAAGCATTTCCAGAGCACTTTACATTTCTGTTAGACGTGAGACAGGGTACCTGTTGAAATGCATTACTTGTTTGAGTGTAAAAATTGGGATTGGTTGCACCCAAGTAGCCGTAACCTCTTTGTGTAATTGATTTGTAGGACTTAAAAGAGATAATGAACATGTCACAAGGTAGAGAGGCTCCTTGTAGGGTCCAGGGGATGGCTGTGCCCATGGCATTGGCCATGTTCTGCTGTGGAGAGGGAGGGCTCTGAGCAGGGCAGACAGGGATTATTCTGCACAGTTTGGTGTGTGGGCAGGGATCATTCCTGAAAACAGGTGCCTTTTGGAGGACTGAGGATGTGCAGGAGGGGTCCTTTTACCACTCAGCTGCTCAGAATATTTAGTAAAACATCAGCTGGGGTCTTGGCATCCAGAAGATAGGAACAAGTTGAAATCAGAAGATACACCACTTTAGAAAATGCATTAATAAATATCTTCTATTGGTAGGTAACTGTGATCCAACACAAGGAGATCTCATGAGTGTTGGTGGTGATGTCCCAGAAATGTTTAGCAGAGGACAGGCACAGGTTTGTTTGAGGAGTTGTATGCAAGTGTTACATTTTCTTTCTTCTACTGTTTTCCCAAAGACTCAATCTAGAGCTTAACAAAATTTTGCTTTGACCTCACTGATGGTTTTTGAAGCAAACCTCAACCCTCAAGAAAAAAATCCTTCTGTTTTGATATATTCCTTTCAGGACACTCCAGGAAGAAATAACCTGAAAATACCCTGGCAGATAAAAATGTTAGAAGTACATAGAATGAAGCCTCCCAGGCATCCTGCTCCAGCTGAGCTGGCATTCTGTTTGGCAAGCAGGAATCCAGGGGGATTCACACCATATTGTGTGCCCTGATCCTGAC
Source organism: Corapipo altera (assembly GCF_003945725.1). Taxonomy (NCBI): domain Eukaryota; kingdom Metazoa; phylum Chordata; class Aves; order Passeriformes; family Pipridae; genus Corapipo; species Corapipo altera. The sequence goes on from NW_020884911.1 coordinate 4,347,169, forward strand.
CATTCCCGACAGCAGCTGGACTCGTCTGGCTTTTTGGTTTTGCATCATCATGTGTTAGTGCCTCACTTTAAGACAGTGTTGCAAATGATCAGCAGAGGAAAGGAAGAATGCTGAATTCCCAGATTCAAAATATTGAATGTTGGCTCTGACTTCAGCACCCTGGGACTGGGGCCCTGTGTTTGCAAGGCATCAGTGGAATCGGGATAGGAGCTACCGCTGTCCAGAGAGCTGGGTTCTTCTGTGGGCTTCCTGGGTGTCCAGGGGAAACGCTGGCATGAGAACTGGTAAACTCGGGTCCTAAGTTGTGAGTCTGAACAATGGCACGGCAGGGAAGGTTTATGCCTTCCTTTACTGGTTAATTTGTGAGGCGTTTGCTGCAGTGAAATATCGTCCTGGAGATCGGTCAGTGTGCCGCAGGGCTTCCCCCGGTTTAGAGGCAATCACAGCAGTTGATCTCTGACCTGAGAGGAGAATTTGAAGCCTATTAGTGTGTGATCATTGCACCCATCAGCAGTCACAGCCACAGCCATAGGTGACATGGTGGCCTTGAAATCCTGAAATGGGTCAAGAGCTGTGTCACGTTCGATTGCGGAGCTATCTAGGAGATTTACCAGGCAAGTGGGGCAGGGTTGGCATCTCCTCCTCCTTAATCCACCCCTGCACCTGCCTGTAAAATTCTCTACTCCTTTTATAGGATGGTTACCTTGACCAGACCAGATCCAGCACAGCCCTGTCTGGCAGCTACTCCTGCTGACAGTCTTGTCATCTCTGAAGAGAATCATCTATTCCTTGTCGTGACGGGGATCCTCCTCCCTGCATCACCCCATCTGTTCATCACACTCTCACCCACTAATAGAAGCAGATCCTGGAGTTTTCTGTTTGCTTGTTAGAAAATTGTTTCAGTGTTGTCAGTGGAGAATTCCCATGTTCTATTCCATTTCTTGGGTTCGGCCAGTTGTCTCATGGTGTGGATGATCAGACAACAGGGACTCTTCCAGGCTGATATAACTCTCCCATCTCTCCAGATTCTGTTTTCCGTGTGTTTGTGCTGGCTGTGTGTGAAATATATGTTGTTTCCCTGGGTTGTTAGTGGTGCTGTTGGCAGGACTAGATGCCAGAGAGAAACACTTTGCCATTAGTGTAACTGTACATGATCCTGGTATTTTGACTTGTAGGAGGGTTGCATTTCCCAATAAAATAATAAAGGGGAAGAATGTTTAGCAAGTTATTCATCATTTGCTGAGATGATTGTGTCTTCTTTTCTTCAGAGTCTTTATCCATTTTGAATGATTGTCATGCATTCCTCTTGATGAAAGAGGAACCTTCCCAAAATAAAAGGTGCAGAGCTAAAATTATACACCTTTAGAACTGCACTCTGCCAGTGAAGAGATGTTTGGGCTTGTGGGTCAATACCCAAGAGAGCTGAACACACAGTCCTGTTTTCATTTCAGCTGCAGAGCCTTGGCTTTACCTTGGTCAATTCACTTCATCTGTGGCCTTTTCCCCAAGAGTGGAGTAAAAGTAACACTTTTGTCTTCCCTCTGTAATTCTTGCTTTAATTTGTAACCTCAGAGCAGGGACTGCTCTGTGTGGTGCCCAAGCCAGCACTCACTGCTTTTGTCTCACAGCAGTAAGAGGTGGAAAAGCACAAGGATCTTTAACCCTGTTTTTATCACCTTGTGCTGACAGACATTGCTGTGCCTGCCTAAAGATGTTTTGTTTTTCTTGGTATGGCTCATTTTGTTTTGCTGTGGTTGACAGAGCAAACCCAGAAATCGTTAGGATAAGTTTGTCTATAATAAGCATATTTCTTGATGAGGTGTTATGTCAGAGTTTATTACATGTAGTCTTACTTCATCCTAGTGTCTACACAAAGCTGAAAGCAATTAAGCTGTGTCATGGGCAAAGCCTTATTGTAATAACAGACAAAATCCTGAAGCTGGTCTTGCCTTTCAAATGGCACAGCCATGCTGAGCAACAAATAACCCAGTGCTTCCCTCCAGCTGAGCTGTTTACCCAACCATCCTCTCTTCTCCATGAGAAACTTTTTAAGGTGGATGTGCTTTGCAGTCTGTCACCAGAATTGATACAAGCAGGAGGTTTCCCGTGGCGTGAAATGCAGAGTTAGTGGGTTCCCCCCGAGGGCATCGTGCTGGCAGCGCGCTCTGCCCTCTGCCTCACGCCGCAGCCCGGCTTGGAGACCTTTGCTTGGGCACAGGCAGGAGTTGAGTCACGTCTAGACTGGGCTCAGCTGGTTAGATCTCTAAATAGTTGCTCAGTGCTCGACTGGAATTAACGCAGTTCAGAAAGGAAAAGTTGTTTTTTCCTGGTTCAGTAGGATGCTGCACTTACCGAGACCAGATTGAGCTGCTGGGAACAAGAGCCTTGGGTCAGGCCAGCCTGTGCTGCTCCAGTGCATTCCCTAGGCAGCTTTTCCTGACTGAAGCCCAAGGATTGCTGTGCAGACCTGGGCTAGAGGCTCTTGGTGTAAGTGAGTCCAGGACACAGCAGCCTCTGGGAGTCTGGAGCGTGCAGATGGCATTTGTTGTGCTGGGACACTGGGAGCAGGCAGGGATGTGGCTGGCTGGCCAGTGGAACAGAACACAAGGCTCTTGTTAGAGGCAAACAGTCTCATGCTTCAGTTTGAACCTTCACACATTGTATTTATCAATACCTGTGTGGGAGGGGAAAGTGCCACAGTTCACCCCCTTGTCCCGCAGAGTGAAAATGGAGCAATTCCGTGGGCTTCCTCAGAGCTGGTCCTCCTCTGTGTGGGCGATGCAGACAAAAAACCACTGGTTTTGAGGCATTTTAAATGCTTTGGGTTTGCTTTGTTTCTTGTGCCCAAACCAGAGAGAGGAGCAGTGCTGTATAAGAGGGTGGGAGGCTGTTAGTTCTGCTGGGAGAACATCAGCAATTTTTCACAGCATTTCAGTGCCTTTGGGCCTTTATTTTCTTTCCAGCACTGGATCTGCTCAGAGGCTGTTGAATGTTCCAGCACAAGTGTGTAATGCTGCACTGAGGGGAAGGATGCTGGTATTTTTATTAGATAACATTGTGGTTCCTCACCTTACAAAAGCCCTTGGTGTCAGTTGTGAATTTGCTGCCCTGTTTATCTGCTGCATTTTGCTCACCAGAGCCATCCCCTGCTCTCAGTTCTGAAATTGGGCTCCGCTGACACACCTTGGAGTTCCTGTGTGTGCTGCTCAACAAATATGCAAGGCCATACTTTCACTGGCAGTGTTTTCTTTGTGAGTGAAGACCTGATGAGAACTAATTTATTTTTTTTTAATCAAGCCACAAGATGCTATTGGTTTATTCATTAAAAAATGAGCAAAAAAAGATCGAGGATGGGACAAAACATTCCTTAGAGTGAAGGCAGTGCCTGGAGCATCTGCCAGTTTAGTGGGAAGAGCTGGATTACTGAATGCCCTGGGGTGTTGATCAGTCTTGGGAAAACCCTGGCTTTCAGAGGGGCTGAAGGAAACAAATCCCTGACCTGGTGACTTGATGGAGATGCTGTGAGCTGTCTGTGTCTGCCTCTCATTGTGGCATTTCTCCTCTAACTGAGCATTTATCTATGGCAACAGTCTGTTTGTCTAACAGAAATAGGCATCAAGTTCTTTCTTTTGCAGTGCTTAGAATTTACATTTTCAAGGAACTAAATAATTTCCCTGCTTTAGACACGGGGGATTTGTGTAGCAACTACAGAATGTGACAATTAGTGTGCCAAGTGTACAGACACCTTGGGATACAGGCCATGGTGTTGACCATTCCAGCCGTGGTGTTGACTTCTCCTTGAATGGGAATCTCAAAATGACGTTTGCAATATTCCACAGCCTTTGGAAAATATTTATTTGGACTTAAACTTCCAGGTTAAATCTGGGAGCACGATGCATTCGTGCAGTGGCTTTACTTTGAGACGTTGATTAACGCTGCACTTGTAAAGTTAAATGACTTCTTCCAGTGACTTGACTGCAATAACTGAGAAGAATAAATGTCCTAATTTAATATTTATGTAGGTGTCCCAGTAAAAGGCATCCCACATCCTAATTATGTAAGAAAGAGAAGTGCTGACAGGAGACCATATATGCTTGTAGGATAAGAGGCACGGATTATATATCCCTTATTTTACCTTCTTGCATTAAATCATCTCTAAACGAACTAAACCTGTTTTATAATGCATTAAATTACAGTTGTTTCACATTTTATTAAATAAGTCTGACATTGTTCTCAGCATTTCTTAGCTTACAGATTGCACGGCCTTACTTCACCCCCCCAGACATTATTAGGGCTATTAGAGAAAATACTTATTCATAAGGAATTTGTACCTTAACGCCTCCTAATTTTCTGACTTTTCTGCCTTTGCAGTTTTGTTTTATATTGGATATATTTCTTCTAATTTTCTTAATTTTATTCTATTTTTTGATAGCCAGAATATAACTCCATCCTGTATTTATGGATAAACCAGGAAATAATTAGTTACTTTCTATTGTTTAGTTTTGCATATTAATTTTGAAATATATTGGACTGTTTTGTTTATGGGACAACTTGTGAGGGAGAAATGTTACCAACTTCTGTGTGTTTAAATCCAGCAAATTTGAAGGAGTGAGCATCTTTAGAATTCAAGTGCTAGATGTAACTGGACATGAATTTTTAAGTCCTTTTAAACCAGAACTTCATTTTTTGTGGCCATTTGTTTTAGCAAGGACTTTTCCAAGTCACACACGGCTGTTTCCTAGGGAGTGTGGGCTGTTTAAATGTCCTTTTGTGCCTTCGAAACCTCTGCTGAAGTTTTTATGAAGCCCAAAACAGAGGGAATGCAATTAATTAGTGCAGTGCCTTATCATTCAGCAGCAAAGAGGAACTGTTAAATGATTTTAGAGCGCCACGTTGTAGTAGAAAATTATTGTTATTCTTTAATACCAAGCTAACAAATCAGGGAGTACAAGGACTAATTATGAAGGATGGAAAACAATCACACTTTACAAAGGCTTTGTTTATGGCACAAGTTTGCCTGTCAAAGGAGAGAGGATAAAGCAACTAAATTATGTGGAATCTGTTGTGCTCTTAAAGTCACCATATTTATTTATTTTTTTTTTTTGGCTGGGAATTGATGCTTTTTGGCAATTTAGATAAATCCTTTAAATCTCAGGTGCTCTCATAAAATTGTCTTCCTTTTGAGCAGTGCTCTCTGCTTTGCAAATTGAGGTGTACCCAGTGGTCCAGAGCAGCTGGTGATAAAAACTAGCAGAAGTTTTAATCAGAGCAGAGTAAGGGTTGATGGTCTGATTCAATTTGACTGTTGTGCTTTTAGTGACTGTCATGTCCCAGTTCAGACACATTTCCCAACATCAGGGTGTAGAATAGAAGTTATAGTGTATGTTTAACCTGTTCCTGGGTAGGGATGGAGTTGTGTCCATACACTTTCCAGTGGAATGAGTTAAAGCCAATTTGATAAATGAGTCTGGGTGGTAAAACAACCCCACTTCACAAGGAACAGCCCCAGTGCACCCAACTGGTTGGCTCATGGCTAAACTGCAATTTAAAAAGAACGAGCTAATTTCACTCTGTTCTTTAGCAGTGACAGTTGCTTTGTAAACTGTGTCCATCTGCTGGTTTTGGAGGAGCTCTCAGGGAGGTAGGAGCCTGTGGAATGTTTGCTCTGCAGCTCTGAAGTCCTTCTCAGTGCTGAGAAGTTCCTGAGCCTACAATAAACATCCTCTTCTTCCATGAGTACCTTCAGCGTGCCTGGACTGCAAGGTTAATGCTTCAGCTTGGAGCAGAGCCTGAATGGGAATAAAAGGGAGCTGGATGGTGTGGATGAGATAGGGGAAAATTCAGGCTCCGTTCAAATCAGTACCAAAATTCCCAGGAGCTTTGCTTGGGGTGGGGTTTTTGTTCACAGCACTTCACGTGTCCCTTGACATAAGAAAACTTTGGGCAGGGACTGAGGTATTTGTATTTTAAGTGATTGGTGACCAAGCCTGGCTTTTCAGTTAAGAAACTGGAAATATATAATCAATAAAAAAGCGCAGAAATATATAATCCCTGTTAAAATTACATCTGAAGGGCGATATTCTTTCACAGGGAAAAGAAGTCTGGCACAACTGTTCTTAGTGTGGGTCCTGTTTTATCCTCATGAACATAGACACACACAGAGTCCCCTGTGCTGGCTGAAAAAATGAAATTAATACTGTAAATCATTTTGAGAAATATTGTCGTTTAAATGTACTTTAGAAGGTTTAAAATTTAGCTTTACATTGTCACGGTAATAGAGAACACACAGAGAACACTTTTCCCTACACAGAGAATACTTTTCCCCTCAGGATGTTAAAATGCTTCAAAATAAACCTTATGCTGCACTGATGTGTGATGTTGTGCTGAGATGTGCCATTATAGTCATGTATAGATCATTGGGTTGGACTTGGTGATCCTGATGGGTCTATTCCAACTCTTTCCATTCCACCTTTCATAAGGAGAAAAAGCTCCTGCCATGAGACATGGATTTTTTTTTTTTCACTTATGTGCATGGTTAATCCTATGGCCCATTCCAGACTCCATTGCCTGCACTGAGGGCTGGCACCTCTCATTGTCAAGACTTCTGTCATTTCTTTTGCTACACTTGTTTCAGGAATAAAATAATAAAAATTGAGAGGCAGAGAAAGAGAGAAACACTCTGCATCTGGCTTAGCTACCCAGACAGTGTACATCCCGTGGCTCCAGCAGTTATTTCATATTTTAGCTGCAGTCTCTCCTGCCTAATTCTTGTAAAATAGTGTTTCTGAGTGTGATCTCTTGTACATTTAGAGCTTTACTCTCAGGTTACTCCTGCCTTTCTTAGGAGCTGGTAGAACTTGTTCTCTTCAAGTGGTTTCAGATGTTAAATTTTTTAACAGAGATTGCTTAGTTCTTCAAATAGACAGCTTTTATAAAACACTTCTGTTTTCATGTGAAATATGTATGGTTACACTGGAGAACATGGAACTGTTCCCTTTTTTTGGGGCTGCCAAAGGGAAAATGTTTCCTTTTTCCCCAAGAAATTTTTTTTTTTTTAATAGAAGTCTGAGAGTTATTTTTATCAAAATTTCCTGTGAGAAAAATTCTCCCTTATCAACTCTTCCCCTAACCCAGGGCAAGGGCTTCTTGTGCTGCAGCTTTTCCTTTTAGGTGAGCCCTGACCATGTCCTGCTTTGGCTTGGGGAAGGACAGGGTTTTCTGGGATAAGTCAGCAGTGCCAGCTGCTGTGGGAAGAATGGATATGGTTAAATTCCACAGCAAAGGATGTGGTTGGCTTAGGAAGTGTTTGGGTTTTTTTAATTCTCGTTTTAATCTTTAGCGCTTTCTGATCAGAATTTCACTTTTTCTTTCCTCTCCCTTCACAAAGGACAAGTGGGGAGAGCAAGTAACTCACCACCAAGTCACTTCTTCCATCCAGAAAAATCTGTTTTGCTCTTGCTCTGACTACCTGTTTACTTACATAAGAAAACAAATACACGAATTCATTATGGCAAGTGCAAAACAAAGATTATGTCTTTTCAGATGGGTACTGGCAGGTTACTGTTGGGTGGTGGTTGTTGGCAGTAAATATTTAAAACTTAGAAATTATTTATTTTAAAAATTCACTCAAAGTTTTATGCTCTAGCATAAAAAGTGAGTTTAGGAAACATTCCCAGCTCCATGGGGCTGGAAATAGATTTTCTGCTTTTTTCTTTGTTGGCAGGAAGAACGTTGTCCTTTTTTTCTTTTCCCCCCAGCATGAATTACTGTAAACTTATTGTGCTGCTCATTTGTTGTTGGTGCAAGAGACCAACTTGTGAGTGCACCTGAAGAGCTGGTTTAGGGAAGGACCAGTGTGTTGGACAGGTCCTGCTGCTTGGAAAAGGCTGGAATCAGCTGGCAGAGCAGCTGAATTGTATTTCTCATCTTTTCAGGCAAAAGTAACTTTTTTTTTTTTCCCCTGTGCATTAAATATTGAACCTGTTTAATGGAACCAACTAATGTTTTGAAAAACACTCCCATCAAAAATCAGTCCAGGGTTTATTTGTTGGTTGTTAGGTAAAGTAATCCCAAGGGAGAGAGGAAAACTGAAGACAGGGAAACTGGTGGCTGTGATGATAGTGGGGAATTCCTGATCAGTGTGATGTGATGAGGCCAAAATATCCTCTTTTCTTAAAACACAGGATTTCACAGGCAGCTGTAGATTCCCCTTGGAATTCATATCCATTGTAGTCACTCAAATGCTGCCATGCCACTAAGACACAGTTTGTCAATAATAAGTCACCTCATTTAGTGCAACATTCAGTTCCTTTATATTATAAATATCTCTTCAAAATGCTCCCATGCCAAGTGGTACTTACTGTGTTATGTTCTCCATCCCTCCGTTGTACATTTTACACCAATCCTGCCATTCAAAAGCACAGACTGGGACAGAGATCCTCACTAAATAAGCAGCAGTCCTGTACTTCCTTTCAGCTGGTGCCTAACAATAAGTTCATTTATTAGCTGACTATTTGAAACTGCAGAATTTCAGAGATTACTTCTGTCTATTCCCTTTCTTCTTTTTTTCCTCTTTTCAGTGTACAGTAGAGCTTGTAGGTGTTTAATGGCTTTTTATAGTTTTCTTTTTTCTTCTAAATGTACTTAACTTTTTTTTTTTTTTTTAAAGAAGTGCAAGGGAGTATAAGCAGTGAAGCTGCCTGAATGTTTGGAGCTTTTATTAACATGCTCCATCCCACAGACAAGAACATGTCTTCAAGTTCTTCAGTTCAGGTTTAATCTGGGCATGAGACCAAGGACTTCAAATTTACGTCCAAATCTTATATCTGATCCTGTGTTGAACACATCCAGATGGAAGGTGATATTCTAATGTTAACAATCTGCTTCCCCTCCCTCTGCTGCCTTTCCAAGAAGTTGCTGACAAGTCTTTCTGACAGTCTTTTTTAAGTAAATGAGATCAAGTATATTGAAGGTCTTTCACAGCAACAGCCTCTGAGAAAAATTAGACTTTGCAGTAGTGCTGCAGAGTGGGAGTTTGCTTGTGCTCTCCCCCAGCCATGGATGGCACAGCTCAGCCCAGGGCTCCCAGATCATGTAATAATGCTTATTCTGGTCCATTCCATGCAAATGGATATAATTTGTACACTTAACCACTAATAAGTTATAAGAATTTAATAAATAAACATACTTTTGCACAAACCTGTACAGCTTTTCATCTGCTCTGCTGAGGAACAGGGGGTTTTTTTTCCCTACTTTGTTGTGATTTTGGCTCATCCTGGGTATGAAGTCTTGCATCTAAATTATGCACATTAGGTGATGTTATTCTCGTTTATTTGAGGGATGCACAATTAAATGTTTTTCCTTTATGACCAGACTATAAAACGATACAATCTGTCTTTGACAAGGGTAATTTTGTTTGTTTTCAGCTAACAATTGTCCTGCTCTTGCTGCATTTCAGCTCTGTCATTCCTCCTGTCTCTGCAGCTAAAATGGCACTGTGGAAGCTTGGCTGCTCAGCACAGGCTGATGTTGAGGGTTGTGTTAGAAGAGCTGTGTTTAAATTACTTGGCATCACTGATATCTTCAGTTCCCAAACAGATGCCACCCTGGTAACATGGGGCTCTTTCTGCATGTGGGATTGGGCCTCCCATCCCAGATCCATCCTGCTATGAAATTCCAAAGCCTCCAGCAAAGCCTACTGTGCCCAGCCCAGGCTTCCTGCTGTGCAAATCTTGAGGAATACTTGCCCAAGAGGAGAAAAGGTGCTGGGGTGAAGGTCAGACCAGATGAGCCTTTGGGCAGCCCTGCTAAAGTGCATCACAAGCCATTAGGATTCCCCGTGGGGTTTTTAGCAGAGCTGATCCCCTCTGCCTTCCCCGAAACCATCTGGAATCCTGAGTGCTGCATATGTTAAAATTGGCCTGTTTGTGCTTGCTGCATAAAAGCCCTGATTTCCCTCCTACAGGCCCTGTGTGCAGTGCTGTGAAGGCAGTCCCTCTCCTAAAGAAATGGCTGGGGAGCCATTATTTGCCTTCTGCCTTTATTTCTCTTTGAAAGAAATATGTGGTAAGATTGCATCTATAAAAGTACCAGTGAACAGACCCCATAAAGGAACATTCATTAAAGTGTGTTTCCTGATGTGTAAAATTTGCTCTGTTGTGTAGGAATGCAGTTCCGAAGGAGTTTTACCAGTCGTTTCATAGAAATGTTTAGAAGTGTTTAAAATTACTCATTTTAAAAAATGGCATTTGCATACCACGGGCTCTGACTCGAACTTTACAAGTTGGTGATGCCTGGAAGTCTGCAGATGATGTTCACTGCTGTTGGACTGGGGCCAGGTGTGATTCTGGGTTTCCATCCAGCTGGAGAAACAAACACTGCTGACAGGACAGCAGCTCTTTGGGATACACAGTGGCTTGGCAGGACTCACAGAGCACTCCCAGGTATGCAGCAGATCCTGAGCTGGGGCTGTAACAGATGCATTTCAAGTGTGGGTATCTGCAGATACACTCAGTAATTTTTGTCTTGACAATGTATTTTGCACATCTAAATAAAAATCACCCTGTTGGGGCAACATTCTCCACGTGCTGCCCAGGACTGTGAAGGTTTGTCAGGGACAGGCATGATGTGAACTGGAGATTTCCAACTGTCACTTTGCACCCTCTGGACCCAGACAGGCTCCTGGGCTTGCTGCAAACCGTGATGTCAGGTCAGCCTAGAGTTGAAATTCTGTGTGTTTTCTGGAAATAGGCTGCATGCAACTCTGTCTGTCAAACTCGAGCTGCAGTGCAGTGCCACCAGAGTCACCTCTGACCAAAGGGATAGGGCCCTGAGCATTTCTGTCCTCTCGGGGTGACATCACTTTGCCTGTTTGACAGCAGCTTCTCACCTTAGGACTAATTTGTATTGACTGAAATCCAACCTGGCTCTGGGAAGCTCAAACCCATGTTGGATTTTTAGGTTATGCTTCCATGACTGGGAATACAGGCAATAGGTAACATCCAGTAACTTTGGTTACCTTGGAGAATCTCGCAGCTCCCAGTCTGCAGTGGCTGGTCAGCTCCTGGGAAGGGACCTGCACTTCCACAGTGCCCTGAAAGCCCTAAAAACTAATGGACATGACTGCAATCAGCTGACTAATTGTCTTTCCTTTGACTTTCATTAGTGGGGTTTGCTTCACTCCATTTGTCTCCCTGAACGAAGATGGAGATGAATTCAGTGGGGTTACAGCAGTGCAGCGAGTGAAACAAGCTGCCTGTACACGACTTGTGGACATGATTTATCTGCCTGTGTGGTGGCAGGAGAGGGTGAGCTGAAGGGCCAGAAAAAAAATGTTTAAAGAGAACTAAAATAGCATTTTTATCCTTTTTTTTAATTATTTTTTATGTACATCTGTTCTCTGTCTCCTGCTATGAAAGTCCTGAATTGCCTGCGTGCTAATGTTGAACTAAAATTGCTGTAAGCCTTTATTAGTTGGAAGGAAGTCTGTTTTGTGGCTAAGAGGCTGGACTGGAAATGAGGAGAGTTGGACTTGTTTTCCAGGCTGGATACATACTTCCTGGGTAAACAAGAAAGGTTCACTTAAAGTAAAACAAGGTTAGGTCTTGGTCTCTAATGTGGGGATTAATAGTACTTCCTTTCTCTCTTCCTGAATGTTCACTCTCTGTTGATACCTCTTTGAGATATTTTGGATGATGTAACTGAAAATATGCTTTGTGGGTTTTTTAATTTATTCCATAGTCTTAGGAAAAAAAATTGTTCTTCAGTTGTTGTGGAGATGTAGGAAGTTAAAGCAACAGCAAGACAACCTGTGACCACTGCTGTGCTCTGAGCGGTGCCACACAGGGCTGTGGCTTGTAGGGCCCTGTGACAGGCACTGGAATGTACTTAATTGATCCCAGTTTGGTCAAACACTGACCCTTCCTCATTTTAAGGCAGTGTTGCATTTATTCTAGTGCTAAAAGCAGCCAGGGAACCACGTGATTGAAAAGCAATATGGTTAATTGTAAAGCCTCCAAGTGGTGTGACCTCAGTTGCTTTACGGATAAAACACAGAAAATTGGATAAATAAAGGCAAGGGGATTTCAAGTATGATCCCATGACCAGCTAAAAGGTGATTTGGAGCAGATGCCTTTGATCTGCAGAACACTGGAAGAAGCCTTCAGGAGGTTTTGAGGATGCAGCATGACTAATGCAAGGCTGATGTCGGCCTTTAAGGGGTTGTTGCCAGCTATGATAGGAAGAAAGTGAAAAGTTTCAGTTGCTCCTGGTGAGAGTTCCTTGGCAAATACTGGCAGCTCCCAAAGCAGCATCCCTGGGAGCAAGCAGAGCAGATAAATGGGGTATTTTGACATTCCCTGTGGAGAGCAGCGTGGTGCCCAGCCTGCTCTGTGGCCTCTGCAGCATGCAAAATTCCCACCAGTGGGAAGCTTTCTCAGCAGGGTACAGGCATGGCTGAGCTCTGCATGGGGATGCAAAAGGCCAGAACAGCTTTCATTGTGGTAAACTTTAATCATTGCTGCTTCAGAGTGACATTCTGGCCTGACTCTGTGTGTCTGATATTTCCAAAGCTTCAGATTCTCTCCACATGGGACTTTCTGCCCTCAGAGTAGGTGTTAGAAAAGCCTTGCCAGACATTACTGTGCCTTTTCAGAAGTCCCAGTGTGTAAAGGAGCAGTCCTGCCTGCTGATCCACGTGGAGAGAGAGGCAAGGAGCTCTCCCTGCCATGGTCATACCTGCAGCACAGGAGTGAGGGGACTCCAGAGGAGGCTGCTGAGGACCCATTTGATTCAAACCACAGCAGGTGACAGCAGGGTCTGCTGGGACTACCCAGGCTGGACTAGCAGTGACTGCCTGCAAGCAAAGAGCTCAGTGACTCACTGTTCATCTCTGGAGCCTTCTGGTTGCCTCAAAATGTTCCCTGCAGTTGGGCTTAAATTAACTGTTCATGATTATTTCAGGATCTTTCCTTTCTCTTAAAGCTTTCTTACCCCTGCAAATGCACCAGTTGCCCTGAGACTCCAGAATGTTCTTCAGTTTATTGGAGAGGACAGAGGTGAATTCAAAGGGTTTACTTTAAATTTTTTCCTTAATACCACTCCAAGCATTATTTTGTCTTTGCAGTGTGCACTATCTCTAATCCGTCTGCTGAAACTTAGAGGAATCTGCCCAGTGTTTAATTTCCCTTCCAGTTCAGCTTCTGAGGTGGAATAAAACTCACTTAGGCTTGAACTAGTAGTAAAGGTGGGAGAAACAAGTAATAACCAGTGTTCCTGCCTGTCTGACCTACAAACTAGCCCATCTGGAATTCAGCATGAAATACTCCTGCTTCCTTTTCATCAGAGACAGCACTTTGTGGCCAGTGTTACCAGCTGGGATACCCACAGGGCTGTCAGCGAGGCCACCTCAGGGCAGGGGTTGTGTGTGACCAACAGTCACAGCTGGAAGGCAAGGACTGAGCTGCTGGGAGCAAGGACAAAGAGCCACCACCAGAAACATTGGAGTTTCTCTCAGTATGCAAACAACCAGGACATCCATCAGCCTCAGTAATCCAGCCAGCCCTGACTCTGCACACTTGTCTCCTTCTTTGGGCTCTGTGGAAGTGCTGGCATTAAGACTTCAGGAATACTTGACACCATCAAGTCAGCAGGGCTGAGGAGAAGCTGCCTGCCCTGAGTGTTTCTTGTCCTCCTGTGTCCTCTGTCACCTGTCACAAGCAATCAGTTTGCTGCAGTGATGAAGTCAGGGCTGAAGGTGCTGAAGGCTGTGCTGGTTGTCAGCGGATGGAGACTGGATAAGGTCTCTCTTACTGTCATCTGCTGGCCTCACTGAAGCCTTTCTCCAGACCTCTCACACTGTGGAAGAGGTGTCTTAGTGGTTTAGGAGTTGAAAAATGTAACCTCTTCCCCTTCTTTTTCCTTTAAATACCTCCTTTCAATCCTGCCTTCCTGTGCCATGTGAATTTCTGCCAAAGCATTTCTTATTAATTCTGTGGAGTATACACAACCTTGAGGGATATTTCATTGCGTGCTTGAAAAATGAGATTCTTTTTGTGGCCTGCTGGATCTCATGGCTTATTTCAGACTGGGGTGATCACCAGATATGCTGAAATTATTATTTTTTTCATTCTCTATTCGGTGTTTCTACTCAACACGGCTACATTCCTTCTATTCATAACAGCAGTGTGGTGGTGTGTTGCTCTCCAGTTTGCAAAACTTGGGTAACGTGTATTGGTGATTAAACAGGAAACAGCCGACAGGGAAAGAGGCTTGGAGAAAGCTTGTGGTGCCAAATGAACATTTTGTGTCTCCAGAGTTCTGCCTTCCAAACGATGAAGGCTTTGCATCTGTTTCAAGCGAAGCATCAATCTGAAGGTGTGTTTGACTGTGTATGGGGCTTTGGTTGATGTACAGTGGTACTGAGTCAATACAACAGATTCTCCAGCTATCTGTGGTTTTTTTGGGTTTTTTTGGTTGTTGTTGTTTGTTTGTTTTTTAAAAGGAGGATGACTCTGAATGTCTGTGAGTGTCCTGTTGTGCTCCAGTTGTCACACTCCTGAAAGCCCGAGAAAAGCAAATGTGGTAGTAAAGCAGGAGTCTCCAGGCTTGCTTTGTTTGGTGTTTATTAAACATCACACTTCATGTGTTCTGTCTGGTTTTTCCAGACAGGAGGTTTGGGCTGTTTTTTTTTTTTTCTCAGAAGCTGGAGAGAACTCCACTCTCCTGAGGGAGTCTTCTGCTGCATTTCCCTGGCTTGCAGATGCCTTTAGTCCCCTTCCCTCGGACTGGAAAGTACTAAGAGGGTGGGTCATCAAAATTTGCTTTTTTACAGCTGCATGGGACAGCACAGAGGAGCATCACAGATTCCTTGTCCTCAGTCCTCAGCAGTGACTTGCATTTTTTGAAGGGAAGAGGTTTGGGAGGCTGCAAATCCACCTCTGCTTCCCGTGGAACTGTTCACTGCTGTCCTGCTCTGCGGCCCCATTACAGCCTCCTGACAACTTTAAAAACGAGTCAGGTCACACCAGATCTGGTGGTTTATGGGTAGAACCATCCTGTAGCAGTAACTGCCTGGCTGTCAGCGTGGTCACATGTGGTTGGGACTGGTGTTGTGCTGTGAGGAGCCCTGGCACAGACAAGGAGCTCCTCCACCATCAGGGCGGGGTTGAGACGAAAGGCTCCGGCATGGCCGGGGTGTGTGGGGAGCCCTGGTGGGGTTAATGGGAGCTGACAGTCCAACATCCCGCTCCATCTGCTCCCAGTTTATACCTCCACATTTATTGTCCCTTGGGCAGATAAAATAAAGACTGGAGAAGCAGAATTAGTGCTTCTGAAGGCTGCAGGGGAGGTGTGGCATGTTGCTCCTTCCATCCTTTCAAAGCTGGAAGGAGGAAGAAAAGCATTTTTAAATCAAAGCCAAGCTCCTTCCCAAGGTCTGCTGGGGATGGACTGTAACCTGTCCCTCCCTCAGGGTACCTGGGTGTCATTTGGGCCATACTTGGCTTCAGCAACAGGGGCTTTCAGGTCTCTTTGGGTTTTACAGCCTGACCATGAGAATTCCATTCATTTACAGCTGGGAGAGATGCACAAAGTCTCCTGGCCAGACCCAGAAGCCGGGATGTTTTGGGCAAGATGCCATAGCCCTTGGGAGTTTTTTGGCATTTCTTTCCCTAAAAAGGGTTGAGCCCTGTAGGTACAGAGTGTTTGAAACATCGTGTCAGTGAGAGCCAAGGCCTGTTTTTGGGGTGGAAGGGAAACCTTGCTGAGGTTTTCCTGAGGAGACAGCAGGGAGCTCCTCAGTACTTGGAGTGTGGCTCCTGTCACTCCAGAGCCCAGCCCACGCCGGGCACTCATGTCATGAAAAAGTCAGTGAGACCTCACCAACAGGGTGGGTGCTCTGGCAAAGCAGAGGCTGCTTTAGGCTGATGCTGGAGCTGTTTATGGAATTTGAGGGAAATCCTGAGGGGCTGAAGATCTGCCAGAAGGCTTTTTATGCTCTCCACAGGTTTATACAGCTGCAGGTAACCTGATTCTGGGTCAACTGGGGACTTGCAGATGTGGCACATGGTGGCATTCAGGGAGTGGGGGAAGCTCTTTGATGGGCCTGAAGGAGTCCTGCCAAACCTCTCCAAGTTCTGCCTGCCTGGTGGTGCAGAGGGAGGGAAGGGCAGCATTAATCACTGAGGACAATGGACATAACAAATGAAGCAGCAGTT
The DNA here is from genome assembly GCF_003945725.1 of Corapipo altera. Classification (NCBI taxonomy): domain Eukaryota; kingdom Metazoa; phylum Chordata; class Aves; order Passeriformes; family Pipridae; genus Corapipo; species Corapipo altera. Next base: position 4,363,383 of record NW_020884911.1, read on the forward strand.
GGGGCGGGAAGGGAAAAGGTGACGTGAGAAAGGTTATTGTGACAGTTCTCACAAACATCACCTCCATTTCACCTCCTCATCTGCACGGCTGTGCTTGGAAGTTTTGATTTGTTGTGCCTTTGGAACAGAGGAAACAACCTGAAAATAAAAATCTCTCAAAGGCAAAAAGGGGGAGTGGGGGAAAAAGAATAAAATGTTGGAGTAACCACTTCTGTGTTTTTCTTTAAGACCTAAAAAATCCAAAGAGTGGAGTCTGTGTATAGATATTTCCAACTAATAGCTGTAATTTTAACCTTGTGGGATAGTTCCTAGATGGAGAATTGAGGATATGGGCATGACAAGCACCGGTGGTTTAGAATGATGCTGAGAAATGTCACTTTTACTGCTAATGTGCCTCGAAGTTAACATTTTCACACCCATCTGAAACACCTCATCTATCTCCCCTCAACTCAGGATTTGGGCATTTGGAAAAAAAAAACCTCAGTAAAATTACTGATCTGGAATTGCTCAATGACCAGGGAGGAAAAATATTCACAAAGGAGGGGAACAAGTGTTTGTCAAAATTTCTGATTTGTGGAAGTGTCAGAAACCTGCTGTTTCTGTTAGAGTACTGTGTGTATTCAGCTCTGTTGAGCTGCTTGTATTGCATTTAATGTGTTTATACTACTTAATTGTCTGTTATTAAATGACACAATTTAAAGTTTATCTGTTCTGCTGTAGGAAGTGAGGGAAGTTTCTACTATAAAAAACATGTTAGCATTTTTATTGGCAGAAGAGCCTTAAACCATTTTTTTTCTAGAAATCCGAGCCTTAAATGTGCAGCACTGTTTCCAAAACCTTAGAACAAAAATCTGCATTAAAAACATAAAAGATCTTTAAAGGCCCTGGTCACAACTGATAGATAGCTTTTCCCAAACTCCATGGCATTCCAGGTGAGATGGATGCGTTTAGTATTCTTCCTTGTAGGAAATCTAGGCTTTCTGACTTCTGTTTTGCAAATAGAAATCCTAAAGTATTAAAATGTTTGTTATTCTTAGGCGTGTGCTTTCAGTCACGTGAAAAATACCTTCCATTTTTTTCGGCTGAACTGAGACATTTGCTGCAGAACACGCTCTTATCAAAGAGGTTTTAAAGCCGTGATGCTTTGGGATTGTAACTAATATATTGCTGATGCTTTATGGGTTTTCACGTTGTTCTTGTGGGTCACCAAGGTCATCCCATTGACAACTGGTACCCACCAGTGACACAGGAAGTGAAGGGATTGCTGGGCTTCTCCTGACCTGACAGCCAGGTTTTTTCAGGAGACTCCCAGCTGGCAGCTCGTGGTCAGACCAGTGCTACTCCTGCCTGTGATCTGGGAATTCCACAATCTGGGAAGCTCGGGCTGATAAAGGCTGAAATCACTTTCCGTTGGCGTCAGGGCAGGTCTGAATCAGCCCCACAGTGAGAGCAAAACAGGAAATCACCCATTCAAAAAGCCAGATTTGGTGAGTAATGGTTGAAATTTTGCCATTGGTCACTTCACTGGGGTGCTGGGGACTGTATAAACAGAAATGGTTAAAAGGCTCCTGTTGCAGCTTTTAGATAAACATGTTACTGGAGAATTTTAGGAGGAGCGAGGAATGTAGCTGAAGGGGCAGCTTCACCCTTTTGTTTTGGTTTATGGTGAAAAGCTCCTTTTTTCCATTGTTTTTTTCCCTCTTACTGTGCTGCTTGAAGGGTTATGATTTGAAAGAAAAGAGAAAAGGGGGGATCACACCTCATTCGTGTTTCCTGCTCCCACACTCTTTTTTTGTAGATCATCCTCAACAATTGCTCCAGGTAACCTCTTACAAGTGCTGGAGTTGCAGGATTTAATTTACTTTCCTCTGTAGAGCCCAGTGCTGATATAGAGCCCATGTCTGTGTTTCCTGTAGTTTGGGTGATCCATAATACAAGTGTCCATTGGAACTTGAAGGCAGTGAATGTCTGCCATTGAGTAGTTTAGATATTTTAGGAAGAAATTCTTTTCTATGAGGGTGGTGAGGCCCTGGCACAGGTCGCCAAGGGAAACTGTGGATGCCCCATCCCTGGAAGTGCCCAAGGCCAGGCTGGATGGAGCTCTAAGCAACCTGTTGCTGTCCATGGCAGTGGGTTGGAATGAGATGGAACTTAAGGTCCCTTCCAAACCAAACCAATCTGTAGTTCTCTATATATGCCACATCTAATTTGAAGACAAATTTTCCAAAACCAGAAAACTCTGAGTCTTTCAGAAATTCTCAGCCCCTTGCAATAGTGCTGGTCAAAGAGCAGTGCCAGAGTTATGAGGTGTGTTATACGGCTGGTGTTACATGGCTCACTTCTCTGATGTTTTTGCCATGTGTGTTCACTGGCCGTTGACCAATGACAAGATTATCAAACATTATCAAATAAGACTAGACAAGCTGGATTGATGCTCTGCTGCCTCAACCCCCTGAGCTCAGGGGGGATTCATGATGTTTTCTGCCCTGCAGAAGTCGCACAGTCGGGCTCAGACAGATGCCCTGCAGGAGCCATCAGTGGCTCTGGGCCTTGCTGAGGGCAGGGCAGCAGAAAGGCTGGTGTGAGAGCTCAGATTTATTCTCCCCTCTGGCTGCAGGCCCTGGGTTGTGCCTCGAGTGTGCCACCTCAATCCTCTGTTCTACCCAGGTAGGTCAGACACATCCACAGCCCGTTTCTCTGGAGAACATCTGGCAGAGCCTTTACCAGCCTCTTCAGCATATGCTGCCTCTTTGTCCTCTCACTTGCTCTGCACCCTCTTTCCCTCTCTCCGTTCTGAGCTGGCAGCAGAGCCGTGAGTGATCAGCAGTGATGCTGAACAGCAGAGGAGCAGCATTCCCTGAGTCTCTGGTTGGATGTCACAGGAACCTGTGGGAGAGAGAAGCAGATGTTTGCATCTGCATGGAGCTGGAGAGGGAGGCTGTCCTGCTGCAGAGTCATTTGCAGATTTGCTTCAGAGGATACTCAGGTTCCTACCAGCTTGGGAACCAGCCCTTTGTGTGTTGTTACTGAAGTTCCAAAGGGCAGTGGGACAATCCACAGGCTGCTCTCTTTGCTTTCTCTGGGAAGCAAAAAGTGTTTGGGTTGTGCTGCACAGAAAGATAAAAGTCCAAGCTGTAGAAAGTGAGTAGAAAAGGCTGTTGAAATGAAGAGATAAAGCTGAAGTGAAGCCTTTTTCTCCAGGCCACAAGTCACACCATTGCCCTTCTTGTTATCTGGCCGGGCAAGTGATAATGTCATAGCTAATCATGAAGCAATAAATTTCTGTCCAGACTTTTAAATACCACCCTGCAGCACTGCTGTGGGCTGCCCTGTGAAAGGCAGTCTCTGGCAGTGATCCTGCTGACAGCTGTTCTGCTCAGCCCTCCCTTCCCTGCTCACCTGGTGACTGCCCATTGCCCTCGTCCCACCATGGCACTGCCTGGCATGTGGCAGCAGTGCTGGAGTGTGTGTTCACTGTGTGAACTGTTCTCCTCTGGGAAGGAGGGATCAGGTCAACAGGTTCACTAAACTTTGCCAGAAATGAGGTACCAATCAATAACTTCAATACCCAGAAGCCTCGTGCCAGGGACTGAAGGCTTGCTGAGGTATCTCTCAAAAATGTAAAAGTAGTTTTGTCTCGTTACAGGCTTGATTTTCCTCTTCCCTACAGTTTGGGGATTAAACTGTAGGTTTAGGGTAATATCCTCAAGAATCTAGGTGATTTAAAAGATTAAATTGCAATTTTAAAAGTGAATTTTTTCCTGGCAGTGATTTAGAGCGTTGGCTCCGGTGCTTTGGAGAGGACAAGGAATGCTGGATGGCTTTTAGTATTTGTAATCCTCGTGGGCATTTTTGGCATGGAGATTAAATAATTGTCTTTTTAAAGAAAATGGTTTTGTTTCTTACTGCTTCTGCTACATGTGACTGTAACACCATAATGTGTGCTGATGTGCTGGTGGGCACATGCAGCAGATAGGAGGGAATAAAAACTTCCTAGAGAAATGTTTGCCATGGATGGCTTGTGAGTGCACCCCAAATCCTTCCTGTGAAGAAGGACAAATGCCTGACTAATTATGAGTCATGTTAATTGTCTTGGTGACAACTGTACACACAAACCTCACTGAGGTATCGCAGAGAACCACCACAAAGAATTAATCTGTTTACTGCCCCACAGTTATACAGGACACGTTTCCACCTTAGATTAAGAAAGTAGGGCACAGAGTAGGGAGGCAGAAGTGTCCCTTGACTTTGAGACATGGAGGCAGGATTATTTTACAGGCTTCTTGAAATTAGGCAGCATTTTACATTCTCCAAGCACAGCTCCCACTGATTTTGCTTGGAACTAAAGATATTGGAGTCTCGGAGGTTCCCTTTCCCCTGAAATGGGGAGTGCATGGACAGCCTTTTATTCAAGATTAAAAATACTGCTCCCTGCAAAGCTTCTGGGGCATTTGGCATCCAGTTTGTAGGGCTCAGGTGTGCTGAAAACCCACGTTGCCTTTCCTAAACACCGGGGAGGGAGGGGGGGTGTGCTGGGATTGTGTTGGAGACAAGCAGGGAGGGTTAATGTGTGTCTGCTGCAGACAGGGCTGGGTGTGATCCAGAACAGAAATGGATTTTTGGCATGTGCCCACAGTGCTGCCCCAGCCAGCTCCCCAAGGTCACACCAGAGTTGTGTGAGTGATGGAAGGGGTGTGGGACCAGCCTCTGCACACTGGACTGGAATAGCTTGGAATAGGCTGGCCTGGCATCTCCAGGAAACTCTGGAGAAAAGCAGGGTGCTGATGGCAAACCTGAAATTGTGACCATAGGAATTTTGCTCATCTTCCTGCATTTCCCAGCCTCCTTTCTCTGTTTTGTTTGAATTCCCCTAAAAGCTGGAGATCAGCAGCCTCTGGCACTGCACATCCCCCTGGGAAAAGGGGGCTTTCTTGGGACAGCTCTGGTTGGCAAAACCTCCAGTGCAACCTGTGCCCCTTGGGCCAGGTGACAGACACACACAGAGATTTACCATAGGATTTATGGGGGCTGGACAGAAGGTCTTCAGCATTGAAGTTACCAGAAACTACCAGTTTTGAATTTACCAAAAAAAGAGGAATTATTAGAGAAACCCATAAGTAGTATTCTCTTCTCTAATCAAAAGTACAAACTGTGCATTAAAAATGTATTAAAAGGAAAAAAACCAAGGCATTTGGAATGCCTTGTTGCCCTTGTGAGATCACCCTATAGATATAGTCCACTTAATTGCAGAGTGCTTAATTGAGACAGCCACTGTTAGTGGGTCATCTCCCAGGGAGCCATGGCAGCCTAATGATTATCAATGCCGATGGGTGGGGCCTAATCAGGTCAGTGCCATAAAACCTGCCTGGCGGGAGGGTGTTCAGTGAGAACCGGGTGATTAAACAGTGTTTAAACAGGTGTTAAGTAAGTATGGGAGGCCACGGTTAAGCACAGGGAAAACCAAAATAAGATGGAAGGCAATAGGGGGTGAATCTCAAAAATAAGAAGTGCTATTTTTGTCCTTCCTTTTCATTTAGTGCAGGGTTTTCCCTGATCAGTCTCAAATCTCACGTGGAATTTTTCATCTCTTATCGTGGGATGAATAGTGCTGTGAATGAAAGCTGGCCAGAGGCTTAGGGAATCAGCACTAGCTCTGATTAGATTTGCCACTATATAGGGCTTCCCAAAGATCCCTAAATACTCTAGGAATTTGGGTAGGTTAATTTGTCTATGTTCTGGGCTTGGGATTTTTTAGGGGGAGTGGGGGGGGAGGGTGTGTTATAGCAGTAGTTGGAATAGCTCAGCTGTGAAACAGAGCAACAGGGATCTCCTGGGCATATGGCTTTCAGAGCCTTAGGATAATGTGGAAAACCAGTGGTGTGTGTCCTTGTGGTCCTTGTGTTCTGCTGCTGCCCCCTTGCCCAAATAAAAATGGCACCTGTCCCCTTTGTCCCCCTCTGGCCACATGTCCACCTCCTTTTCCCATGGCACAACTTTACCCCTTGATGGGAGGTTTGTTTTGTCGGGATTCTGCTGAGCGAGTTGTTCTCTCCATTTTTGATCTGATTATGTGCCCTATTGATTTATAACAAAATACCCCTGTGACATATTTCAGGAGCGTGCAGCACTAAATTGAATTTGGGAGAGGAGCTTCATCAGCTCTCTCTGTGAAGATTAAGAACAACAGGTGTGTATTTTCTAGCAGAAAACTGCTGTTTAAGGTCTGATAGAAATTCTGTGGCATCAAACAGGAACCTCTGGAGTGCAGGGAATTTCATGGAAGCCTGGAGTGTGTGAGACCCTCCCTCTGGTGTCATGTGAAATCCATCCATGCATCCAAAACAGCTGCTCACAGCTGCCTTTCCTCCTCTTCATTTTCTCAGAAACAGGTCTCTTTTCGGAGCCTTTCCAGGGCTCTGGTTTCTCCAAGGTTTTCTTTGCAGATTTCCAGGTTTTCCCAGTTGTTTTCCCAGCAGCCCTGTGGTTGTGAGAGCAGTCAGTTCCCATTTGTTCACTTGCAGCGCAGGAAGAACCTCTGGAATTGCGGGAGGAGATTTCCCCATTGCTTCAGATGGAAAGGCAGCTATTTTGTTGTTATTTTTATTTTGACGTGAGGTTAGATCGGGGTGCAAAACAACTGCAGTGCAAGGAAGCACCAACTCTTAGCTCCTGCTCTTTATTGATCAGCAGCTGGAGCTCTGGTCCTTTTGGGAAAGTTTATTTTACCTTTTGAGTCTGGTTTTGTTGTCTCCCTGGTGTTCAGTGGAGTGGCTTTAGCAGATTAGAGAAAAGGTTCGTCTTTTCCTCCAGGAAGAGTTTTATGCATTGGATCCCTCCACTGTAGCAGAATAAATTTTTTTTAAAATTCACAAAGTCATTCGACTTTAAATTTTCACATTAAAATTTGAAATTTAATATAAGGTGTGGCAAACTTTTTTTTTTAAATGACGCTGTAACTCCTAGTGATGTTTCTAAAATAAACAAACAGCAAACCAAAACACAACACCTTTCCCACCTCCTGCCCTCCTCATTCCATACACTCATTTAAGGGATCATTAGGAGTTTTAAACAGAAATAGCCCTGTATTTTGTTACACAGCAAGCCTGGCGTCAGAAGATATTTTGGAACTCACAGGAAGCATTGCTGGGATTGCAGCAGCTCCTTGATTTTTTGCAGTGCTTCCCTGGCTCTGCGGTGCACAACCACCAGGTGCAGAGGGACAGGTGGTGATAAATCTTTAATAAGAGCCATATTTAATATTGCAGAGCTGAAAACTTCCATAGGAATGGCAGAGATGCTGTTGGGATGTATTCACAGCCTCGAGGGATGTTCCCAAGCTGGGGGAATTTCCATTCTGGCACAAAATTGAAATATCTCTCATTTCAGGTGTTCTAGTGAAGTACTGAGATATGCAGCTTTTTAAAATATTTTCTTTTTCAAACTTCATACTACTTCTATTTCATTTGTAGATAGAAAGTTCCAAACAAGCCTGAAATTTAGTCCTTATTCTGGAGAAAGAAAATAAACAAAATGAACTGCAAAATGACAAAGCAAAGCCTGGAATGGAAGAAAATGCCATTATTATTGCTTTCACCCTGTAAAAGTGAGTCTGAAACACGGTTTTAGTTGGGGGTCTGGTGAAGGTCCTACCAGGGGTTTAGCAAAGACAGAAAATTAATGTTGAATCTCCTGGAAGTATAAACCCAGCTTTCCTTACGACAGGAATAGTCTGGGTTGGACCTATTGCATCCCTTGATTATGAGGCCCCACCGAGGGGGTGTGTGATGGGAGGGACAACACAAATCTCTCCGTGTTCCTTGCACAGGCCCCAAAATACCCTCCTAAAATATGCAGAAAGGCCAGTGGGATGATGGGAGGGTTTTGCTGCCTGAGCAGGAGGGGCTGTGTTCCATCAGAAAGGAAATCATCAGGGAGAGGGATGCCTGTGCCTCGGCTCACTCTCAGAGTTGGAACACAGGCACAGTGAACTGTGAACTGGCACAGGAGAGAGCAGTGTGAGCAATTCTGGGAATAATGACTGAGGATGTGAGAGGAGAACAGAGCAGCTGCAGAGGAGCCAGCGGGGAAGTGTGACTGACGGGGTGTGGAACAGACCTGAAGGGTGAGGTGGAACCAGCCAACTCAGGGGAGGTGCAGAGGAATTAGAGAAATAGATATTAACTCCAGAAAGTTCTAAACAGGTGGGAGAGCAACTCGCTGCCACGTGTTGGAAAATTTGGGCACTTCCTTTTTTGCCCAAATGAGAACTAACTGAGCCCTTTTTGGAATTTTGGTCCCAGTGATGAGTGTTGAATGCTTTGGAAGTGATGGCTGTGGATAGGATCAAAATCCTGTAGTTTATTCCAAGTCTGAATTCCTTCTGTGGCAGCAGCCATCCTTTGGGATGGCTTTATTGCTTGCTTTATCCCCACCATTCAGCTGCTCTGCTACCTTTCTGTATTTGTGCTGCCTTCCTTTGTAACTTATTTTAGGGGCTGCTTTGGGCCGTTACTTGGTTCCCATCCTAGAGGATCGATCCAAAGTTAATCCAAAGATCTAAAATGATTTTTTTCTTGCCTTTCCACCTTGCTTTGGGGTATTTTTTGGCTTGAGGAACCCTGCAGGGAACTCTTATTGACAGAGATCTGATCACACGGGTCCCCCACAGCAACTTTCTGCTTCCGGAGCAGGAGAGAGGTGATTGAAGACAAAACCCAAACACAGCAGGAGCAAATCCCCTGCCCCCAAACCTCGCAGATTTTCAGAGCTGTGTGTTTTGGGACTGTGTGGATAAGAGAGGAAAGGCATTTTTTTGATTAAAGGAAGGAAATCAGCAGTTTGGATGGCTAAAATAATGCCAAAGAAAGCAGGTGAAAAGGCCAACAGAAGAAAGAAAGAATAGGTGCTACTGACACGGAGAACTAACAAATCATGAGAGTGGGAGGCTAAAGGTGCTTGGTGTAAACAACACAGAAAGAGAGGAAAATGGGAGAAAAGATAGCTCTTCCTTCCTTCCAGCTTGATGTACCTTCCAGCTGCCTTTCAGAAAACCCTGAAGGGTTTTGGCACCCAAAATTCAGGCTGGATTTTAGGCATGACTCTCCCCTGCATGGCAGGTTTGCCCTCGTGGCAGCTTCCCAGGATGGCTCAGCAGCAGCTGGACATGGAAATAACTTCAGAGCAGAGCTCTCCCCCAGGCTCTTGCTTCTGTCAGACCAAGCCATGGAAGGTGGGATTTACAAGCTGTTGCTGTTAGTGGGTCACACCAGCACCAAAATCAGCATTTTCAGAAGACCTCAGTCTGCTAAGAGGGGGACACACCTTGTGAAAATAGTCTTTAAATTAGAGCTGACTCGTTTTGAAAGCAGCTGCTCGGGATCTTGTTGGATTTGTGTACTTGGGGACTGGTCTGAGCAGTACATCTGAGGGTACTCAGGAATGTTTACTGAAACTGCTGTTCTTTATATACTTGATGTCCTGAGCTTTGTGTATTTATTACCAGGCTTTTGTCCGTAGCTTCTTGGACATATTTTGACATTCTTCTGTGGCACTGATAATATGGGGACTGTTTGCCTTGTTCCCAGTTTAGGGCTTGCTAGTCAACAGGAATAAAAAGGTGGTTGTGCCAAGAACTGACAGTGTAAACTCAGAGTGGTGCAGGGCATCAAGCTGATCATTCTTCTGTCCTGAAAGGTGTGCTCAGTCAAATGCTGCCTTCAGCCTTCTCAGTTCAATCCCTCCCTTCTTTGTTTTTAGGGAGAAGAAATTGTTGGCTTGCGCTTGTAAGTTTAATCATTTGATAGAGTAGCTCTGTTGTCTTGCCAAGAAGCCTTTTTGCCTCTGCTGTATGAACAGAAAGCTGAGTAAATCAGCTGGAGATGGACTGGGGTCCTCAGAAGTGTCCGTATGCCAGGAGGGAAGGCTTAAGGCAGCAGATCTGACAGCTGGTTCAATATAGCTCTACAGATGCAGTGGAAGCAATTCTCTTTAATGGGATAAACTGCAAACACAAGTCGTGGTGAATGCCCAGTGCTCTGCCTTCCAGGGAGCCTTGGCATACCTATGATAGCAGGTAGAACTTATTCTTAGCCATGGAAACCCGGGATCGGGAGGCTGATGTCACCAGCCCTGCAGCTCTCGCTGTATTTGGTTTCCTCCTTCCTCAGCTCTGTTTCCATCCTGTCTGTCTGCGGATCCTTCTCGCTAAAATAATCCCTTGTGAAGTGACAGGCACACGGAGACCTGGAAAAGCCAAGCGAGCTGAGGATGACTGAAGCTGCTGATAAAAGGCAATCAGCTGGAGAGAGCGAAGCTTGAGGCGTCAGATGTGATCTGTCTGGCATGTGCCTAATTAGCATGTGCCTCCAGGCTTGCAGCGGGCAGGAGCCGGGAAGTTCACTGAGCAAGTTCACTTCATTTCCCTGCGCTGCTTTTCACACTTGGGGCGGGGGGAAAGGTGGGGAAAAAAAAATACTCCTTAGGATAAGCAACAGGACCACGAGAGGTGATGTAGAAAAGAAAAGAACTTGACTGGAGTAGTGAAGCAGATAATAAGGTAATTAGAAGTGTGAAAAGTTGACAAAGCAGTAGACCGAGATGAATCGCATCCCCAAATGCTCGGGAGATGGGCAAGGAACTGGAGCAGCCTCCCCGAACGAACTGCTGACAGGTTAACCCTCATTAACTAGAGTGCGATTGGCATGTTTGCCACGAGGAAGAGCTTTTTGTCCTTTTGAAGCTTCCAAAAGGCTGGGAGGGGGGGCCGGCATTATGCACGCAGGTTACAAGGAAAACAAGAAGGAGTCAAAATAATAAGGACGTCTTTGCTTAAAAACGAGGGAAACTCGGGAGGGAGGGAGGAAGCTGCTCGAAGTTGGTGACAAGATTTATTTGCCGGGAGCGGCAGAGCTGCTGCTGAAGTAGCTAAAAGTCAACAGTGAGGTAAAAAATATTTTCATTCCAATTCTATAGCCAGTTGGCAGTGATTAAACGAGCATCAGTGTAATTTGTGTTCCTTTGAGGAGGGTCTGTCTGGCAGCGTGTTTGTGTTGGACCCGGCCAAAGGCAGTGCTGGGGTGACAGGGGTTTGCAGGCACTGCTGTGGGCCACGTAATAACAACTCTACCCCTCCCTGCAGCTTTTCCTGACGTGCTTCTGCTCCGATGCAGCCCTCCCTCCCTCCCACCTTGCCATTATTTAGTATGAAAACAAGAGAAACTCTAAAAGAAACTCGTAAAGATTTATCCGTGGGGATGCTGCCGCTTGCTGCCCTCAGATGGGTAACAGGAGAACACTGAAGGCCTTTGCTGGAGTCAGAATCCCTGTTAAAATCTGTCATTTAGATAGATGTTTATGTGGACAACAACTTAGGATTTATGCAGAGGACAGCATTGTTTGCTTTGTTTTTTCTTCTTGTAAATGATGGCTTGAAATGAATCAGGTTGTTTCTGTCTGGGGAAAAAAAATTGAGACCGTTTCTTCAGTTTTTGTTTTTAAATACTGTATTTTATTTTCCTTATACCCATGACATGAACACTGCACCTTCTGTAACAGTGAAAGGCTGTGCTGCACCAGAGTTCTCTGCACAGATCCCACATATCCACATTTCTGCTCTGTCAGAACCTGCTGAGATTTTTCACATCATATTTAAGAGCATGGGATTATTTTAGTTCGAAAATAACCTTGGAGAAAAAGTAGAGAAAGGGAAACATGTAGCTACTTCCTAATGACATAAGGTTGTATATTCTTTTCTTCTGGCCTGATAAGACTAGTTTTTGGTGTGGTAAAATTGTCCCAGGACTCTTCTGAACACAGCAGGCAGAGCCAAGTGGAGGGGTTTGCATCTGGTGTTGCACGAGTTGCTTCAGGTTCATTAAGACAAATGGGAATCCTGCCATTGATTTCAGTGGAGCTACATCAGCCTCATATCCTCAATTTAATGGAAAACATTATCTGCCTGACTCTCATTAACTCTGTTTGCAAAACAGACAGCGATACGGCTCCACATTTCTTCTGAGACACACGATGATGATGATGATGATGATTATCCTGTAGAACAGACAGATGCCCCTCGTGTTTAGGAGAGAATCACTTAATGCCTGCATTTTGCCGTGGATTTTTTTCCCCCTATTGCACCTTGAAATGAAAACATGGAATCGGGATTTATTTTTTTTTGTTGGAGTTTATTTTTAACGTTTTCTTATCAGCAGAGCCACCAACGTGCCCTTTGGTGAAAGCCACTGCAATACTTCATTGTGATGTTTGCTTGGCAGTAGGAAATCTCATTTCCTTGCACCTTTATTTTTTTTTTTTTTTAACCTTGAAAACTCATTTGCAAATTGTGGCTCCCAACAGGAGGGCAAGATGCCAAAGCATAATGGGCTGACACAAAAGAAATTAAGCTTGAGCAGGCAATAGAAGAACTTCGTCCTGTTGAAATCAAGGATTCAACTCCTGCTGCTGTTATTTCTACATTTGCTTTCACCTGTTCCTTCAGATGTTCACAGATTTTTTTTTCATTTTTCATCTCATTTGTCCCTCATCATATTTGGTGTTTTGCTAAAAGTCCCAATTTCTGCAGTCTCAGAACGACACTCGCTTTGAGAGGGGAATTTTCTTGCCGTTGTAGGCGAAAAGAAAACTTTTAAATAGTTAATAAAACCTGATCAAGAGCATATAACAAAGATGCTTAAATACATTATTTAGAAAATCTTGTAATAAGTTTGTTTAGTGGTTATTTATTGGATCACTGGACACAACTGTAAAATACAAGATGTCATGTGCATGGATGTATCTTGAATGTGTATTTTTTGGTGATGGGGAGAATACCCAAAACACTATGAATTTTTCCAGCTAATCTGAAGGATATTCTGGAAAATTGAGATGTGACTTTCTTTCTTTAAATACTGAGCTACGATTTGAACAACATTTGATACCTTTTGAAAATGGCAGAAAATCTGCCAATACTGGAGATCTGCAGACACACACATTTGTAAAAGCTCTGCTGGTTGTTTTGAGTTTTTATTTTTATTGATGGATCTTTTAAGTGTCCCAGCACTTCTCAGTTTATTCCTGCAAAGGGAGGCGATACAACATGGGCTGTGTGTCCCCGTTTGTTATTTTGATGTGGTTGCCAAATATTCTCTTTAAAGATGGGACGTTTTAAGGAATTTTATGCTTGTTTGTTTTTTTTAAACATTTATTTCCTCTTCAGCTTTTGCTTGTTTGGTTTTGGTTTTTGCTTTCTGGTGTGTGTGTGTGTGTGTGTGAAGAGGACTAGAAGGGAGTAGTTTATTTTTCTTTCTTTTTTTTTTTTTTTAACCACAAAAAGAAATAACTTTCTCTTCTCCCTTGTGGCCAAACAACAAGCCATCAAAGTCTAGGAGAAGTTGAGGCTGATGGTCCATGACATGCCCCACTGGTTTAAACAAACCAAAAGTATTTTTTTCATATATATTTTTAAACGTACTTGTGATTTAAAATTATCCCCCCAAATAATTTTGGCTCGTCTGGTCGTGGGAGGACAAATGTGGTTTGGATTTCAAGAACAGGCACGTGCTGTTGCTTGCTGTAGGTTACTAAAGGCAAATTCAGATCTGTGAGGAATCACCTCCTATTTCTGTGAAATAGCTACTGGAAAGAAATGAGCTTCTTTAGAGGGGTAGAAAGGAGAAAACAGGGTTAATTTTCTTCTCATAGAAAATGGTCAGCACTGAAAGAGAATGTCTCCTTGATATCTTTATTTTTAAGTAAAGTCTGCTTTTGCTTTGCCCTACCTGTTTACCCGGCGAATGTTCTGAAATAAACTTCATTTTCTGCTCGCTCCAAACCTCCTCCAAGTTTGTAGAAACTATGGGAACGGGGCAGGTTTGGGAGATTGTCTTCCTACAGCCTCGAATTTCCATCTCTGGGTCTGTCAAAAGCTGTGCTTGCTACACCTTAATGTGTAATGACAGGCTGCATAAACCTCAGGCACTTCGTTGTGGTCAGAGTGTTTGGGTTGCAGGAAGGGTCATTGGTGAACCCCTCCCTTGCCCAGCTGACTCCAGCCCCAACTCTGAGAGGCCCAGAGAACATTACTGAGGGGTATTGAGTGACAGGAGCTGCTGCCAGCAAATCTCTTTGGCTGCTGGAGCAGCTTTGGAGTGAAACCGAACCTCGGAGCGTCACCCCCCAAATGGAAACTCGGCTGCTCCAGGGTCTCCTTTGGGGAAAAACAAACCAGCAAAGCCACCCAGGCACAACAGCCCTGCTGCAAAGCCTCCCAAGGGCAGCCTGGGCAGGGCAGAGGTGGAAAGGTCTGTTCAGGGGGGGAAGGAGAGGTCTCCAGCCGATGTTTAGGCATCAGGAGGGATTGCTCCCGGAGGAGGGCCGGTCCCTGAGCAGCCTGGTGAGGAGCAGGGGTGAAGGTGGTCTCTCAGATGTGCTGAGCCCTGCTCCCAGCTCAGCCTCAGGGCACCTTTCTGCTCTCCTGCTGTCCCTACTGCTGGCCAACCCACTTACAGTAGTCCAGAACTGGGAGTGTTGAAAGAGGAAACTCTAGGAAGGCAGTGGCAGATAAATGGAAGCAGGAACTCCAGATTGGAAGCTGTGGCACTGTGTGCTCCCACAGGGCCTCGGCGTAGCTGTTACACTCCTCTGGGTGCCAGGATGTCACTGCCAAGGAATATTTGCTTCTAAAATTCCCATGTAACCTTTGGAGGTCTTTTAGACTCTGCCCACGTATAGGCTGGCATAGCACCTGGTATTAAATTTGCAAATATATGCTTAGTATAAAATTACCTTTTGTGCTGACTTGTAACAGTTCTTGTGTTTGTTAATATGAGAGTGGCCCTAGAAGTAACACTTCTATGCTGCTGCTGATTTTGGAGAAAATTTTAGCAAGTGTCGGAAGTAGTGGAAATAGAAATTGGGTCTTTAACTCCCCCTTCCTTCCTGCACACGGGAATCCTTGGGCTGTGTGCTGAGGGAAAGGCGTCTGGAGTGTGGTAATAACTTGCAGCTTTCTGCTGAAGGAGTGCATGGCTGGAAATATTGGCTGGATAGCTTTGGGAATTCAGACCCAAGGGAGTCTGCTGGGACTTAGTGCTTTTTCTCAGTGCTGTTCATGCAGAAAAAGCTGCTGTGTTGAGGTGCCTCACTTTGCACTGGTGAGATTGGCCCAGGAATGACATCCCTGCCTGCACTTGGACGGTAAAGCTTCCAGGCCTAATCCAGCCTTGTGAGAAGCCATCAGTGAACTTGCAGACCCTTCCCTTAAGCCCTACAGGCAGCAGCTGAATCCATCAACCATGTGGGGACAGAGGGCACGAGTGAGCAGGAATCACTGGCTCAGAGGAGAAGAACCCCAGCTCTTCCTGCTTCCCAGGCCAGGGAACCTGGCTGAGGCTACGTGGAGCTTGTAGGAAAAGTATATGTTTGTCTTCTGGCTGTCCATTTGTGTTGTAAAAGTGACTCTTACAAGAGGTCACGCTGTCACTTCTGTAAATGCACGGGAAACTTGGAATAGACAAGTTGGCAGGGTGAGGAGATGGCAAGCCTGAGGAGGGGATGCCAAGAGAGAAGTCTTATGGATGGCAGGAAGTCAAGTAGGAGCTGCAGTGAGAGACAAGCATTTCCTGCCTGTGGCTGCATCCTATGGATGCTGTTAGCCAGGAGTCAGGGCTGGCAGGGCTTCTGGAGCTGGGTAGGGAATTTAGCCTTTTTGTCCCTTAGCACTTCCTCAGCGTTCAGCCTATCTGCAACAAGCCAGGAGTATTTTACAGCAAATTCAGATTACCCAAGGCCAGCAAAAATGAAGAGAAGGGAAATGATGGGATCTGTCAGCTCAGCATGCCAACTAGAGCCTTGCTTGTCTGTCTGGATTGTGGGAACTTTTATTCCTCCTGTTGGAGTGGGGCTGAGCTCATCAGGTTGTGTTGCCTGCGGAGGCAGGGACAGGGATGGTGGGTGCTCTCAGCCCAGCTTTGCAGCAGAACTGGCAGCCTGTGGGTGTGCAGTGGCTTCTTTCTTGGCAAAGCCTGGAGTAGGTGTCTTGCAGCCTCCTTTAGGGGGAACATCAGCCTGGTTCTGCCACGGCTGCAGGAGCTGCTCACACGGGGCGTCGCTGAGAGACACGTGAACAGCCCAGCAGAACGTTTCCCTCCATCCCTCCTTCACATCAAGAGAAGCAGAACTTGCACAGGGTTTGCTGAGCAATCTGTGGCACTGCACTATTCCATTCCTGTGCTTGCTGAGGAGCAAATTTTTCTTCCAGTTTTGTTTCCTGTGTTCCCTGCATGACCAGTGCGTGAGGTGCTGAGCTCTGCTGCCACTCAACATGCAGCAATGGTCATTTGTGTTGTGGTGTGTCACCCTGCAGTGTTTGTGCTGAAGGACTGCAAAAACTGGGTCTTATCTGATCCTTCACCTGTAGAAGGGACATGCAAAGAAAAGCGTTAGGATAGGGTTTAAAAGTTATCCCTGCCTTTCAGAACAGAGCACTCACATTTGTGCTGTATTTAGTGCGCAGCAAAATTATACTGCTGAAGCTTTTTTTGGCCTGCCATCGTTCATTTACGCTAATTTTGCTGGCTTAGAAAGAGATGTTCAAAGCACAGCTTTGCCAGAGCTCCTCTGTCCTCCAAGAGTCCTCACAGGGTAGGGAATTCAGACAAGCTCCTGTCCCAGAGGAGTTATTCCTGGCTGCCTCCCTCCATTAGCACTGCTCGTCCTTACACCCGTTATTCCAGGGGGAGTTGAGCGACTCCCACACGAGGTGCATTTGCAAATTCCAGCCCGCTTGCTCTTCTCACTCACTAGAAAGGTGCTTGCAAAAAAGGAGTGTGAAAGGAAGGAGATGCATCAAGCTGTGGTTACTTGCAAAGAGCCCTGAAAGCGAGTACAGACAGAGTGTATTTCATGTCATGTGGTTGATATTGGAACTGCTCTGGCTCCCTCACACTCCTCCTTTTCACCTCTCCGTAGAAAAAGTCTTGGCTGTGCCGGGAGCAGAAGAGAGAAGCTGGGATGTGGCCGGGTAATAAACCATTACCTGCCTAGTCTGCCCTCAGCTGAGCAGAGGGAAAGTTCAGGACCCGGGAGCACTAGATGGTTTTGTCACATGGCAAACTCTACTGGCTCATTATAAGTCTGTCACCCTCTGGAAATACCACGTCAAAAATTTATATCAGCTGAAAGAAACCCCATGATCTGCTCAGTGGAGTTGAGTCAAACCAAGTTTAACTTTCCAACAGTAACTTTTGGAGGCAGCATGTCCATGCTTGCACCGGGTGTTGTCCCCAGCCCTGCTGTCCCTGTCACCCTGTTGTGGAGCACAGGTTCTTTCTTTCCAGGGCCTTTTTGCTGTAGCAGGTGGCTGAGGTGCCTCCTGGCTTTCTGGTCGTGGCTCTTGGGTAGCAGGTGTGTAAGCTTTGTCTTCTTGGCCTGGAAAGGAAAGAAGGGCTTGCCATGTAGGTTTATGTGTTCTTTTAATATCAAAGGACAGCATCAAAAAAACTTTGAAATTTTTTTAACAAAAATACCTTAAAAATCATTAATGCTATTTACGTTTTTCTTTTCCTGTTGATGTTTGTTCGGGATTTTAAACCAGAGAAGATGTTCTGGGAGAAAGTAATTAAATAGTGTATGTTCTGCCAACTGCTTATGCCCCTGTCTCTTCCGTGGAGTCTTTTGCTTCCTCCTGATCCAGGCTTGTTCTGAAACCGGGAATAACTTTGCCTTTGGAGGCAGAGCTGTCCCTGCAGTGCTGTCCATGGGTGTGTGACAGCACCATCCTGTCCCTGACACACCAACGAGCTGCTCAGAGCAAATACACTGAGAAGGCAAAGTTCCCCTGCACTTCCCTCTCTTGGTTTCTGAGGTCTCAGATGTTTTTTGCAGCAGCCCTGCTTAAAACATGGATGTAGGGGACTCCAGTAATGTTGTGGTTTTTGTCCTAAGCAGGATCTGTGGTGCTGCATGGTAGGAGTGCAGCTCCAGGCAGGAGATAATCCCTATAGATTAAAGGGAAAAAGGTGTTGAATTACTGAAGGAAACATGAACAAAGAGTGTTTTTAGTAGAGGTTTTTTAGTGCTAACTTACCATATATTTTGCTTAGAGAGATGCACTGCTGTTAGGAATGTAATTTCATACTGGCTGGTACTATTTCTCCCCTGTATCTTGCATCTGCATCACTTACTAAATGCATTTTGAATAATTATATGGTGGAGTCCTATCTGGGCTTGACAATTAGGCAGAGATACTGCAGCGGAAACACACACAAAAGCATAATTGTAAATAATGGATATTGACTGGATCTGCCAAAAGTTGCAATAAAAAAGTCTTGTCTTAGGTCAGTTGTTCCTGGCATATGGATGAAAAAAAGGAATCCAGCAGTGTTCAGTATAATATGAGCTGCTGTACATCAGCATTTGCCAGCCAGCCTTTTTTTTTTTTTCCTTGTTTTTTTTCCCCCTCATATCTCTCGCAAAGGAAGACACAAGCTTTTGGAAGCATTCAAGTGCCACAGTTCACAGCCAGCACTTTGCACACCGTGGAGGTACAGGTTGCTTGTGTTATTTTCTTCTTTGTTTTTTTTGGTAACACAGTGAGGTAATAGAGAGAACCATGCTAACACTTGCTGTTCATCCTTGCCCTGAGAATCAGTGGTTTGGTTGTACAGACTGCTGTTGGACAGGACTTTGGGGTCACCCAGAAGGTTACCCATGAATAGGAGAGGTCCCCTCCGGGGTGGACTGCTGAGTTCTGCAGTGACTGGGGTGGGGACACTTTCTCCCTCACATCTGTAGCCCTGTGTGGTCCCACAGCCAGTCCTTTTCCATGGCAACTGCATCCCAAAGACCCGATGGCTGGGGCTGAATGACACTGTGGAATCAGAAGGCTTGCTAAGGAGAAGCCATCCTGTCATTCTAGATGGGAATTGGCCTTTGGCTCCTCCTCGGACTCTTGGTGTAGCCAAAGGAGCACGAACCACAAGGAGTGTTGCTGACTGTGCATCCTGGGCTCTGGGTTAAGGCTCTCAGGAGCTGGAGGGGGTTTTGCAGTTGTTTGTGCCAGTCCTTGGAGAATAAGTGTGAAATTAAGATCGCTGCCTGATTTATATAAATAATTTCCGTGATGTACTCGTGCGATGCTGCAGAGCTAATTATAGATAACTATAAATATGCCACTGGGAATCTTTTAAACATTTATTTTAGCACTTTTGAGGAAGCCAGTACTAAGTTTAATAGAGTGTGGTGAATTATTGACCTAACAAATTATAGCCACGGACCACAGGATGGTGTTGACATTACAGATTGTACTGTGGTCTTTTGGAAGTCGTTACAGGATTTAATTCAGGCCATGCTGAACTTTGAGATTTACATTGGGTGGGATGTTGACTCCATCATATGAGGGACATATGTTAACCTGCATGCATAGCATAGACAGGCCTTAAAATGGCTTCCATTTTAAGGTGGAAATTACCTGATAAATTCGAATCAGATCTTCTTTTTCCTATATCTTTGTGCTCGGGGAGCCGTAAATGCAGATGGATGAAGGCCTGTGGTGAGTGGCAGTTACTGCTGTGATTGTTAGAAATAAATCCATTTATTATTCCGATACCATCAGGTATGGGAAACGAGTTTTGGTGGGGGTTTTTTCCTGTTTATATAACCTTTAGCATTCTGGGAACGATCTGGTTTTGAGGTTGGAAGAGAAGCAGGGACCTGCTACATGCAGATATAAAAGGAGAAGTGATAATTCTGCGAGGCCCAGAGGCCGCGTCTGATTGCTGAGTGCCCAGTTGGTTCCTGGACTCATAAGCAGTGAAAGGCGTGGGATGTGTTTCTTTCCATGGCCTCTGGAGCTACCCAAAGGCTCGGGACACTGCAGGGAGTCCCAGCAGGAATGAACCGTGGAGCAGAGCGCACGGCCAGGGGTTTATGTGGGATAGCGCGGAAGGAATTGCCGCGTCTGGTCCTGGAGGGAAACCCTTCTGCAGCAGCTGCCAAAGCACAAACAGCGAACACAGGCCTGGGGAGGGTTTCTGTGTTCCAGGGAAACCCGAGGAGGGGTTGTGTAGCCAAAGTAAATGGTAATTCTCTGGCTATTTCCAAGGTTTCCTTTTTAAATCCATTCGGGAAACGAGTTTTTCCTGTTTCTTTATAGTGTCTGGGGTTCAGTTTGCCTCGGATTCTGATGGAGCAAGGAACCCCTTCAGAAACCAATCAGACAACTGCAGAAATATCTCCCCATTGCTGATGTCTTTCCTGGGGGGAAAAGACAATGTGCAGATTCCTATCTCTGTGTGGCAAGTGCATAAAAACCCAAATGTCTCCAGTGTTTCTGAAGGGAATAGAATCGATGTGCCCAGCCTGCAGTGTGATTTAATTACCAATTTTGGGGAGGGGGACATTACATGCTATCAATGGAATAGTAACAGTACATTATTTAGGCTTTTGTTTGGTAATGGATCATTCAAAATCTGGTGAGAATCAGAGGTGAGCAATAATTTATGAGCTGCTCCAGTGCAGACACTGTATCCGGGCTAATAAAAGTCTGGATGGGTTGATTTGTTTGGTGATGGTTGGAAGTGCTGCTCAAATATTGATAGGATCTTCCTGGAGCACAGATTACCGTTAAACTCATAACAAAAATTATGCAAAATAGCAAAAAGGGTATTAAAATACCATTTCTACTGGGGCTAAAACAATGGTTTTCAACATTTGAGCTTTCCCGATGCCTGAGGATCTGTATCCCTCCTCCAGGGCTGTAAGGACAGGGATACACTGGACTGTGGCTGCTGAGGAATTCTGGCATCTTGGGCACGTCCTTGTTCAAGAAATTAACCTCGTGTTTAATCTGGTTTGAGACTGTACCTTAATTTGTTTTGCTGCTGCAATAATTGGCTGAGGTTTGTTTATCCACAAGGGTAGCTGCAATTGTAGTTTGAGGGTAATTTCAAGTCTAATATAAAACCCCAGGTCCTTCATCTTTTTAATTGGCCACGTTATTCTGTTCTCCTTTAATTGAGGTGGTAAACAATCCCTCTGAAAGACTGAGGCTACTGAGAGAGACTGAGCCCTCACCAGCCTGAATAAAAACTTATTTTAAGGAACAAAGGCACACCATTAGGGTTTAAGAGGCCTCTCTGTGGAGGAAAAGGTGAATTTGGATCCGGAATGCCATGTGGAACCAGATTTTCAGAGAAATTAAAGCTACTGCTGCAAATTTTTATGAATGGAAAATTGTATTTTCTTTGGGAAGGAAAACTGGGATGTCATTACATTGTCACATACCCCGACCCCAGCTCTGTTGATACACAATTAGTGTTTTGAACCAGATGTGGAAGATCCTGGAGTTTTATAATCCACCCTGAAAAAGAAGTATAAAGTTTTACATCCTCTGTCTGAGTGGGGGATCTTCTTTGTTACAGAAGAGGCAAGTTTTGTAACAGGCATACACTTAGAAGATGTGGAAGAAAGAGGGTCACAGGTCCCCGTGGTTTTTATTTGCGTGTTTTTTAAGAGAATCGCTGCATTTACAGCAAAGCTCTTGAAACTCTACATACATGGGGACAACACCAGGAGACAGTAAGAGCTGTGTTTATGTTAAGAAGTTTTTCAGGTTGGGGTTTAGGGCTTATCAGCTGATGCCATCGAAGAGTCAGGGGCAAAATGTTGGGTTTAAATTTGGTTTTCTGCTAAAGCTCCGCAGTGAAATGCAGAGTAGCGTAAACTTCTGTGCAACATCAGTTGTTGGTGTGAATAAATGAATGATGTTATTTAATGCTTCAGACACCACAGGAAAAAACTCATCAGTGGCACCATAGGCTTGGATTCCTTTAGTCAGGTTGACTAATTCTCCCAGGGCTGGTCCAGTGAGGCAAAAAACTGTTACTGGGAAGCAGCTGCTTCACGTACCCAGCATTAGTGTCACAGTTTCTGCCTGTTTTATGTTTGCCTGTTATGAAGTAAAACACTGTGGTCACTCTTGGCCATTCTGTGAGAAGCTTTTTGGATTTTCCACGGTGGTTTCACATAAAACATGCTGCAAAAAACAGGGGAATGTGATGAAACATGGCCTGTACTTGCTAGAGTTTGCTCATCAGTACCTGGGGCAGGATAATGAGGATTTGACAGTCTGGTTTAAGTGGAGAAAGTATTTTTTATTGGATACATGGAAAGGCCAGGAGATACGTGCCTGAACACTTGTGTGTCTCTCTACACATCACATTCTGTGTTTAATCCTGTCATTTTCATGCAGGAGCTTGGGCTCACAAACAGCAGCAGGGGAAAAAAATAATCACCCAAATGTAACCCAAAATATCCCAATTGTCATCATAAGGCTGCAAGAGTTGACCACAAACGTACAAATATGACCTTCTAGCAAGTTCCTGTTTATTTGGTCTGTCCCTCACCCACAGGTCTTTTCAGAGGCTGAGCTGTCACACAGGTTCTCATTTGGAGCATCTGCTGTCACCATCCCTCTCCTGACTTACAGCCAGCCCGGGATGTGGGAGGGATTTTTGAGGGTGACAAGCTCCAATTAAAATCTCATCAGTAAAATATCCGATCTAATGTGTCCCTGGATTAAAATCACAGGAGGTGATTTTACACACAGCCCCCCAGCCTCTACCCAAACTCTCCTTGTTCTCCTCACTGGATCTGTCTTCTTTCATTGTTGGTTTTCAAACCACCATTTTTCTGGGGGGGGGAAACCCGGAAACACCTTGTTTTTCTGATTTTCCTCTGTTTACTTTCCATAGCTTGAAAAGCTCTTTTGAAGATGTTGACAAAAATAGCTGTTTCTCAATCCACATAATTATGGGAAAAGCATCCCTTTTCCTATAGTCTGTGAGGCCTTTTTTTCCTCTTCTTCCAACTGCTTTGCTTTTCCCCAGTAATAGCCCTTTCTGGTGTTATTCTGGAGGCAGCTTTGAAAGACACGCTAAATCATACACTGGATTTGTAACAATAACGTTATTACATGTGAAATTTTATTTAGAAAGAAAAAACCCACTTGTTAAGAGAATAATTAGGCTGCAGATTTAACCACTTAAAAGTTACGAAATGCTGGGCTAAACTGCATTTCATTTTCCTCGTGCACTTTGAAAATAATGTGAATATATATTCTCCACGATTTCTTTATGTTCACTATGTGCAAATGGAGATTTTTCCAGTAGTTTGTCCAAATTTGGCTGTAATTTCACAGGTCTGATAGAAAGAACAACTTGACTGCTGAAATCCAGAGGTCTTTGAGCAGGAAGGCATTAGATCTTCCCACATGCAAGAACCAGTTGGTATTTTGGAGCGTGCATGGAACATTTTCCAGAGCGTTTTGACTCCCATTCATCTCCTCCGGTGAAATGTGCCTTGTTGCAGAAATTGCAGCTTCATTTGAGGGAATTGGTGAGAGATCACCCTTGGCTGCTGCAATAAGGGTGATAACAACCAAGCAACCCCAGCCCAGACCATCACCTACCGGGATTATTTCAGGATGAGCACTTAAAGTTTGGAAAAGAAATGCGGAGCTGACATCAGGGTCATGTATCGGAGAGTGCTGGAAAAGCAACACAGTTTCTCTGATAATATGAAGTATGAATGGATTCAAACCAGCAAGTCTGGGTGTTGCAGGTTGGTTGTGCCATGAAAACTGTCCTTGAGATGTCTCAAAAATGCAGGGATTGTGGGTTTTAGAGGCTCAGGGAATGCACAAAGCATTTGATTCCTCAGATTCTCTTGCGTTTCCCTGTCAGGATGGAGCCCTCTGGTCTTCTCTTCCAGTTGTGTTTCAGTCACCTTCAAGAAGAGAAACTTTCTTTTGAAGTTCAAGGAAGTATTGACATGCTGCTACTTCTGGGGGAAAGGTACTTAGGATAATTATGCTCCAGAGAACGGAACTGAGAACATTTCTGGGGGAGAAACCAGCAGAATGCAGTCAAACAAGCTGCTAAATAAGGAAACATCATTAGACAGCAGGGCTAACCTTGGGTTTGCTGCTTGGCTTTTCATTCCACAGACTGGAAGGAAATATAAACAGGAAAGAGCAAAGAGTGCCCTGATAGGAGGGAAAAACATCCTTTTGTGTCTGTGCTGTCACCAAGTGGAGACAAAACAGAGTTAGCCAAAAACCCCCCTGGCTCCAGAACAGCCCCAAAGTGTCCATGAAGCACATGGAAAGTTGGGGGTGTGCTGAGGGCAGTGCTGCACACAGCCAGCTCTCAGCACGCTTCAGGTGTAGGGTGAAGTGAATTCCTAATAACAGAAGTGTGTTCTTCAGTGGGATTGAAAATAAGATCTAATCTTCCATCCTTTTAAATGTCACCGAGTTTTTTGCCGAGGGACAGCTCGGTTGTGTGCTGTGCGTGTGCCTGCCGTGCTCAGAGCAGCTGGCCCTGCAAGAGAGAGGAGCTGCTAATTGAGCCTTGAGCGTGGTGGAGGGCAAAATATTTTGGGAAACGTGGCTTGGCGAGGACTCAAGGTCTCCCAACAAGTTGCCATTGACTTCTGTCTGTTGTGTTTGCAGGCTGACCCGTATTTCCTCATTCAGCGTAAATTCCAATTTCAAGCACAGCTGCCAAGACTAAAAGAATTTGAGGCGTGTGCATGCAAATACTGTCATGAAAATGATTTCCTGGACCTACCTAGAGATTTATAAAATAATGATGAAGAATATTATGCATTCAGATTATTAGTAGATGAACATAAATTAAATCTCTAGAGATTCACCCACTGATTCTTCTTTTTTTTGTTGTTGCTTTGATTCTTAAAAGGCACTTATCCATAAACCCTGGGAGCATGCAAAAATAATAATGATTACAGCTTGTAAAGAATAAATTAGCAAGAAATTCTTACTCCCCTCTAATTAATTCCTTAATAAACCCCGAACAAATAACTGTGTTCTAAAGTCACTTACATTTACAAGGTAAGCAGCAAATGCAGGCAATAAGGGAAATTAAAGTGTGGCAGCAGCAGGTGAAGTAAAAGGGGCTGCAGGACGATGGAGTGAGAGGACTTTCAAAACCTACCAAATAGGCCATTTATGAATTAGTATTTAATGAATTATTCTCTGACCTATCCAGTGGTAACTTCATGGATAAAGCTGCCTGGTGGTTGGAATGCTGAGAACTTAAAGATTTAGCTGTAAATAAACACCATTCCTTTAGATCACTGCTATAGGAAAAGATTTTTCTGTGTGCAACATTTATGGATATTGTTTATTATGTGTGTTATTGTAATATTCAGAAACACATCAAACTCTATTTTAAGTGATTTTTGCTTTCAATGTCTGAAGAAAAAGGTCCTAATTTTGCCTGCACTTATTAGGATCTGTATGGCTCAGTTCTTATTTCTTTCTAGATTGAATAGCTCCTCTTCCTCACAGCTGATTATACAATACATATATTTATAGACAATAATCATCCCCCTCTTAGCCTTCCTTTAGCTGTGTGGCTGAAGCCAAGCTCTCTTAGTCTTCTCTAAAAAGAGCCAGTTCTGTAATAGCTTCTGAAATCTTCTCTCCAGCTCCTTAGAGTTCAATTCACCTCTGAGTACTGGCAACCAGAGTTTGGGATGATGTGTCAATTCTAGCTCATGTAATTAATCAAAATTCAGGCAGAGATCATCTTCAAAGCTTCCTGTGCCAAGGAAAAACACTTCTCAGCTTAGTTCGAGATGATGTGGCTGGCAAACTCGTGCAGGCACTTATTTTTTTGTTGTTTTACCTTCCCATTATTATGTTCTTTTCATCATCTGATCTAAAGCTTTGCCAACCAGACTGATTTTGCCTACAGCTGCTGGGGCTGTTTCTCTTCCTTTCCAGTTTCTAAACTGCAGATGTTTTAGGTTTTCTCCAGTCCCCAGGTTTGGTGAGTTTTCAGCCACTGTTGTTAGTGCTCAAGCATTATGTTATAACTGGAGTCTCCAGTTGGAATTGTGCCTGGACTGTGTGTTTTCCAGTGCAGTAACATATACCAGGGCCACTGCTGGAGGAGCTGGCAGGAATATACATTCTGCTTCCTTACAGTTTCCAGTGGATCATCCTTATTTATCCATGGAACTCACAGGTGTGTAAGCAGGGCATGTTTTGCTATGTTGTGCCTTAGCCTTAAAACTCGGTGTGTTATGGAGGGAGCAGAGCAACTTCAAGGTCCTAATCGTGATAAATTTAGAGATA
The DNA here is from genome assembly GCF_003945725.1 of Corapipo altera. Classification (NCBI taxonomy): domain Eukaryota; kingdom Metazoa; phylum Chordata; class Aves; order Passeriformes; family Pipridae; genus Corapipo; species Corapipo altera. The sequence continues at coordinate 4,389,541 of NW_020884911.1, forward strand.
CAAAAAGTTTTTAACATAAAGAAGCCCAAAATTCTGTGCTGTTGATGTGAATGAAATAACCAGTCTGCAAAGCCCTCCCCAAAACCCAGCCAGTCAGAAAGAAAACCATTCCAGAACACTGGAGTTCTGCCAAAAACACCCTCTCCTGCTGAAATCGTCTCTAAGACAGTAAACACAGGGCCATAAATTCGCTGATATTCTTTTAGATGCACCCAGTTTATGCTGTGTGAATCGAAAAGGACTTCTAAAAAAGTTCAAAGGACTTGGTCTTGTTGAGCGTTGGAAAAACCCTTCTGTTAATGGGCAGGAGCTGTACCTGAGCAGGAGCTGCACCCTCAGGTGTGGTGGTGGAGCAGTGCAGGGCAGTGAGTAGGAACTGTGGCTCTTCCCCCTGAGATGAGAGTCTCTGCTCCAGCTGTTCACTGTTCAGGGCACTCTGCTCAAAATAATACACTTCACTTGCTTCAGAAGGAAAAAACCCAGCATAATAGTTGTCTCTGTATTCTGCAATCCCTCGTCAGCATGAAATAATGGCACAAGAACATCACCCCCAAAATACAATATGGCCCTTTTTGGGCAGGCATTTAATCATCATAATGACACACAACTATGAGTTTTGATTTGAAAGGAGAAGTTTCTTAATAGAAGGTTTTTTGGGTTTCTTTGTGGTTTTTTTTTTTTTTTTAATCTGCTGCTTAAAACTTCAGTTCACTGTTCTTTTCCTTGTGACTCCAAAGCTGCAAATTGCCAGGTTATTCTCAGTTGTGTGAATAAAAATCAGTCAAGTACCATTATGAAGACTGCCTACAATACACTTTTGTATTTTCTTCTAAAGCAGGTCCTCCCCCAGCTCTTTTCCTTTCTGAACATGGCTGCACCTCCTCAACCCTCCTTTTCCTCCTGTTGTTACCCAGTTGTGCGAGTGGGACGAGCAGCAGAGCGAGAGCAATTTTAGCTGAACCAAACCAGTTCCAACCAGGTGCTCGTGTCCATATAACTCCCACTGCCAGCTGCAAGTACTTTGGATGAGAAACTTCTAGTTTTGAGTGTGTTTGTGTTGCAGCCTTTGCTGGAAAGGCAGAGCCACTGGTAGGTAGAGCCAGATGCCAAGGTTGCAGCTGAATAAGGTGATGCCACGGTAATAGATGTGGGACTAGGATATGGAGTTACTTCTCCAGCTCTGCCACTGTTTGCCTCTGTCCTGGTAGGAGTTTACCTCACAAACCCATTGCTCGTTTCATCCACTGATTCTTTTGTGTATTTAGGCTGTAAAATTAGGAATTGTGGCTTAGTTTTTTTGGAGTATGTACTGACACTGACTAACAGGTGAAGAAATTATTTCTACATACCAAGCTGAGCTTTATACCCTTTTAAACACTTCTGGCTTTGGACTAGTACTGTAACATCAGACATGGCTAAAGAGGGGACAGATTGAAGTCTTACTGCTATGGAAATTTTCCATTTTTCCAGCATTACTTCTAACACCTGAGATGATTCCTGATCACCCACTGACTCTGGTGTGTCCTTCGCCTGCTTCCTGACTATTTCGTTGCACTAAGATTTGCATTGTTAAATCTTTGTACCAGTTTCTAAACTGCTTTGCCACAGCATCTGTAAATCCAAGGAAATGAAATTTTCCTTAATGAAGCAGCAAAGAACTATATGCGTAATTGCAGAAGAATTGTTTCGCTTTCATTATTAAAAGGGTACTTAGTATGAAAATTTCGTCTCATTTTTTTCCTAGTAGCCCCATGTTTTATGCTTTATATAAACTGCAGACTATTTTCTCTGTACTAGAAAATGTTACTGTTTTTATGACTCCAGGGATATATGGAGAGACTGTGTGTTGTCAAGATAGCCAAGACTTTTCAGTTTGGGGTTTACTCTTCCGTAGGAGTGCTTTCTGTAAGGGCTTTCACTAGGAATGTCAGGTAAATTTGCTTGCGGGTTCTTCTTGAAGTGCCAAGAAACCTTGTCAGGTGTTCAGAGCTTGTTCCCAGAGCAGCTGAGTCAAATCATAAGAGCTGGTCCTCCAACTCTTTCTGAATTAAAAACAGTTAGTGACCACCCGATAAGCTTAGCTCAGGTTCAAATTTGCAATAACTCATTTTGGGTAGTAAGAAGTCATTGTGTTCTCATTCCGCTCAAGTGATTTTTTTTTTTTGAAGAATTACCATTCCCTGCTGTATCAAGCCCCTTGGCTTTGCCTGTTTGTTAGAAATGCTAGTCCAGACCTAGGGGAGCTGTATGGTCAAATCAGTGTTTAAAACCATCCCATTTTGTTTTCCGAACTGCTGTGCTGTGTAAGAGGAGCACGTTTGTTTTTCCTCCCGTCTCCATCACTCCCTGCCTCGGGGGGTGTCTTTGTCACCACAGGTAACAGAAGAAATGGCAGGAATGCCTCCCCCAGCTCCATGGGGAGCTGTAGCACCGATGATAAACAGCTCCCCCTTTCCACTGCCGGACCCTTCTCTCCGGGGGTCTGTAAATCCCCCTGGGTGTGGTGGGACGTGCCCGGGCTCACACTCGGAACCGGCCTGAGGTGGATGAGGCTGCAGTGGTTTTTCTGCCGGAGTTTATTGGTGTGAGACACAGATCAGTAATTGTTGGGTCAGAACCACCTTTTGTGTGTGTTTTGTGTGTGTGTGTGTGTGTGTAGGGAAGGGCCGGTCCGGCCCTGCGGTCGCTGCGGTGCTGCCGTGTCCCTCACGGCAGCCCCTGGAGCCCACACGGGGCAGCCCCGGGGGAAAACTTCCCCCGCTCCCCAGCTCCTGGAGCCCCTCAGCAGCCTCAGCCCGGCAGGGACAGCGGGAACACCGCCCCCCGCCCTGCCCTGGAGCCCCGGAGCGGCCGCTGGGTCACGGGGGGCCTGGGGGGTGTCCGCGGGCACCGGAGCGGCTCAAACCGAAGGCGTGTGCTCCCCACGCGGGGCCGGCCCTGCCGTCGGGACACTGAGAGCTGCTCTGCCACCAGGTGCCAGCGGGAGCTGGATGACCTGTCTGCCCTCCTTCTCCCCTCCTGTGCCTCTACTTCTCTTTCTCTGCTCCCTTCTTGATGTTTTCGGCAGCTTAAAGCTGGGGGGATTAGATTTTGTCTGGGTGTTGTGGATCAGTACGTGCTGGGTGGGTTCAGTGGTGGAATGCTTTGTCTGGATTGTGTGGTGCCCTTTGGAACTCGTGCTGAGTTCCAATATTTACCTCTTGGGAACAAGTGTGTGGCTTATTATTCTCTTCATGCTCTCTCAGGGTATAACAGAACCCTATGTTTATTTTTTTAAAAGTAAAACTCCTAAGTATTACAATTGACCAGAAAGGAAGAACTTGGTAAATAAGTGATTTTTGAGTGAAGTACTAGAGGCAGCAGAGTGTTCTCTCTCTCGTCCCTCAGCAACCAGCTGTGCCTCTCACCCAGTTTTTCATTTCATGTATCACAGTGGTGGATTTTTTTTTTTTGGACTTTGGGTTTTTAATAGATGTTTAGAAGGCAGAGAATTCAGAAGCCACTTTACCGAGTTAAAATTCTGTGTGTTTAATTAACCCTTTAAAGAAGTCAATGGCTACTCCAGAAATAAGAGTTTAACCTGAGCATTTGTTCCATTGTTCGAGTGCCTTGTTGCTGCTTTATCCATCTGTGAGTAGAGCAGAACCTGTGAGGAGCTACAAGAGGTCTGGTGGCTTCTGGGAGCTCGGTGAGTTTTAGCATTAATGATGTAATTTTTAACGGGCTCTTGAAAAGAGTGGGTGGGAAGGTAACAAATTGTTTTGAACTCGTGAAGAGCCGTGTGTAGAAAAAGACTTTGCTGCTGTTGAGGAGAGTTTTACCGTTGACTTGAGGATGTACGCGTGGCTCTGCTGCTGGTTTATTGACAAAGCCCCTGATTTTGAGGCCTGCTAATTGAATTGTGTGCTGCCAGGAGGAAGCATGGAGACAGTTTCCTCAGGGACTGTCTCTTTCCAGTGGGATACAGCAAGAGAATTGCATAAGGGGACTTTCGGGGGAGCACAGCAGCACAGCACAGCTCCAGTTAAAATCATTGACAGCCTTGCTGTTTCTACTTGTAGCTCTTGATGCAGGTTTCTGCTAAATCCACCTCACCAGTCCTCCACGGTTTTCCCTTGGGAAGAGGAGACAAATTGCTGTGTTTCATTCAATTTATTCTTAATGATAGTGGGGAAAAATAGATATGTTTTTAGCAGGGGGATGACACACGACATCCCCCAGCTGTGCAGGCACCCTTTCTGAACTGGCACTGAGTGTTCACTCTCACTGCAGGGAACTTCATCCTGGAGTTAATCCAAGTGTGGCTGATGGATCAGTACACTGCCAAAATCTCCGAAACCTGGATGAGGTGTATTCCATAAATGGCTGCAAATTGCAGAGTTTGCCTACGGATTTGCTCTGAACCTACAGCGCCAGATACTTCTTAAGCATAACTTGTAATTTCTTCATAATTCTTCACAGAAGGGGTGATTAGGTATTGGAAGGGGCTGCCCATGGAGGTAGTGGAGTTTCTGTCCCTGGAGGTGTTTAAGGAAAGACTGGATGTGGCCCTGAGTGCCTTGAACTCGTTGTTCACGTGGTGGTGTTTGATCACAGGTTGGACTCAATCTCAGAGGTCTTTTCCAAACTAATTGATTCTGTGATTCTGTAATTGTTCCCCATCAGATTCAAATGTTGATCTTAATATTTTCTTTGTAACACGTTGTAAGGATATTAGTCACGTGGCTTTATTTTAAATAACCTCTTTAAAATGCAAAATAAAGAGTAACACAGAACTGCATATGGTTTTTTTTCTTCCAGAGATATGCAGTGCTTTCATGTTCAGAAAAGGATAAAATGGAGTATTTCTGTATTAAAGAATCATTTCGTTATGATTAACTATTCCCAGTAGAAGCTGTTGTTTGACTCTCTGTTTGAAGTTTGTTTCAGCAAATTGGCTCTTTTCCTTTGAAAACTTTGCCCAGATATTGCCATCCAGTAGCACTAAATGGTGCTTGTTTACCGAACTGGCTTGGTTTTCCCAAAGTTTATTTTGCTTAGCACTGTATCAGGCAACCTTTGAAGGCAGTCTGGTGTCTTTCTAGCAGACTGACTGGTATATTTGGATAAGCTTTCAGACACACAGGTTCTTCTTCAGATTGGAAGCGAGGAGCCACAGGTCTCGCAGCTGAGTGGAAAATGAGTTTACAGAGTTTAATTAGTTGTGCATCAGTTAGACCATGACCTTAACTGGCAGGGGCTGGGAGCTGTGCTCCACAGTGGCAGGCAGCACGTGGCAACATTTCGCACACTGGGGAAAAAAAGACTTTCCAGCCAGCAGGGCCGTGGAAACGGAGGTTGAACAGAGCAGTGTGTGACTTCCCAGCCTCAGTGAGCACTCGGGGCAGAGTGGAATTGTTTTTCTTGGGGATGTATATAAAGTCATTGGCTCTCTGGACCAGCTAACCCGTGCAGGTGTTGCAATGCACACCCATTTTTTTCCTGGTCTCCTTGACGTAGTTCTGTGGAATTCTACGGGACGGTCGATCCTGCTCCCAGCCCGCCGTGCTGCCGGTGGCTCCTCGGGATCGCTGAGGAACTCTGCTCTGTAGCTGGGGTTATGTCACAAGCAAGTTCCCAAGACACTCTGACTCACTCGGCATCATTTTGGGCAGTTTAAAATAGAAGTGAGCCAGATCCTCAGCTGGTATAAATTGGTGTTACTATATTAAATTCAGATGGGCCTAATTATAAGTGCTCAAGAAGTCACTGAGGGTTGCACAATCTCTTGCCTTTGTGAGTGTGTGCTCACCCATAAAAGTGAGATTGCACAATGCACCCTCTATGAATGCATCTCTGTCCCAGCTGCTAATTGAAAACAAACACGGTGGGATTAATAATTCACTTTTCTTGTATTATAAATGACTGGAGGGATCCACCACTTGCATTAAGAGATGTTACTCCATTGCAAGATAAGTAAGTCCCAACAGCAGTGACTGGAGGTCTCTAAACGGGGCAAAGTTGGACTTGCAGAAGGTTTGGTGGTTTTAATTTATTTTTTTATTGGTTTTTTTTTTTCCCCAGTTACTATGGCTTCCGGGCCTCCTGCACTGAGTGCAGTCTCCAGGCCTGCCTGGAGGAAGTCATTAGCAAAACTCCAGTTGACTGGGGGAGAGGAGGGCTTGGGCTATTTTGCTGCACAGGAAAAGGGGCATTTTCCTGGCCATTACCCAAGTGTGTTTTTCCTTTACAGGAATCTGCCTGTGGTTTGCAGTAGGGAAATAGGAAATGGTATTTTCTCTCCTTTAAGGGGAAGTTGATCTCTGTCCTCTTAATTGGTTGTTTGAAAGATGAAAGCAAATGCCTGGGGTGAGGGAATTCCAGGAGGTTTTTTCAAACCAAAAAGCTCCTAAGAAATGGCACATTAGGAATTCTGATCTATCCAAGCCCCACCAAATGCTGCCTGCAGAGGCACTCATGTGAATGCAGATCCTGCTCTTGTCCTCTTATTGCAGAGCATGGGCTGCAGCACCTGTCAGGCTCCTGCTTCTGGAGACCTGAACATATGGATCAAATGTGTTTGTGGGAACTGGACCATTCCTTGCTGATTCCTGATGGTGGCTGAGGCCTTGGACTTCCATCATTACCCCCAAATTAAATGGTCTTGTCAAACAGGGATATAAAGGATCCTGGGGATAGGATTATAAACCCTGCTTTCTGTGTCAGAGGGGTAGCAGGGCAGGAGGGCCATAAGGGGGATGTTCAGGGCCCTTCCCACAGCCCTGGCAAGATCTGCTTGGTCTTGTCCAAGCAGCCCCACCAAACTCCACCCTTCCCCTGTTCTTCTGAGACCCTCCTTGCCATGTCTTGGCTCCTCATGCTGTCACCTTTTCTGCACATGACTTGGTGGCAGGAAAGCAGCTTGAAAGTAGTAGACAAAACTCGAAACCAACTCTATCCCTCATCCTTCTCCATCCAGGAGGATGCAGAGATGAGCAGGGTTGTTCTGATTCCTTGGCTGTCCCTGGGAATGCTGGTCTCTGCCTTTTCCTTTCTTGTGTCTCTTCTTAATGTGTGTTATTCCATTTAAAAGGGTCTTTTTATGTTTGTCTAACAGGAAGCCTAGTTGTACTTTTTTAAGCGAATAAGTTATTAATTCAGTTTGCTTTTCTTTTTTTTTTTTTAAGAAAGATAGAATACCAGAACAATCCAACAAAAAACAAAACCCCAGCCCCCCCCAAAAAAAAAAAAACCCCAAACCAAGCAAACAAACAAACCAAAAAGACCTTGTGACATTCACTGTGTGTGGCTCAGCATCTTTGTGTAAGATCTGTTTTCCTTCAGCATATTTAATTTCCCTCATGTGTTTGCTGTTAAAGTCTTTATTTTTAGGACTCTTTAGTCCTTTCAGTCATTGAAATCTGATTTTTATGACATGGTCTGCATGTGCCTGCAGCTTCTGTAGAACATTTCACAGTGGGCTGGAGACCACCTCAGAGTGTGGGTGTTGTTTGTTGTGGTAAATCTAAGCCCTGCTTCCTGCCTTAGTTCTTGCTCTGAGTGAGACAAACCCACATTTAGCTCTGCCGTATTCCAGGGCTTTCATTCCTGCTGGGATCTAAATGGCCACGTGGATTGACTCAAAGATGAGCCCTGCACTGTGTCATTGCTTTGCTTCGAGTTGCACCTGCTGCCTTTACCTGCACATGAGGCTGTTGGAGGTGGAGGTCTGGCACGGGCCACATTTCTGAATTAAAACACATGGAGATGTAACTGTGCTACTCAAACGTGGCTGGGACTGAAGACATTGATTCTGCCACGGCAGGAATGATGAGAACGTGGGAATGTTGTTGTAAAACTCAGGGAAAGATCTGTGGCTGGTGAAAAATCGGCATTGCTTTCTCAGCAGTGCAGTTGTTTCCCTCTGAGGAGGCGGTGGCCACCTCCAGGCCTGGGCACCAGTCACCCTGGGAGATGGACACTCAGGGCTCACTGTCCTCGGCAATTTTTAGGTGTTTCTTGTGCAGTTGTTTAATTGAGTGGTGAGAGACCAGCAGGCTTTGGTGCACTAAACTCTTGGTGCCAGTGGTGGGGCAGGATGGGAATAACGTAGTTGAGATCTGGAAGCGAGATCAGCTTCAGACTAGGCTTAAACACTGAGTTCCCAAACCGTGAGGTGCTCCTGAGCTGGAACAGGGACAGCTGTAGGCAAGTTTTTGCTACAGTGATCAGCTGTCCATGTGAGAGGCTCCAGGGCTGCCAGAGGGGTGCCTGTGTCCATGTGCCATGTGTAGTGGTGGAGTTTGGGGTTTTATCCTAAAGAGGTTTACAAAATATCACCTTTTATGACCCTGCTGATACTTCTTTCTAATCTCAGCAAGGTTCATTACCCTTGTCCTCTTCTGGGCAAGCGAGAACAAAAAGTAACTATCTCAAAAGTCCACGTTTCCCCTCAACAGGCTACTTGAAGAGGGGAAAAAGGTGCTCGTGGAGTTCAGGAAATACCAGAATAGTAGGGAATTGGGATTGCTGTGGGGGACAGAGGAGAATGTGATGAATGTACAGTCATGTGAAAATCTGTTGGTAGAGCTTGCATCTTGACTGACAACAAAGGTCTGCAAGAGCTGTGCAGAAATATCTTTCTTCAAATGGGGGGAAAAAAATAAGGGTCCAAAGTAATTCATGGCAAAATAACATGCCCATGGATTATTATTTTTTTCTTCTTTTAATTTAAAAGAGAAGGAGCAGTGGCTTTGTCCAGCACTGAGATTTCAAATTCCCCACACAGTGTTTGCAATTACTTATTTCAGGCTATATTTAGTCTGTCATTGAGGCACTCTAACACGGGTTATTAGTCCAAATGCTGGTGTAAGTGAGGCAGAGAGTTTTAAGATGTGCTTTAAGACAGTCAAGTAATGCTAAATCAGGTCAGCTCTCTCGCTGCCCTTGCAGGACAGTTGGTGTTGCTCCTGGCAAAGCACGAGTGGTGCCATGGGGATGTGAGTGCTTCCAAGGGATCCAGCAGCCAGGAATAGCACTTGCTCCCATCCCCAGCATCCTTCCTCACTGCAAATGCTGAAATCAGGGAAAGGAGGTTCTTCATGTTACACGTGTGTGGGGGAGGGCAGGAGTTTCCTAAGAGGAGCTGTCATTATGTGCCAGTTTTATTCCAGTGGCATAACCCATAACTCATGAACTAGGAAATGCTTGTCAAAAGTACATGTTTTTTTACTGAGCAGCAGTCACTGAAATAGTTGGAACCTGTTGTCTTTGTAGATATAACACTTCTTGGGTTTCATATGCACTTTTCAAAATGTTCTGGCAATAATGAAGGAGGTTTTCCGTTGCAGAGGCAGGGTTCTCTGTTTCTAATGATGCCTTTTTCACACTGTGACTAGCATTAAAATGCTAAAATTGTATTAAAAAGATTAAAACAAAAGCAGAGCAGCTGCTATTTAGTGAGGCAGGAAATCAGCTTGGCTTCTATATAATCTATATATCAAAAGGAACCTGCATAGTGTTGCTGTTGGAATCACTTAAGTGCACCAGAGCTCTCCTTGAAGCTGATCCCAGTCTGGACAAGAATCATTGCAGACAGTCAAACCCCTACCAGGTGTGGGAAGTGGGACACTGATAACACAACGAGGCTCTTGGAATGATGTCATAATTATTTCTATTGCAATTTTTCCTTCCAGGAGACCGAGCTGCTGGATATCAGCCTCGTCAAAGATGCCAGATGTGGAAAACATGCCAGAGCTCCCAAGGTAGGAATTCTTGCTGTGTGCTTCCATGTTACACTGGTGACCTAGGTTAAAAAAAAAAACAAACAGGGAATGATATACAAGAATTTAAAAAAGAAAAAAAATGTCCTTAGCTAAGAAGTAGTGTTTTGCCTTTTCCTCATGTAACACGGTTTCTGATGGGAAGTGTTGGGATTGTTGATCTCTTGTTGTTGGATTCTGTATGGAAAATGCTACCAGGGAACAAAAATCCTGGTTCACCTAGGTATGCTTACAAGTTCTTGGCTTCCCTGATGGCAAGGAGCTGACATTTGTTTAGGTCCCTGTTGTATTTTGTGCTGCTGATTTCCCTGTTTTCCTCTTGAGGTTTTTGGTTCTTTTTAAGCTACCATCGGAGGGGTCGGGATGTCCACTCCCTTCAGCTTTGCCCTGGTGCATTGCACACTCCTTTGCAGTCTCTAAAGGCAGGAGGCTGTACATATACATTCTCTCTGGTGTTTTTGTTTGGACAGACACTACACATCAGAGAAAAAACCAAAGCACTGGGCTCCAGAAGCAAGACGGTGCCTCAGGGAATCACAGGAGTGATGGGGGAAAAAGGAATCAATCTCCTTCGGGGCTTTGGAGTGTGGCCTTGCTGCTGCTGAGCTGTGGTTGAACATCCCAAAGGAATGATTCTTCTCCCCTCATCCTGAGGGAGGAAAACAGCTGTGGCTTCCCAGGAAGCACACATGGCACAGCCCCACAGGCTCCTCGGCCCCCTCAGGGCAGGAGCTGGGAATGTGAAAGGTTGTCTCTCCGTGCCAGAATGCACTTGTAGTTATCTCCAAACAGACTATTCACATTTGGTTTTCAAAGCTTCCCATGTAGTGCTGGCAGCATTTTAAAGGCTGAGTTATAATTGAAATGCAGCAGAAGTACTTTGTGACGTGCACATTAATACCAAATGAGTGCAACCATGATTAATGGTTCAGTGATGAATAGCAAGAAAGTATTAACAATGTCTAGGACATTATTTTAAAATGCTCCCCGCTTCACAGAGGACATTCGTGTTCTTCTAACAAAATGTTTTGAGCTAAAATTTATGCACAGCTATTGCCTTGGTGACTTTTATTTATTGGGTTACATAAAGGCTGTTTTTGTTACAGCATGTTACGGGTCTGACAGCGGTGGCATTAAGTGAAGGGTATGAGAAAATCCCCGCTCTTTAGGGTGGTGAAATGCACCACCTGTGTGAATGAGTTTGCTTTTTGTCATTGATCTGTGTGTGGGCAGGAGGAAAACAGCACCTGGGTTGGCTGTTGAGGGGATCTTGCCAATGGTGAGAAAAAAAAAATGCTCCTTTTGGGGCCAGTCATGGAAGTTTTGCTTTGATCCGTGTTGTGGGGCCGAGCAAAGGAGCGGCGGCTGCAGGTGAGGGAATGTCACAGAAGCCCTGTTTGTGTCACTTCCACAGAGGATCTAAAACTAATGTAACAGCAGGAAGGCTTGGCTCAGAGTCAAGCAGCAGCAGCTTGTGATTGCACAGAGGTTTCTAGTAAAACCCCTGGAATATTGGCTGTGTATGGAGGATACTCGCCGAAGTTCCCAGCTTTTCAGAGGCTCTTTTCCACAGCTCCGCTTCCAGGTGGGAGCAACTTTCAGAATGCTAAAAGTAGATTTTGTCAGTGGGTTGTCATTAAGAACTTAAGTTAATGGGACTCTTTAAACCTCATTTAGTGTATTTCTGATCTACTGCTACCTTCAATAGAAATAAGTGTCTTTTTAAATAAGCCTCAACTTAAATAAAAAAGAACAATTCCTTTTTGTTTTTACCATAAACTCAATTTCAGTGTCATTAACAACACCCATAGTAAGGTTCCAGAACCCATTGTGCTGCTACACAAGACCAGCAGCAAGCAATGATTTTAGAGGACTAAAGGCAGTCCTAGTAACCAAAAAACAGTCTGTTCTCATGCTGCATTCAGTGTACCTTCCTAATTTCTGTAGAAGAGAAAGAAACACAAAAGGTTTCTTGATTTCTCCTTCCGTCTTGTTGGTTGACATTCACTTTTCACAGCATTTCTCCAGGAGTCCAGACACACATATTCGGTGATTGTTCTTGCATGTTTGTTGTTGGATCTTTCTGGGTTTCTCATCCAGCAGGTCTGGTTATTTTCTCCATTCCCTCTTAGGAATAGCCTAAAAGTTTAGCCTTAAAAGTTCCCTTGAAGACACGGAAGTGCAGCTTTAATCCCAGAATTGTCACGTTAAGGTAGCACGAGGTATGAGCTGAGATCACCTCAGGGTTAGAGCTTGGGCTGCAGCTGTGCAGGCACTCAGGGTACAAAACTCCATCTCCTCCTCCAGCTTCTGGTTTGTGATGATTATTAGAATCTGCTGAAGGCTCTCTCCTGCTCTTTCCATTCCCTGGAGACTTAAGAGGAGAGCACCAGCACTGTTGCTGGGTGAGGGAGTAGCTCAGAAAGGCTAAAGAAAGACCTTCCTGAGGAGCTCAGGGTAGCTGACCATGGTCCCAGAGCCAAGGCCACGCTCTTATCACCCACTGGTATCTGTTATCTGTGCTCCCACACTTTGGGGTGCTGCAATGAAGTCTTACCACGTGGACAGGAACTTGGGTTTCTAACGATGTTCTCTAGTGGGCACCAGATCACCTGATGCTTGGGAGATGAAAAGCTTGCCCTGCAATCCCAAGTCAGTCAGCAGTGCACTGGAACGACCCCGTGTTTCGGAGAAGCTTCAGCGTCGCCTTCTCTTTGCGCGTTGTCAGGGACGGCTCCTTCTGTCTCCCTTCAGCTGCTATTTTCAGAAGCAGTAACAGAGTTTGCTGTCTCAATGCAATATACATGGAAAGGCTCATTCCTTGGAATGAAGGCAAATCTCAGGCAGAACAGGGCGCTGCAGCAGATTCTCTACACGAGAAGAAAAATTAAAGTAATGCTCTGAGGAGAATGAGAAAAGCCACATTAACTGTGTATGTTAGGAGAAAGGGCCTGAATTCAAAATACAGTGAAATTATACAGAAGTGATGGAGTTATAAAATGATTATCAGGACCTTGCCCTTTTAGTTTGCATTAGAATCAGATAGGAAAGGGAGCAAGAGGGATTTCGAGAGCAGGAGATTATTATGCAGTTAATTTTTCCTTCCGAGGACGTGACTGCCCATAATTGCAGCCGTGGCATGTGCTGCTCTTGGGGACTCAGCAGCAGGGTGCTCAGGGCTCACGCTTGTGATTGGAAATGCTGAAGGAACGTGAAAATCAGGAGTTGTGCTGAGGCAAGGATTTGTTTCCCTTTGTTCACACGTTACCTGGCAGCCCTCTCTGGAGCCCGGTGTTGATGTGCAGACCCAGAGACGTGTTCTCCCTTGTAAAGTTCAGTGTCAAGGTCTGCAAAATAAAAGAAACACGTGCTTTTGTACAGCCAGGCGTGGAAATAGCTCTGGATGTTCACACACCACCTGCAGATCGTGGAAGTGCCACTCAGAAGAGGGTCCGTGCTCTTTAAAGGGAGTCGTGGCTAAAAATGTCAAGCCACCAGCAGATCCTGAGGAATGGTCACGGGGTGAAAATTTGGCAGCTGCAAGCTCGCAGGACGAGGGAATTCACACTTCTTACCATCTTGTATTTACTTTAGCCAACAACAGTTTCTATGGAAACTAAAATCTTCAAGCAACTGTGCCAGTGTTTTTGCTCGGGAGAAGGAATATCAGGATGAGTTGAGAAGGGGTGAGGAAATAACCCCATGGCAAATGCTCAGATTGGAAACTTTTGATGCGTTTATTTCCCCTCGGCATCCTGTTTCCCCCTCATAAATCATTCAGCAGGAAATGAATTTCTTTAAATAACATATACTGTGAAACCTGTAGGAGATGAAATTGTGAACGATGGAAACGCTCTCATGCCAAAATGTGTTTAGAGAGCAGTCCCCAATTTTAAAAAAGCTCGTGGCTCCCCTGCCCCAATTTTTCTCACTTTAACAAGCCAAGCTCTGCTGAGAAAAATAATTCAGATGTTTGAATGTCAGAAATTTGCCAAGACCCCACCTACTATTAATATCATCACCGACCTTTCTCTGTTTAATGGGTTTTCTTGAAATACTCAAGTAGAGAGAGGTGGTTTTGGGTCTATCTCAGTTGTAGCTGAAAAACTACTGTGGAAGGTTTGCTGGTTTCTGACACATCCATAGAGGAAAATCAGCATTTCCTGAACTAGGTGGGCTGGGAAACTAAAAGGAAGGGTAACAAGGAAAGAACCCTTGGTTGATTTGCTTCTGAATTAGGCTCTAATTGCTAATTTTTGAGCCCAGTGACTACAACCTGTCACAATAAACCTAAATCAGTCACTTGATTTCCTCCTTGTATCTGAACTTGCCTTTTTGCTGGCAGCCTGTGATTTTTGTGGTCAGGTTGTTTGTTTTTCTTTTATCAAGAGAACAAAAGAGGCCTCCATCACTTCTGGAGAATTTGAAAGGCGACCAATTCTTCTTCTCTTTGTCACAAAGTCTGTGCAGGGACACACACATGTTGTGTTTAGTGACTACCCCGATTAGGCTGCATCTAGGAAATGGCAGATTTTTTTATTTTTTAAAATTTTTTTTTTTACTTTTTGGTCCAGTCAGTGAATTCTCTGGAAAAACCAGCTGTGTACATGGATCCCACAGCAGAGCAACACACCTGCTGCCCTTTGCAGCACCAACTCCTGGGGCTTTGCCTGTCTCAGACGCTGCTTTTGATGTTATTTTTAATCTCCTGATAAGCTCAAGCTGCTTTCCCTTCAACAACCTTGATGCTAAATTAGAAACTCGGATGTAAATTCTGCCTAAGCAGTGCTCTATTTCTGCCAAAAAGGAAATAAAAGCGGAATATGCACGCAGCTCACCTTCTTCCCACCCACCCTGGGGATGACAGTGACAGCCACAAACACCCGCCCCAAACTTGTTTGTTCTTTTACATAACTGCTTTTTTTCCTGTAATAATGATGAAGTTACATCAACCTGTTCTCCAGGTTGAGTTTTACTTTATTGAGGAAGGTTAAAATTATTTGGATGGTACTTGGCCAATGGTCCTGTGGTAAAGCTGGGGAAATGCAAGTAGTTGGAATTCCCAGAGCGTGGGAGTTGTGCCCACTGAGAGTGAGGGGGGGATGGGCCTTGGAACATCCCTGGGGAGGGATGGGGTTGCTCTGTCCTTCTCTGCCCACTTTCCTGCAGCTTGGAATCACCTCTTCTCCAGGCTGACCTGGCTCCTAATGACACCCAGCAGCTTTTGCTCTTCCAAATTTTCTCCACCAGTGCGGGATTTATTCCAAGAAGGTCTCCCCACTCCCATAGTAAAGGCCTGTGGCTTATTCAGTAGTCAAAGCAAGGTTCTGCACAGCCAAGGGGCTTGAGATTGGGTTTTGTTGTTAATTTTCTTTTCTAAACCTGTTGAAAGTTAAGTTTTTTGGGAAGAGTCTCTCTCCAAAGAGGAAGCTGTTGGTGCTGCTATCCAGGGAGCTCTTCACTCCTCCACCACCTAGAGAGACGTTGCTGTTGCCATCACAAACATTATCCCTACTACTCTGGAAGCAAAGCAAAGCTTCCTGGAAGCCAAGCAGGGCTTCCTGGAGGCTCAGTGGCCATTGTCCTCCTGCTTTCCCAGGTCACAAGCCTTGTCCCAAACACGCTGCCTGGTTCAGCTGAAGGGATGAGCTCAATCATTCCACACGTGGGCTTTTGCAGCCTGCAGGGATTCCTTGGCTACCCCAGAGCGTTGTTCCCTTGGCTGCTTGTGCCTGAGGCTGAGACACCTCAGAGATGCTCAGCAGCCCTCTGCACCACCAGGATGGCCCAAATTGGTGATTTTATTTACAACCCCCTAACCCTGAGGGAGCTGGGACCTTTCCAGAGGAGTCATCCCTCAGATAACTTTAATCTCCGGGCAGTTCATCAGAATCACTATTTACCAACGTTCAGGGCAGAAAGCACAGGGTTTTTTTCAAAGGCTTTCACTATGAATCATTGCCAGAAAGATGTAATTATTTTTTTTTCCCTGCTGGCTGACAGTTGCAGTGAGCTCTCCGTGCTGGTTGGCTTTGTGCTTCCCTGTGTTATATTTATAAACCCTGCATCTCCTTTCCGTTCCCCGATGTTCTCGGTGCAAAGCGTGCAAGGAGAAATTCCCTGCTTTAAGAAGCACAGAAGGCGTTTTCCAACTGTGATTTTCCAAACCTGACATTTAAATTGGAAAAGGTGGGCGCTCCCCAATTAAATATGTGGTATTTGAGTTGCTGAGGACACCAGAGAGCATCAGTAAAACTGTGCTTCAAATGCTGCTGCTGAAGACGCTGCTGAATAAACCTGCACATGTGCACACATGAATTTTTTTTCCCCTTTGTCTCCTCTGGTGTGACTTGTTGTGTGATTTCGAAGAGAGATTGACAGAGACAATGTAATACTCCAAAACTGTATTAAATCCATCCACAGGCCATTCCTGTGAGCTTGCAGGGGATTACAGCAGCACACTGGAGGGCAGGGACTCAGCACTTCACTGAGCTGTGCTTCCTGCAGGTGGGAAGTTCAGTGCTGTGGTGATGTTTCCTGCCATAGCAGAGTTCTTTGGAATTCCCTCCACGCTGGTCCAGCTTGGCACAAAAATTAAGGATTGTGGGGATGATATAATGTTATTTTGGGGGTGTTTTTAGCAATGCTGAGGTGTTAATATTGCCTATCACTGTCTAATAGTATCTGTTTGTTACCTTGCACCCCCTGTGTGTTCACATCCACCTCTTGACTTGCACTAAGATCATAAAATTTTGGGAAAGTACAACCCTTTTTTTTTTTTCCCAATGTTGCTCCAGTATCAAGGAGCTGTTTTATCAAGAGTGCTCCAAGTGCAACAATAATACAAAAACTAATAAATCAGATATTTCTATCCCTAAAAAGAAGGAATGCTACATTGTCTGTGTCATGAACACTCAGTCTGGAAAGAATTTCAGTTTGTTTCATGGGAAAATGTAAAGGTACTAAATAACTGGTCTTTCCTTTGGCGTTGTAATCTCCATCTAGAAATATTTCATAAATATTAAAGTATATATTTCATATATTAGTGTATATTTTAGCATAAATATTAAAGTATGTATTTTAGAGATCTACTGGTAGTGCAGTACCCTCAAGCTTCAAATGCAAAACCAACAGGCTCAAGTGAAAATGCCACAGCAGATGCATTTTTTTGCAGCTGCTTAGAACAAATGATTTAAATTTTTCTGGTTTACTGAAATCCAGCTTGGTGATTTTTTTATTACATCCCTTGTTAACTAGCTGCTTGAGGAAAGCTGGTAGGTTTTAATTAGTTGCAAAGGTTTGATAGACTTGTTACCATCGGCATATAAATGGAACGTTCTTGTGGGACCGACAAAACCATTTAGACTTGGGAAAAAGAGCACTGGGAAGAGGATCAGGGGTAGATCCTGAGTATCCCTGGATCACAGAGATACCAGGTGAAAATGCCCCCCTGCTCAGCTGTCTTTGGTCAGGACTTGTAACTCAAGCTACTTGGTTTTGAGATACAGAGGAGCTGTTAAAAAGTTTCCTTTAATGTCCACATTATTTAAGCTTTAACTCCATCAGAGCAGCTTCCAGCTTCGAAGTTTTTATTTTCCCATATTAGATTAGCACCTTCCCTGTCTCACAGCTGAGCACACTTGGCTGTGAAACTACACATCCACCTAATGTTTATTAATCCCACTTGTGCTCTGTCCAATACAGATGTCTAAGAAAAAAGTGATGGGAAGAAATTTGGCTCTCCAAGCTTCAACTTTGATCAGGAAATAATTACAGCCTTGCCATAAGTAATCCTTGTTTCGTCACCGTGGCTTTTTGGGGTGGGTGGGTTGGACACCCCGGTGCATCAGGGGCAGGATGCCCATGGCAGGAGTGTTCCTGAGCCTTGGATCTCAGGGAAACATTTTATTAGGAATGTGAAAGCAGGACTTTCAAGAGCCAGTTACAGATCAGGAGAGCAAATGGAAATAGCCAGGGGTGCATATGAATTGTAAAGCAGCAAGAAACTACGAGTGTTTTCAGTGTGATGTCAGTATATTCATGTTAAATCCATGAATATTTTTCCAATATCAATTTTTCCAAACCATCAGGCAGAACCGAGCCTGGTTTCTTTTACTTTATCTCCTATGGACATAAAGTAGATACAAAAGCAGAGGCAAGTGTATCCAAATGATTTGGGTTTTCTTTTTAATACAGTAGGATATTTCTGAAAACAAACCAAACTCTCTTGCCATTTAATTAGAAACAGGATTATGCTACCAAGTAAGGCATACAAATACTTCATTTTTAAACAAATCCTGGGTAATATTTGTGTGGTGATAACAAAACACTTGACCAGCTGTATTGAGTGTGAGCTGCCTGTCTGTGACTTTCTCGTCTGGGTGACCTCCCAATTTTGTTAAACAAACAAAATTATGGGCTGGGGAGCAGTTCCACTGCTGGGCTGGTAATGAGCCATCCACAGGGATGTTCCTGCAAAATGGACGGCACAGGGACACTCCCCAGGAGGAAAATGGTTCTCTGTGTGCCAATGCTGGGGGCACATTTTTTGAGGGCCGAGGGTTTGCCTCCTGCATTTTTCAACCCCTGGTGATTCCCAGGACCAAAGTGCAGCATATTCCTGGTGAAAAATGCCGTGTGTTATGGCTGATACACAGTGATACATGAATCAGCAAGGTTTTCTTGCTACCAAGTGCCTCTTGGATAGATTCTTTCCAAGGAGAAGCCTTTCCACCACTAATTTGAAGGAGTAACAGTTGCACATCCCCTCCCCGGCGTGGCTGATCTGCACCAGCGCTGAGTATTGACAGAAACAGGGGCTGTTTTCTGCGTGTGGCTCTTCTTTTCTGTGGTTATTAGTGCTGTAGGTGTCCAATATCCTTCATGATTTGGCTTTAGATGGCAAAAGTCACATCTTCATTCCTTTGGGAGAGTTGATCCACTGAGAAATCCCCCTCCTGGATCTGTGTGTCATTCCTGTGGAACAGAAGTCATTTTAGGGGATGTGTAAGCAAGTAGGTGAATTAAACATTTCCCAGACTTAGCCCATCTGGAGTATGAACTTACCTTCATACTCCTGAAACGTAGATTGAATTAGTGACCAGCCTAAAATGTCAACATGCCAGTGCTCTGGGATTGTGGAGTGTCCTAGAGAGAGAGTGTGCAAAAAGGGATGACTCAGTGCTGATCTTACCCTGAGGTTCAGCTCTGGTTTTGGTTGGTACAACAGTCCTGAGTTGCCAAACAACAGAGAAAAAACCCGAGTGTGTGTCTGTTAAGTGCAGCAATCTATTAAAATGCAGGGTTTTTTCCTCTTTTAAAGACATATTCTGTGTGGTTCAGATTTGTGAGCTTCTGACTTACGTTGGGGAGTTTGGATAAACACCCAGTTCCCTTACTTTGGAGAAGAAATCCCCTTGGCTGGAAGCTGTCAGGGAGTTCTTGGCTGTGATGTTTTGCAGTATCCAGTTTCTTTGTTGTTTTTTGGAATTAGAATGAACTGGCAAAGGTGTGATTTAGAGTCAAGCCTAGGTGGTAGCTGATATTTTCCCTCCCCTGTCGTGCACTGCCTCTACATCTGGGATTATTCCCATCAAGAGCCACTGATTTCCAGATATGACACTTCCAACACTGGTTAATTACCACAAAACCCATTAAAAAAGGTCTTTTCCTTATTATTTCCAGGAGGAATCCCAAAACAAGTATCACTACAACTTGCAAACACTGATACATCATAACCTGGGTTGTTCGAATTTGGATTTTTCTTTTTTTCTTTCAAGAAATTTATGTCCTGTCCTGGTCCTAAGGCAGTGTTAAAAGTAGTTTATTGCAACTGGTGAAGGAGTGGATTATTTTGAAAGGAATTTTTTGTTCTTATTGCTGCTCAGAGTGAACCTCCTTCCTGCAAGATTAATGAAATACGTTTAAAGTAGTCAATATGAGAAATTGTGTGCTGGAGTTGGGAATGTTTAGTGTAAATGGCCTCCGGTGCCAGGTGAGGTCACCGCACAAAGGGAAAAGCATCCGCATTAATCTGGGAAATAATGGTGGCAATTTGCAGGTTGTTAAAATGCTTAAAAAAAGACAAAGCTGAACTCGGATAAACTAAAGGCTCTGCGTGAATGTCTTGCCTGTGTGGGGGGGCACAGAAGAAACCGGTGTGTGTGTGGGGATGGTTGATGGAGCGGTGGGAGAAGATTCCAACCCTCCAAGGGCAGCGGGATTTTGGGCCAGACTCCCTTGAGCCTGTAAAGAGCAAAGCCAACACGGGCTGGTTTTCTGCAGGACAGTTTTTGGTACAGCATTCCAACCCCCAAAATGGTTATTTGGCAGTTTGAGAGGGAAAGCTCTGAGCAACCCGGTCTGGTGGAAGGTGTCCCTGCCCCGGGCAGAGGGCTTGGAGCAGGATCATCTCTGAGGCTCCTCCCAACCAGAACCACTCTGTGATGTCCTTGGTTTCAAGTCCTCACAACTGGCAGGGCAGTCCTTCCATCCTCTTTCCCCCTGTGCTCCAAGTGGAGACACTTCTCCCTGTTTCACAGCAACTCTTGCTCCTGTAAATGATTGTAGGCCACACTGATTATCATCTAGCTCGTTTTTAAGACACTGGCAAGTTTATTGCACTACTTCAGTTGTGGGAACTATTTTTTTTTTTAGACTTTTTTTTACATAATTCTGGAGTCAGGAGAGTTGCAAAAGGTGGGAGGAGAAGTGGGATTATTTAACTGCTGCTTGCATGATAAAAAAGGAGAATTTGAAAGCTGAGAATTTGAAAGCTGTGCTTAGGTCTGCTCATATTTTGATGATGCTTGGCTTTTCCCTTTGGTTTATATTTAAAATGTCTTGTTCTCTGCAAGCACAATCACTTGATATTGCCAGTTAAAGTGTTTGCATGTGATACTTGCAGATTATGTAATTAAAAGAAAGTCATTACTTTGGCTACAGAATTGTCTAAGATGAATTTACACATCTCATGTAAAGGAAACTTATTGCTGCCCTTTCTGTGTATGGAGCCTGATTCATCCAAGCATTTGGGAATATGCTCCAGAAGTCTTGTTGGAAAACACCCTGTAGTGACCAAGGATTTGTTTTGCAGACCCAGGAAAGGTGTGATCCCAGAACAAGGGAACTGGGAAACAAAACTTGAAGGGATTTCTATATTAAGTAGACTGGAATTAAGCTGAGTGATGAGACTGTAGAAGTGTTGTCAGCAGCTTTCCCCTGAGTAGTAACTGTGCCTGTTACTCATGAAGTTTATCCTGATGATAAACTCAAAACTATTTGCAGGATTATTTGGAGTGTAAGGAAAAACTGCATTTTTCCTTTACTCTTTGAGCGAATGTCAAATGTGATTTAAAACTCTTCGCTATGAAGTTGTTTCAGTTGCTGTTAAATATTAGGGAGGTACTTAGAATTCTGCTGTGCTTATAAACTAGGGGAAAAGGTGAGGAGAGATGTTTTTATTTGCATGAAAACAGTGAACCGTGCTGTAGATGCAGATGGATGGTTTTCCCTGTCCCCTTGGATGCTCCTGGGAGCCCAGAATTGAATTGCATGAAGTCTGGCCAGACGAATGGAGTACAGTTTGTCCACCTGCTGAAAGTAAGGGAGCTGGAAATAGAGAAGTTAAGAAGTGCATGTTTTTCTCTGCCTTTCTCTAGGGGATTTAGCTTGGGAATTGCAACCCCCCCGGGCCGGGGACTGCAGTGACAGGGGTTCTGTGGCTTCAGCACACACAGGAAAGCCAGGGACACTCAGCCCGAACCC
Organism: Corapipo altera; assembly: GCF_003945725.1. NCBI lineage: Eukaryota > Metazoa > Chordata > Aves > Passeriformes > Pipridae > Corapipo > Corapipo altera. The sequence continues at coordinate 4,411,068 of NW_020884911.1, forward strand.
TCCTGGGAATCCACGTGCCCAATTTTGCAGAGAGGGAGCCGAGGAGTGGATTTTGTGCTCACTCAGTGCCTCGCAGACAGTTGTTTGTGCAACCCAGAGTATTGTTTGTCACAGGCTTTAAAACCAGAGCCTTATTTACATCAATCGCTGCAAATCAGAGTTCTGGGGCAAAGCCAAAGTCTATTTATAGGATATTTATCAGTGGGTCACGTGTTCTCCAGTTTCCTCGATGGAGGAGTGAGCCCACCCCCCAGTGAAATAAAGGAATAAATGCCTTTCTGGCCTGTGAGCAGAGGCAGCAGAAGGGTGAGGTTGGTGTGCTGCCCCCTGTTCTTTGCTCTCACATCACTGTATGATTGCAGTTTGGGGAGGGAGCATCGATTTGGTTTGGGTTTAGGAAGTAGAAGGCTCAGAAATGTCTGCAGGAAGTGAAAAGGCAATCAACAGGCAAATCACCAAAGGGAAGGGATGGAAAAAAAAAGGCATAAAAAAGCTGTATTTCAGTTATTTATCCTTGAGATGTGCAGCAGGCTTCTCCAAAATCCCCATCACCCTGAGGGAGTTGATTGGCTTCCTTTTAATTTTGCTTCAAATAATAAATTCTTAGCTCGAACAGCCAGCTTGAGTGGGCTCTGCATGTCCAGGATCTCTCTTTCCCAAGTGGCTCTCAAGGCTGATTAGTGGATAGACCCAAAAAACCCCACCAAAAACCCGTTGTCACACTGCAAAAAAAAACCAAACCCAGTCTGACTGGTCACGGCCTGTGTGTGTGAAAGAGAAAATAACGTCCCAGTTCAGAACAAAAGTGCTAACGTTTGAAACCGTGGCCAGGAAAGAAATAGGCTGGCTCGTTGTGCTGGAGGAGCCTTCTTGAAATGCAGCCGTGAGTGATGTGGGCAGCAGCTGGCTCGGGGGCTGAATTCCTCTGCAGAGCCCGGGCTGGGAGGGCAGAGTTTGGGCTGGGCACACACAGGCTGGTTAATTCAGCCGCGTTTGTTTGGGCTGCTCCACAGCTGGGTGTGTGTGTTCTGACTCATTTGTATATATATATATATATCTATATATTGTAGGCTTCATTAAATCTTGCCTTTTGACAAGCATAAAATAAGTTTTGTTTCTTACTGGGATGAGACAAAAAAATTCTGATGAGTGTTTTTAACATCAGAAGGGAGACTTGAAGGGGAAAAAAAATAAATCCGTATTTTAGAAGTGATAGCTATTTAAACTTAATATAAACCTGTTCTAAATATTTCTGTTTACTTTCTCATTTGAAATAGTTGATATCAGCGGAAGTCATCTGCATTTTGCTAGACTGGAGACAGTTTTCTGTTAAAACAAATAGATTTTTTTTTCAAGTTTAAAAAAGTCACAGACTGGGTAAGATTGGAAGGGACCAGAGTGGCTCATCTGGTCCAACCTCAGTCTTTTCTGTTTCTAACTTCAAATCTTCTTCTATTTTTGTTCATAGATATATTATAGACAGGAGTGCTGTTCAAACATGAACTGTACTGCCTAAAATCTTCAGAAATGTGGGAAATGGTTTTGTTTATTTTTTCAATGGGCCTGTCATCTGTTATAAGTGACTTTTTTCTCCTGAGGAGATGGGTGGTGATCACATGCCTCGTCTGGTAGGAATGAAGCACCAGCATCTGACTGCAATTATCTTGGAGACACAACCAAGGCCCAAGGAAAGGACATTGAATTTGGATGACAGGGAGCCAGGGGAGGTGAAACACGTGAGGACAGCGGCAGCAGGGGCTGACGCAGAGCTGTGCTGTCAGGGAGCCCCGGGAGGCAGCTCCCTGGGCTGTCTTGGGAAAGATGAGACCACTTTTCCTTTAGAACAGAAAGGCAGGTCATAGCTGGGATGAGATGTGGAGGCAAAGAGCTCCTTGTGCAATCTCAGCAGCTGTTTAGTTTTTATTGGGAAGCAGCTAAGCCAGGAAAAAGTCCAATAAGCAGCAGTTAATAATGTTGGTACAGTTTTATTGCATCGATGTGTTTATTTTCTACATCTGTATTTACTTAACTCCTACTAGAATCCAAACAGTTGCTACTTTGAAGTGCCGTGTGAAGCACCTTCAGTTATGGATTTCAGTTGATGTTGGATTGTTTCACACTCACAGATTCATTTAGGTTGGAAAAGACCTCCAAGATCACTGAGTCCAACCTGTGACCCATCCCCACCTTGTCACCCAGCCCGGAGCACTGAGTGCCACGTCCAGTCATTCCTTAAGCACCTCCAGGGATGGGGACTCCACCACCTCCCTGCCCAGTCCATTCCAATGTTTAAACACCCCTTTCCACAAAGAAATTCCTTCTGAAGTCCAACCTGAACCTTCCCCGGTGCAGCTACACCCACCCCAGCAATTTATACTTATTGTCGTTTCGTTTCAAGTGCATTTCTCTGTTTCTTTCAGAAAGTTTCTTCATACTTAGTCTTGTTTCTCGAAAATTGCCCATGAAATCCCTCTCAGTCAGGAGCTCAGTTCCATGCTCTGCATCCCGCACCACTGCATGGCTGTGCTTTGGGTCGTGCATTAACCTGGAATCGCTTGAAGTACGGTTTAGAATCTATTTGCAGTTCCATTCCTTCATCCATGACATGTTTCTCGGAAGAAGAAATTACGTTTGACAGCACACTTCATGTTGGAGAGCTGAAATCCAATTTGCCTCATCCTGGAGAGCTGACCCCACGTTCCTGTTAATGAAAACCCTCCTGTCATCCTGTTGTCCACATTACCCGGCAGGAATGACCGCTAACCATCCATTAACCTCTCTCAGCACATCCTGAAGGTAAAGCACCAGCCAGCTGGGAGGATGGATATAAACAAATCATCTGATTCCACATATAATTTCATGTTTTTCTCAGTGTATTTAAAGCCTGAACCACTTTTACTTCTGCCTGTCTATGTATTGACATTATTTTGGTGCTGAAAGAGATGCCTCAGAGTGAAGGATGGAGATGTTCTGTCTGCAGTGCCATCAGTGTAGTGGTTTTGCTGTGCTTTGTACCAAGCTGCAGGCTGGCACACACAGCATGGACAGTGTTTGCAAATGTCTATGTTTTGCTTAAAAGCCGAGGAGCAGAATAGTTATTATTTTGGGATCTGTGCCTAATGCAATTTTCCAGTAGTAACTAGATCAGACAGTGCCCTCAATATTTGCTGGCTTTTTTGTTGTTTTTTTTTTTTTTTTTTACAGTGAAGGGAGGAATAGTGTGGATATTGTAAAATGGGAGTGAAGCACTAGGCAGAACAGTATTTACAATGGCACGTGGGTTTGTGTTACTCAAGTATTTCTTCTCCATTACACTCCGTTAATGACCTTTCAAGTCCTTTCCAAGTTTGCATTTCTTCGATTTTATGAATCTTATTTTAAAAAAATTAGCTCTGATCCATTCTTTTCTCCAACAGCCTTTAAATTATTGAAGAGAGCACTTGTAATTCTAAGTAAATATTTTATACTGGAATAGTAAATTGTTCTAAATTGACGATCTGCCGTAGAGCTTAAACCTCAGTGAGGAATTTATGTAACATCTCATCTGTTTCCCCTAAATCTGAGAGGAAAATCCTGACAGCCTTGTCACATTTGCTTCCCTAACCTGGAATATCTCAATCTAACTGTGCATCTCCGAATCATCCATTATTTTTTTCACTTGGAAAAACGGAGATTGTTCTTAACTGTCAGAGCCCAGGAAATATGAAACGGGAAAGCCAAAGGTTTCCAAGGCTGTGCAGGAGGCACAAGAAAGATTATCTGAATAATCTTTCCTGCAATATGCATGTCTGATATTTGAGGGAAGACACACATGTGCTGCCGCTGAATGATTCTCTTGGTTTGCATGACTCCTTGGCTTTGTCTTCTCAATTGTTTGACATCAAATGAAGACGTCTTGGAAATGGCACCTGCAGGAAGGCAGCTTCCCAAGGCACCTCCTGACACAGGAACACTGGAGTCAGTGCTGTTCTAGCTCCATCCTCCAAGGATCTGCAAATAATCCCAGGATTTGCAGCAGCTGGAGAGAAGTCAGTGCTCAGTGGTTCGTGTTGTGATGAAATGAACTGGGTGTGAAGTTTGTGTCGCTTTATCAAAAATGGAAAATGCCCCTGGTAGCACAGCTTTCCTGACTGTGCTCTGCCTGTTACTTAGTTCCTTACTGGGAATTGGTGTGAGCGACTGGATGTTGGATTTTCTGCTTAAAGAAAGGCGGCTGAAAAGAGCCAGAGCTGAAATGTGCTTTTTGGGAAAGACGCTGAATGAGCAAAACAAGCTGTTGATCGGTTATCAACAGAGAGAGAACTCTTGCAAACTCTTGCAGTAGGTGGAACTGCTGTATTCCTTTTCCTCTCCACCTTCAGCTTATTTGACCCCCTGTCTGGAACCTCCTTTCCTTTGCAGAGGTCTCTGCACGGGTACAGAGCAAGTTCCTTCTTCAGGCAGCTCAACTCGAGGGTTGGTGGGAACACCCCCCTTCCCCATCCCTTTTTTATAGAAGACCACAATGTCTTTTTAATAAGTTACTTGAGCTGAGCTGTAATATTTAAAACAAGAGGATGAGACTGTCCCTGGAAGCAAATCACTAAAAGATGTTTCAAAAACTCTTGAGTGAAACGGTGGCTCAATACCCCCTGCCCTGGGTACAGAGTTAAGGGCAAGGGATTCAGCAGAGAGAGAGTTCATGCAAATGCTTCTCTCTCTTCCAGGATCCATGGAAGCAATTCCCCTGAGTATCTCTGAGTAATGTCTGACTGAGGGTGCTGGTAACTAAACAGGGACTCTCTAATCATGAAAGGACGCCCAACCAAATGCTAATTGTGCAGGAATTAGCAGCACTGGAGCAGGCTGTGTGAGGGCATGTCATACATAAGGTTAACTTCCCTGGAGAGAACACAAATTACCTGCTACTGGAATCTGCAAACCTGATGAAGTTGTCAAAAAGCAGGTGGAGTCTGAAGGGCTACAGGTGGAGATTTGACTTCCAGCGAGGATGAAGCAGTAGTTTCTTCTGGAAATGACACCAGCTCCCTGCTTTTCATTAGCTATTTCAGAATATGGAAGCTGCAGCTGCTTGATCCCCCTCTCACAAACAGGCTGTTGACTCACAAGCAGCATTAATTTCTCTTAGTGCAGTTACTGTCTGTGTGTTCTAAAAGCAAAAGGCACATGAAGCATCAGCACTTCCAGCACAGCTCTGACTTCATCCCTGCATTTGGTTCTGCCACAGTCGGAGTGCAGCTCTGGAGCTTTGGAATTTAATTGCCTTTAATTGTATCTAGAAACCTACTTTTTAAAGTACTAATAGGTTGAATGAGAGCTTTTATTTTATTTTAATTTCATTTCAAAGCACTTGTGTTTCCTTACTGAATTTTCCCGTTGATGGCCGGTGGTTTAATGAAAAGATCTTTGCTAAGATTTACAGGTTTATAACGGAAGTTCGGATAAGCAGCTGAGCCACAAACTTTGGATAACATGAATGCTCACAAATCAGCTTCGTTTTGTCTCTGAGCCCCTGTGCCAGCTGTGAGAATTCTGCTCATCAAAACTATTTAGCAGAACTCAGAGCGTGACTAAAACTCGGTGGGAAAGATTTGTGCAAACAAAACTGGCCGGAGGAGTTCAGATCTGCAACAAAATATTTAACAGAATGAAATCCCCAAACTCCTCATACATCAAATAACCTTTTCCCCTGAGGAACAGGATTATGGCTCCAGTGTAGAAAGCGCAGCAGAGCCTTTTTGTGAAAACATCAGTGACCAAAATTTTCTACATATTGGAGACATCTCCAGGGAATGTGTTCTTTGAATCGAATTATCCTACTCATGCAAACTGCTTTCTTCCAGATAAACAAAACCAGACAGGCTGTAAGCAGATTATTAAAATATTGTACAATTAAAGTAGCCTCTTGAAAATACAAACAATTTTGCGTGTTCACAGTTTAACCTAAAGACTGCTAGCACAAGGCTGTGTAAACCAGGCCTTATAAACCTGTGAGTTGTTACCCCAGTTTTAGTACCCAGCAGCAGTTATTCAAGACTTAAGCTGGCATTAGAATACTTTTCCTATCTAAGCTAAATCAAAACCTGAGAGTTGGGGTCATTCTGCACCAAGACAGGAGCACTGAGCATCATGGAAAATCAGTCTCTTTGTACTCACAAGCAGCAGAGATTCCGTGAGTAAATCCCTTTTATCCCAGAGATGTTGGCTGGAGTTCACGTGTTATAAAGAAGCCAGGAGGAGAGGAGGTAATGATTCCATAAGTTATCCAGTGTCAGGCTTTGTATCCAGCACTGTGATGTCTTTTGAAGTGGAGATAGCAGATAATAGAGCTCCTTTATAGCTCATGGAAGCAGGAAAGCTCTCTCCTGGGAGTTTGTTATCCATAGATGTGTCTACCTCTCCGGGGGATTTGTCCACTTGTGTTATAAAAACATGCTCAGTTCTGTGGAGGGGGTTTCTCTTCCTGTGTAAACTATAGGATTCTGTTATAAAACAGTGCTGGTGCATTTGGTTTGGTTGCTTGATTTGGGTTTTCACAGAGAAAATGTAGGCTTTGCTCTTGCAGTTATTATGGCTGAATGTGTGTATGTGCTTATGCTGTCATTGCCTCTGAAAGGGTCGGTTTATTCTCAGTTTGCCATGTTTTCAGGGCTTTACTTTAACTATAATGTTGCTGCTTGCCATGCCATTATTCCCACCTGCTGGGATTTGCAGGATGTAGGACTCCACCAGTAGCTGAGTCTCCTATAAACAGGGAAATGTGTGTGCTCACGCCTCCATAGAACACTTCTCCAAAGAGGAGTTAATATTCCCTGTGGGCACAACAAAGGACCCGTGGAGTTGTGTTTGCAGAGAGCTCTGGGCTTGTAAAAATTCCCCCTTGGGCCTCCACAGCCGTGAGCCCAATAATTCACCTGGAAGCACAGCCCCTCGGAAACCGCGTGGGACATTCAGCTCCTTCCAGTCTGGTGTACTCCTAGAGGTTTTGCTGGAAAAACTTGGGTGGTAAAAGCTCCATCACAAACACAAGTGCAGAAGCAAATCAGTTCTTTTACTGGCAGAAGGTGATTTCCTTTGGTGAAATGGTTTTGTTGACAAAATAACTCATTGAGAGCGAGAGGCTCTGTCTGCACCGAGGTGTCTGCTGGACTGGGGGGTAGGGAAGAGCCACTTCCAACTGCTGAGTGACAGGAACTGGGAATGAGTGTTCCCATGCAAAACGGGAGCTTGTGATTGATTGCTGCTGTCAGTTGAACCAGGATCCTGCAATCCACACTAATGGACTGGAGATACCGAAATTAAATTTGGGAGTGAAAAATGTCCTGGCTCATCCACTCCGTTGTAACCGTACACTGGCAGTTCCTTCATCTTGGACTGGACCTAAAATATGTACCTTAGTGATGAGATTAAATGAAATTTTAATGATTGTCTGGGGTTATACAAAGTACTAATTAAACCCAGGGAAGTCTATTAATATGATCAGCCTTGGGAGGAGAAGACAATTTAAGAACTGGAAACATTATTTGTAGCATCCTGTCGTTTCCAAGTCTGGAGACAAGAGACGAAAAATGGAACTCTTTGTTTAGAGCTGAGAAGGGCTGAGTGTATTTTATGTGTTTTATACCTTCTGGGTGACTTTAGTTTGCCTCTGGCACCTGCATGAGGTGGCCCTGTCCAGTGTGAACTGCACAAGAAGGAACCCCCTGGTTGTCAGCAAGTGCTTGGTTAATTCAGTGCCTTGGCGCAGGAAAATCTCATTGAAGTCTCTTAAAAATGCCCCTTGAAAGTCCCTCAAGCTGGAATTCAAGGAATTGAAAGCACTGTGGTGGTGCTGGTGGATGAATCATTTCTCTTTTTGGCTTCTGTAACCTAACACAGGTTCTTTGGCATTAAAAATAACATATGTCATAATAAAAAAAAATAATCATTGAAAGGACAGTAAGGCCTAATAATCTTCAGATGTCCTGGTGCACATTACAGAGTTGGAGTTTAAACCTGTAAATACTTCTTTAGCTGACAGATTTAAGGTCACCCATCATGTGGCATGGCAGGCATTTCTTTCTCCAGGATCAATACCACTGTAAAAGTGTTGGAGCAGCATCTTTAAACCCCTTGGGGATCTTTGCTGGCTTCTTTGATGCAAAGGGCAATTGCATGAGGCATCTTATCTGATCTCCAGCAGATCATTAGAAAGCAGTTTTATTTTAGCCCCTGAGAAATGTTGTGTCCTGAAATACATGTGTGAGTCAGGCAGTTCTGCTCTCAGGTTTTTTGAGTTTAGAGGCTTCGAGCTGGAAAGTTCCGTGTGAGGAACGTAAAGGTTTGAAAAGCGACAGAGCTGCGTGTCTGGAATTCACGTGTTTGAAACCACAGATGAAAACATAAAGCTGAGCAGAGTGTAAAGATTGCTGTTACTCTGGGATTAATGTTAGGAATTCAAAACAAAATATCAGGGGTTTTTTTCCCAGAATTTTGCGTATTTGCCACCTCACAAGGTTAATTTGACACTCCTGCCTTTGTAAAACAGCTCAAAATGTGTCTTTTAATGAGGGCGTAGAGGGGAAACATGTGCACAGCTACGTGAGTTCCACCTAAAAATTAACCCAGCCAGCTTTTTAAACAGTTGGACTATTTTCTGGCTGTGCTTTGAGGGGCAGGTTTACTTTGTGCACTTTGTGCATTTTGTGTTAGTGTAAGAGCGAGAAAGTGAATTTTGGGTACTAATAGAGCACAGCTCGAAGGCCTCTGATCCCTGGAAGCCTTTTCTGTATCATTAGTTGATGCAGGATTAAGTCTCAGCAGAGGAGCAGCTTCGTGTTCCTCTGGGGAATAATGTTGGCCTTGTAAACAAAGTCAGGGCTTTATTAGCAAGGCTTGGTCTGGGCCCAGCTGAGGATTAATCATTTCAGACTAACTAAAGTTGAACCTCAAAGGCAAACTGCCTGTTTAGAAAGGGCTGAAGCGGCTGCAGGATCAACAATTCACCTGGAGTTTTCACATCACAGCGAACAAAGGTGCAAAACCAGGGGCTTGTGAATGATTTTTATGCTCCTTACTGCTCAGCCCCTCCAGAAAATACTTAATAGTTCTTAACTCTTATTAGTGAAGTGTATGAAGAAATGAAGAAAGTTAAAAACCGAACAGAAAAGTAATGGAAAGGGTTCTCCTGAGTCAAGTGTGTCCTCATGTCTTGCCATTGCTGGGTGAAGGTTCATGGCTTAATATAGTTCTTAATTTAGTGATTGCTGTTCTTAATGTAGTAATTGCTTCTTAAATTTGTCCTTTGTGGAAAGTATTCCTGAGGGAGGAGGGGAAAAAAGAGAAATAAATCCTGTGTTCATCCTCTTTGAATATCAACAAATCACCAGTTTCAGCTGTTGGGGTATCTGTGTGTCTGATGTTCTGCTGACCCACCATATTTATATTTATGTATATATATATATAAAATATGTAATAAAAAACTGGATGTAGTTTTGGTGTATAAACAAGAAATCACTGGCACTAAAAGACTTAAAGCATTTGTTCTGCAAGGATTGTGCTGTGGATTGTGCTGCTCAGGGTTTATTTTTGGGTTTATTTTGTCGAGTGTGAAGCTTGGGAAGGGTTTGTTATTGTTCCTGGTCTCCCAGGAGCTTGGAAGCTGCTGCTGTTCCAAGCTGAGAATAATGGGACAAGATGGATGAAGTTGAGTACCAAGCAGAAGATTTTTCATGCTTTATCTTCTAAGCAAGGATTGGTGTTTGCCAAGAGTTACACAAAACTCTTGTAGGTTTGTTCTGCAGAAGCTAAACACAGAACAAGATATTTAAAACTGGAGAAAACCCACTGATTGGTCATGCAGGGATAAGTTTAGCTGCTTGTCAGCATAAAAGAAATTAGTGGTACCAGCATGAGATTGAGCATGTTTCTGCAATTAAAATTGTAATTTTAGTTTTGTGCCGGTGATAATGACTAAAGGTTAAAACTTGTTGTTTAAAAAGGATGTCAGAGTGCAGTAATTCTGAGAGAAATCTGGAGGCTACAAGGCCAATATTATGAATTATATATGTGTGTATGGAACTAGTATATGTAATGTAGAAATATCTATATACACAGTGTTTATGGACGCTATATATTGCATATATATTGTTCTGGTTTCCTGCTCTCGGCCTCACTGGTGCTCTGTCACACAGTTTAGTTTCTGACTTGGCACACGGAGACTCCAAGGGAATGTGGCAGGAGCCACTTTTTCTCTGCAGGCAAGTGCCCAGTGACCTGAAAGTCCTTTACACAAATTACCTTGAGATGCCCCAGACATCTTCATTTGCTGCTCATCCAAGTGGGCTCCTGCCTGATCAGTTCTTTTGGGAATTAGAGATACCAGTGTGTGTATATAAAACATGATAAGGTAACATTTGTTTATACAGAAATGCAATAACCCCCAGAATTCTTGTATCTGTCACGGGTTTATTTAATTAACAGGCATTGCTTTAATCATCAATTAACTGCTTGAATTTTGGATGGTACTCCATTGACTCAGGCCAGCCCAGTGCTGGGGTTTATATTATAAATATAATTCAAGTTTTATCATGCAGAACTTCTTGTATCAGCAAGGGAGCAGCAGGCTGTGTGCTCAGCTTTCTCCTGACACCAGTCCCCGGAGACTTTCCCTGTGCTGCCTGTCCTGAGTCACTGCAGTGTGTTGTGAATCCTCCTGGGCCCAGATCCAGGGAAGCACTCAGGCATGGATAGAACTCGATGATTGCAGCTCCAATTGGTCCCTGACATCAGTGGGAATACTGACGTAATTAAAATTATGCACATGATGAAGTGCTTGGCTGGGCAAAGGCCTGAGCTAATTCTCCTTTGTAAGCAGATTTGGACACAAATTGACACTACATTTCTGTTTTCTTTAATTTATTATAGGAATTTAGGGTGAAGGTAATTTAATCTCCCATCAAAGACTTCGGCAAACACAAGCATTGGAACAAAACATTTGAAAGTAATTATAATAGAGCTTGTCAAAACCACTTAGCATCTTGTAGTTAAGATGTTGCTGGGCCCGAGCTCTGGTAGCTTGAGTTACCTGGGAACTTGAAGGGGTGCTTGAAAATAGATGATTAAATACAAAATAGCAGCAGAAGATAATGTTTTCTTTTCCCCACTGGTCTTTATCAGCCTCTCTGAGCACCAAGTATTAGCCTGTAGTTTGACAGTTCACCTCCAAAATACGAATAGTGAACACAATTGTAGTCTCATCTTTATATCCTCTTCCCATAGCTGATTATTTTTATCTCCACGTGAAAGAAAACCCCAAAAAAAAGAGTACCTTTGTGTTCAAATAATCTTTCCTGTTTTAAGATCAGGTGTAAAACTAACCCTCAGCTTTGAAGGGCTGCCTGGGGCTTTCAGCCAGCCGAGGATGTGCTCTGTGTGTTCTTTGCCTCTCTCTGTGAAACTGCTGTGCTCTGTGAAGTTGTGGCCTCCGAGTGACATTTAAATGTTGATGCCCATATTTGAGCTCGCTGTGTTTTGCTCCACATGTATTTTGGCAATGTCAGGATGCTCCTGGGGGAGGGAAGGGGGGGAGAAGCTGCAAATTTTGATTCAGTGCTTCGTAAAACGGCCACGCTCCCGTGTCTGGTTGCTCCGTGCAGGGTTATTATTATTGTTATTATGTCTGAGATGCTTCCATCTATTAAATGGGTGTGGGTTATTGTTTGTAAAAAAATCTGCATGACAGGCTCAATTTTCAAGACATCCAGGCAATAACTCTGTACTACACAAAAGGCTGGCACGGCTGTCGTGGGTAAGAGCCTATTACTAGAAAATTCTAAGTGAACTGGTTGGCTTTCTCTCAAAACTTAAAAGCAGTGGTGCTTTCTGTTGGAGCTGAACACTTGCTGAATGAGTTTTCCTCTGTTCCACTGATTGCAAGAGAAACAGGAGCTGTGTTTGTTCTGATGTTCACACCATTTCTGTGAAGCTTCTTGTGCTGCTTCAAATGAGCTGTTCCCTGAAAACAGTGCAGTGTGGAGGCTTCCTTTTATATTTTAAATAATCGTATATTTAAATTGCCTTTATTCATGGTATCATTTTTATTTGTCACACTTCCAAGTAGGAAGTTGTCTTTGTGCAGTGGAAGTGTTTTCTGGCTCCATGAGGTGACTGGAGGTGGTGACATTGCTGTCCCAAGCACCAGACATGTGCCTCATTCAGCTGTTTGCTCCTTTTCTCCTGAGTCCCTTTGCCTTTTCTGGTAGCTGCCTCCAAACTGTGAGAAGCAGCACTGAATTTAATACACCTAATTCAGGTTGTTGAGCTGCTTGCTGGCATCAGTGGGGAAAATTCTGGGATTTTATGTTATATGTTTTTATGCTGGATGTTGGTGGAAGGGGCACTTGAGAAATACTGGGACTTTGTGGCTGATGTTTTAGTAACATCACTTTGTCCTACAGAGAACCAAGGAATGGTTTGGGTTGGAAGGGACCTTAAAGATCATCCAGTTCCAACCCCCTGCCATGGACAGGGACACCTTCCACTATCCCAGGTTGCTCAGAGCCCCATCCAACCTGGCCTTAGACACTTCCAGGGATGGGGCAGCCACAACTTCCCTGGGCAACCTGTGCCAGGGCCTCCCCACCCTCCCAGGGAAGAATTTCACCGTAAGTTTTGTGAGAAGATGACATAAAAATATAAATCTATATCCCAGTAGTTTTGTAAACAGAAGCATAGAGGAAAAAGAAAACTTATTGACAATTTCTACCCCCTAAAACACATTATTGAGCTTTATACCCAGGAGGTCCATTCCAGCCGGTTGGAATGTCTGCTCTTCTGCCTCAGAAGAGCTCTCCTTCTCCAGAGAGCCATGGAACACAGTGGTTCTGGTTCCCTGGGTCAGCCCCAGCTTGGTCACTCTGCTGTTCATCCCAGGAAGAGCTGTGGGAATTCATCCCGCCCTTCCTGAGCCAAATTCACAGCTGAGGTGGAGAAGGTATTTGAAAATCAGCCTCAAGCTGCATTAAGTCAATGGCAAAATTGCCTCTCAGTATCAAATTGAGGAAGTTATTTGGTGTTTCTACTTGTAGAAGGGATCGAATCCCAGATAACTCTGATGGTTAATTGCCTGCAGAAATAAGAAGATGTGACCTTTCCCAGCTCTCAGTCTAACTTTGCTTTGCAGGCAGTAGCTCTTGTGCAGGCTTCTGTTTGGACAGCTCTTGCATTTGCTCCCAGTTAATTCCCATCTGGGTTGCTGGAAGTAGTAAATCAAGCTTTTGGAAAACCAAACCATATTAGTCTTTTTGGGGAGGAATGACTAAAGTGAGGTGGTTATCAGTGGTGCAGCTTTACACTCCAATTTGCCATCTGTCTCCTGCTCTGGCAGATGGAAAAATGAGCAGAAACCCACATTTTTCCCTGTAGCCTTTAACCTGAGTACATGAACTTGGTGGTCCCAAAAGTTTTGGGGAAAGAAAGCTGTCAGTTCTCCTTCAGACCAGCAGCACCTATTAGTGGAAATATAACCAGATCCAGAGCTGGGGACAGCACAACTGTTTTTCCTTTCATGTAGCAAAAGCCACGTGTGCATTCCCTGGAGAGTTTGTGATTTTTTGGAAAATGTTCTGTGTTAGTGCCGTGCACTCGCTGTTGCTTTTTCACATGTGTTGGGATAAGTTGCAAATAGCCACAAATGGTTTTCTGCTCCCAACAACTTTATCACAGTGTCATCTCCTAAAGATTTAGTGGCTACTGACAGTCAGCAGGACACAGATTTAGTGTTCCTTGGGTGATTTTGAAAATGAGATATTTTTTTTTTTTTTTTTTAAAAAGACCCCACTTTTCTAATGAAATTCAACCCCAAATACAGATTTCAGTTGCCACTTGAGCCCAGAAACACTTGCTGTGTTTGCCACACCCCGGAGGTGCCACTTGCTGATTGTCAGTGAGAAGGACTTGTCCTTTTTATCTTCTTTTTAAATTAAGGAATGTTTCTGTGCTGATGGAAATATTATACCCTGCAGTCAGTGGGAGGGGAGGCAGTTTGTGGGAGAGCAGGAATATCCAGTAATATCTTGGATCCCCTGGGGGTCGGTTGGAATATTTTACAGTGAAGAGGTTCTGACCCTATCACGGAAGCCCCAGGTTATGCTGACTTTTGCTCATACTTCTCAGCAGGAGTACACAGAGGTCAACATGTCAGATTCTGACTTAGTTCTCAAAGAACAATATTAAATTTTCCATGAGGTACCTCAGGGTCAGCTGTGTAGCTTTTAATGGGAAAATATTCCAAAATAAATGTAAAGAGGTGGTAAGTTATAAGCTTATAATTCTTGTGGTTTTTTTTAAAAAAAAGCTTTCACACTGTGCCCAAGTTGGGGCTTCCAAGTACCTAAAATTGCTGTTTAATTGGTGTACTGGTAAAAACCTGTGGTTCAGGGGAATGTGCTAAAATTCATGTGGGAGATTCAATTTGCTTCTTTGCGTCACCTCCTTGCTTGGGTTACCCCTCTGCCTGTCCAGAAATGTAGTTGTGGTGTATATATGTACTGTGTTATCCTGGATTCAACCTAAATAACAGAAAATGTGCTGTTTGATACAAGACTACAGGAATAAATTGTCATAGAAACCTCCCAATAATTTCTAGAAAGAATTGCAGAGAAATTGAAATGTGCTTTTTTCTCAGGTAGAAACCCCCTGTTTAATGTTGCAGCAGTGTTCGTGTGGCTATCAGGTGATGTGCACTGCCCTGCAAAGTTTGACATCCTCCTGATTTATGAATGAATCCACAGGGAAACAAACCCCACCATCCCTCTTTCTAGATATTGTTGTTGTTCTGTGGCAGTTCTCACTGCCCTGAGTCCATCCAGCCTTTCTGCAAACATGGACACGGAGTCCTCTCTGGATGGAGCACAGCGTTGTCAGACTCCGTGCAAACAGCCTTAATGAATGTGAGTGGCTTTACTCTTGGAATTAATTTCTGCACTGCAAATGGACGTAATTATGTGGCTACACCGAGAGGAGCCATAAACAAAACAGAACCGAGTCAACCGAGTCCTGCAGGAAGCGATGGGCTCCCAGCCTCGCCTTGTGGAAAACACCAGTGCTGTCAGGAGAGTCCTGGGAATGCCATCCCGGGCTTCGCATGCGAGGTGGGGCTGCCTTCCGTGTAGGAACGTGGTGGTGAAGCTGCAGGGCCTGCAGCTCCCTGGGCACCACTCACCCTACAGGTTTCCCCTTGCCGTGAAACTCTCCTGATGTTGGGATTCTACCTTCCACGTCATAGGCACGTTGTCCTAGGTGGGAAACTTTGGAAGTGGCTGAGGCATTTTGGAGCCTCAATCCTATTTGTTGGTTCATTTGCTTTACCTGAGTTTTAGCTGCATCCTCCGTGGTAGGATGTGTTTGTTCTTCATGGAACAGAGGGATTGGATGGATATAATTTTGCTTTGGGTTGCTGCATCCCTCCATTCCTGTACAGTGAATTCTGTTTTGAAGCTTCAGACTATTTATGAATCATCAGGGTGGCATCAAAGTGCTGAGTGTGGATTGTGGGAGAGCTTTAAACCCGTCTATGTGCTCATCTGATGAATGCAGGGGGGCAGAGGACAGGAAGGTGTGGTAGGAAGCAAAAAAGCTGGGAGAGCTGAAATAGGGATTAAATACCATGAGCTTTTCTCTGTGTGCAGAGCAAGGTTCTGTTTTATGCTCCAGGATCATAAAAGGGAGATTTGTCCCTGTTTTAAGCAGCCAAGCCCAGGAGTGCCCGTGCAGTCTCTCTCAAGACTCCCTCTCCCAAGTCCCTCCAGTGGCTTCCCAGGAGGCGAGGCCGGAGCGTGGCATCCGTCCATGCATTTATCTTAGCGTGGCCTCTCTCATTTCCTCCCATCCCCAGCTTGGCCGCGGCCGTGAGTCATGTTCCCCTGCGCTGCCAGCGGGAGGAGGGCAAAGAGGCGATTGTGCTCCCTGCCTTCGCACCAGTCCCTCTGCCAGCGCGCCATTCAGAGCTCCACAATGGGATATTGTCCCGCCGGGATTGCGTGCTACCGTTTGGATGGGGTGGGGAAGGGGTCATTATTTTTTTGTGCGGTTGGGAGCCAGCAATCTGGAACAAACTGCTTTAGAAAGCGCCCAACTTGCCTTTCATTATCACCAAAATAAGAAATGCATTATGCGGTGAAGGGGCTCCAGCTGCTTGTGTTGTGGAGTGGGCTTTTTGACTCTTGTTTGATATTTTTTACCAAGCAATAAAGGCTCAGGAAAGCCTTTAAGGAACGTTAGAGTTCAACCTTTTGTGGGGGGAGGATGTGCTGCTAATGGGTGGTAATTATACCTTTGGTTGTTTTTTTTTTTTTTCCCAAGGAAATTCACAAATCTGACTTCTTTTTCTTCGGGAAGGCAGAAATCCCTCTGTGTGTGGTGAAGTGGCTGCTGTGTCCAGAGCAAGCTTGCTGATGCGTTGTTTGGAAGGAGAAGGGAGTGAAAGGTGGCAGCCTAATTACTGAGCTGAGATGCCTCCAGAGACAAGGAAGGTGCCCACGTCCTTGTACTGCTTTCTTAGGGAATCAGCATATTCAGCTCCAGGAATACTTGGGATCATTCAGTAAAACAGAGATATTGCAGAGTTAGAAATTGTAGCAATCAGAAGAGGAAAATCAATATTGTGTATTAAGGACACCGTTGTTTTAGGCAGTGAACAGACATGTCAGATCCTGCTGTGTGCAGCATTCCCATGTCAGCCAGCCTTTGGCTGGGATCCCAGAAGTGTCCACATTGGGGTTTCCAGCTCCCAGACTTTGCTCTCTTAGAAGTGTGAAGAACTGATTGACCCTCATCCTCCCCTTCCACTCGCTCTCCATCCCCACATGGAATTGCTTCAGATTTCCTCTGGTGAACTCCAAGTGATCAAACATTTCCAGCACACCTTGACCTTTGATGGTCGGACTGTACAAATTAATTATTGGAGTTTTGTCTTAGGAATTGCCCTAAAGCTTTAGGGTAACTTTTATAATACAGGGGACTCGGTGTTGCTCTGTTCCAGGCATGTAAATCACATACCTGTGGTGTTTTAGCTCCTTAAATTTTGGGGCTACTTACTTGTTCCCCATGGTTTTGACTAATCTTCCTAGCAGATCTCTGGCTGTTGAGATTTGAGAGAAATTCTTCAACATAAGCAGCACTTCAGAGAGTTGTTTGTGCTGTGTCATTTTAAGAATGCTCTAATACCATTTCACCAATCTTTTGCCTATGTTAATAAAAACACAAATCTCCCAAATATCCAGAAATTTGGTATGTTAACAGTTTGGGTTATTTCCCTGTTAACATTACAGACAGGTGTCGAAAACCCTCTAGGTTTTTAGGAGCTTGGTTATGCTTTAGGGCAGAGCTGTGTGTTGAAGCTGCTCTGGTTCTTGGCTCAGTGTCAGATACTTTCCAGGAGCACACCTAATGGGCTCCCACCATTCGTGGGTGTTTGTAGGCACATCCCCTCCTCATCCCTGAGGTACATGAGCCAAACAGCAGGTTTGCAGCACCAGCAGGGTCTCTGCACTACAGATCTGCTGCTGGCATCCTCACTGCTCCTAATGTGCAGGAAGCCAGGGATATCTTAAGCTTTTTCTCTCCGGATTTTTCTCTCCGGCATCCTGTGCTGGATTTCTGTAATAAGTGATCTTAATCTCACTGCAGAGCCTGTTTCTGCTGGCTGGCAGTGTTAGACACAGTCAACTTGTAGTCACTGGGCTTTTAATTTATGGTTACTTCAGGATTTATTGTGCTTGACCTCTGCTTGCATGGGAAGGTAGAACTGGGAGAGATCTACCAGGTCTTTATGTCCTGGATCCCCTGGTTTCATAAGCTTTGCCCCTAAAATTCTATTTAACGACTTCTTAAATTCCTTTGATTCCCAAGTTACTCTGTGAAAGTATTGCAGGCTGAGCCACCCACTTCTCCATCCCAACCTCAACTGACACTGAAGTTTCTGGATGTGTTTTTGTGTCCAACTGACTTTTGAACCATTCACACCATTGGCAGAAATGGGAGGAGAGCTGGAGGTGCTTCTAATAGAAGTGCAGGGTGAAGTCGCCCTGGATTTTCCTTAATTTTGATGTCTTTTTTTTCCTTGAAACAGTTGTCTTTCGCTCCATAAACGTTGTGTCTTTTGAGGAAACGTGGTAGTGAAATACTGAGTTGGAAAACTGAGTTGGAAATGTAGGTTGTGCTGTTGGATGGTTAAACCCTCCTGACTGGCAGAGCTCAGCCAGGACCTCTCCTATCAGATGTTCCCACTTGCCTTTGAGGATGTGTCAGCTTGTGTTCAAAAGACACTTAACCTCCTTCATCTTAATCAGCAATCTTTGCCAGATTAATAAACCAGCACCTGATAAACAAATTCTGTGTAAGGTGGCAGCCTAAATTTGAGGTCACTCTTTCCTCTCAAGTTTCTTTTCTCTTTGAGCTTGGGGGGAGCCACTTCTGACTGTCATTTGTGTGTTTGATCTGTGTCCAACCTATTGTGGTACTCTAAAGTAACACAAGCATCACATCTCAGAGAGACTGAGTTCTGCAAAACATGTGACTGATAGGTAATCAGAAAAGCATAAAACCTGTAAGAAAATCAGAATATCGCACAGTAATGCAGGTTCTGTGAAACCACTTCCTCCTCACTTTGGTGCCTGATGCCATTTCAGGCTTTCTTATTTAAATTTGGATACCTATGGTACCTGGCACTGGCCAGTCTTGGGGAAAGGGTTTGTTTTCCTCAGTCTCATTTGATTCTCTGGTGGTGTGGAGGAGGGGCAGAGCATGGGCACATCCTTGTGAGAGGGATTATGATCTGGCACCCCGTTGGAGCCATGAAGATTTACATTGACATGGGATAATCCTCTAGGCTTTTTCTCTGTCAAACACCCCTTACCTTCAGGAGTTCTTCCCTGAAGAAGCCCAGCTCCCCCCCCAGCAGTTCTGGGAGCTCCCCAGCCACTCTCATCTCCCTGCAAATGTGCCGTTTTCCCATGGGTGTAAAACCGCTTTTCTCCCCTCCGTTTGCCAGTATGAAATAACAGGATTGTTCCAGTGGGAAAGGAAATGTGTTTTGACACCATTGTGTCAGAGTGCCACTTCGAAGGTGATTTGTTTAACTTGTGCTAAGTTCCTGTTGGCGTTTCTTTGCAGTTATTATCATTTTGTAAACATTACAGAGCAGGCTGCAGGGTGCCAACTGCTTTATGGTTTCTCTTGAATCAAGCGTACAGTACAGCCCGTTCACATGACCTAATCCCCTGTGCCCACAGCGTTTCACATCTTTGGGACCAGGATCTGCAGCAGGAGTGGATTTGGAATACAGAGCCCATGAGCTGTGCTCGCCCCAGTGGAAGGGCAGGTCCTGACACCTGGGGTGACTCAGGTTGGCAGGGGAATGATTCCTTCTCCTTCCGTGTACATCTGCGGCTCTGAGCTGTAAAAAACACTAATAGTAAAATACTTATAATAGTAAAATACTAATGCTAATAGATACTAATACTAATAAAATACTAACACTAATAAAATGAGGAGTTAGGGAATCCTTAGATTTGTCTCATCCTATGCACTATAGGCTGCGAACTTCAGGTGTTGTCTCAGAGTGAGAAAATCCTAATCTTTCCATTTCTATGAATACTGGATATAGCTTTCCCTCCCCATAAGCACACCTGTGTCTCCAGCAGGTGCTGGGGATCCCTAAGAGTTCCTTTTCACACCCTGAGACTGAAGAGTAGCGGTGCTGGGCCAGTTCCTGGGTGGGCTCGGTGGCCCCAGGCTGTCCTGCCCCCGGGAAGAGCCGGAGCAGCAGTGCTGGCCAGCACATGGCATTGCTTGCTCCTGGAGTGCCAGGCCTCCCCCTGGGACACGTGGGAAGGTCAGAGCTTGTCCCTTTGTGTGCTGCACAGGGATCACGTGCTGCTACAATTATGCTACTGTCAGGAGAGCGGGACCAGCAACCGAACCGCGCGCAAGTTATCGAGCATCGAAGGGTTTATGAGGTGCCGCGTTTTCCACTGGGAACGTTATCGTAAGGAATGACGACAGCAGGAGCAGGTTATTGTAATTCTGGGTTTTTAGCAGCTGTCCCTGTCTCTCATCTTGTGGTGGTCAACCTCTCCAGCCAGATGGGCCGTGCTGCCCCTTCCAGAAGCAGGGACACCCGATGCTCCCTCCTGTCCCCTCTAACTCGTCACGCAAGGCTGGAGGCTTTGTGCTTGAGCGTTGAGTCTGCTGCTTCTGGGAAGCTTGGGACTGAGATATATTACAGGCTGGATAAATTCATTCTGCCTCCCCCCTGCTTTATGTCATATCATGGTGACAGAAAAAATGGCAGTAGGAAAAGGCTGCTATTGTTAAAATAATTAATCTGGCTGATAGCCTCTTCCTAAAGGGCCCTTGGGAAAGGGGGCTGCCAAAAGTAGGCTGCAGGCTGGGTGAATTTGCATAGTGTGAAAGGTGGGACATTTAATAATAAATCTGTATTTGTTATCTTGGCCTTTTACAATGAAATGGAAGTGCTGCCAGCGCTTTGACGTCCAGAGTAAATACCCTACAGTGTTTACTGGGGGAGTTAAAACAAAAATGAAAAGCAGAGCATTGTGGAATAACTTTTGAAATGCTGCAAATCCTGAGTTTTGCTGGTTCTGGTTTCTGGAACTCTTGAAGAGATTAGCATAAATTTGGTTACATGAAGGATAAAGCCTGTTGTTAAAACTGGTGGCAGTGAATCCAGCACAGCATAAATTTAATAATCTGCTTCTGCTGGTTTTCATCTTTTTCGTAATGTTTCCTTGACAGACTTATCTGCTCTGAATTTAAGTCCAAATCGTCTCCCTCCGTGGATTTTATGTCTGTGGCTGGTTTTTGAGCATAAGTGGCCATTTAGAAGGTACTCAAACTTCCCATAAAGGCGCTGAGTGGTGGCACATCCACCGTGTCTCAGGGATGTGACTAAGTGCTCCTGTACATTAAGTGCTCCTGTACGTTCACTACCACATCATTTGTCGCCCATGAATCCAGGCTTCATCTCTGGATAAACGCTAATTAATGATTATGTCATGTAATTAGAAGTTATTCTTTACCAGTAGCTGGGCTCCTCAGTTTAAAGGCTTTTGTATCTAACAAGCAGCATGTTCCAAGCAGTGCAAGTTTATAGTTTTAAAAGGCAGCGTTGCTGAGCTGGGTCAATGTAACCTGCAAATATCCTGCAGCAGCTCCAGGATACGAAGCAACAGGATTGGTGATTTCCAGCAGCACATCTGCTGCCAGCACAGGGAAAGGAGGGCTTTTGGGATTCCAAAACATACTGCTTTAAGTGGGAGACACTAGGAAATATTTTTCCCTCTCCTCTTGTCTTCTGAACTTACTGAAACATGACATGGAATGCTGGGGAAGGTATTTTGTTTAAAACTGTGAAGCTTCACAGTGCCTGTGAAGCTGCCGTGTTCCAGTCTTTGAGTGTGGCCTGGGGGTTGTTCAGCATGGGCTGGATTGGGTTACACCAGCAAAGGCTATGGGAAAAACAAGCAGGAAACCAAACAATGGCTCGGGATGGCCACCCCCCAGAGAGCAAGTCCAGGTCTATGGGAGAGTGCCCCAGTGGTTCCCAGGGATGGGCTGATTTCCAGCCCTCAGCCAGGTTGCACAACTGCCGGTGCCAGGCAGGCACAGCGGGTCGGGCACAGGGAGCTGCCCAGGCATCAGGGAGGCAGGGTTGGGTTCACTCACCGGGCTCCTGCAGCCCAGATGCACGTGAAAATTGCTATCCTAAAATCTTTGTCTATAAATGCTTCACCCCCCTGTTCAGAATAGCCACCCCCTTGGTTTCAGCACTCCCCAGCTGTCCCTGCCTGCTGCAGGGACGAGCCAGGGGTGCTGACTCAGCCCAGATGCTGAAGCACAGTTTATATACACAGGATCTGCAGCACAGGGGTGAGAAAGGGAGGGTTGTAACACAGATTTTGGTGCAGTATTGCCGTGCCTAGAGAGTTCTCAGTATTGCTGCCTGCTTTCCTGCTCACTCCTTTACTCACTGTGACTTCCCTCATCCTTTGCCTCTCCCCCTGTCCCTGTAATTGTCCAACACGTTGTAATTCTCTTGTCATTATTTAGAATCGATGCCTTTCCATATGTATGTCTGTGGTCCCCTGGCAGATGCTCAGGGGCAAATCTTCAGCTGGTAAAAATAGAGCTCTCTGCAACGGGGATAATTTACACCAGCTGACAATTGGCCACTCGTGCTCTGTCTTAAAATATCCGTCTCTGAGAAGTGATTTGTTATTTAATGAAGAAAATGCTCCCAATCATCTCTTTCTCATTTGCAAACACCACGAACATGGTTGGGTGGGTTCTTTTTTCTTTTTAGAGCAGGCTTTGTTTTTAATAGAAGCAGTGTTGTATAATCTGGATTATAACACATGCCCATGAAAGTGTCTTTGAAATATGCACTTTATTTCTTCTTAAAATATTTTAAGAAAAACATTCTGTATTTTGCTACGAGATATGTAAATGCTTCCTACCTGCCAAATCTTTCAGTTTGGGAAGTATCCCTTCCACATTTTGGCAGGATAAGTGTAGTTCTCCCCAGGCATTTTCAAAAATCCTCTCTGAAAGGAACTTATTTTTCTGACTCCAGACACGTTCTCCATTTTAAAATGCTGGGAGGTGGGATAATTTTGTATTGTAGTATCTCATCATAGAAATTAATAGATAAAAATACAACTTGAATCTGTATTTTCATAAGCCTGTAGTGTCAAGGACCCAGCCTCCCATAGCTGGAAGGCCATCCTCCCATTCTGCACGGTGGTGCTTGTGCAGGGCCTTGGGATGTGCTGTCATGACTAACCAAGGACTGGAGAAGGGCCACTCACCTCTGCATTTGATGTGCTGAGGTGGTTTGGTTTGGGAGAGCCAAACAAGTCTGACTTAGAGAGGATTCTAATTCTTTGTTGAGTCTGAGGCTGGTCGTATAACTTGGAAGCTGTTGGGCAGTGATTTTTGTGTCCGGTGTAGTCTCAGATTTTTTCAGGGTTTTAAGTCCTAAATATCTCTGTGGTTGCTCTCCTGTCATGTTAATGTGTATGTGCTGTGGTTCTTCCTTGCTCGTACACGTTCAAATCCACCCCACACTTTTTTTGTAGAGTAAAAAGGCCTATTTTTACTCTCTTCTTTAAAGGATGAAACATTTGTTTAGTGCTGCTGCTTTCCTTTCTTAAACTTTGTTTGGGGAAGCTGTAAGGGATGGGGGAAAGTTCAGTTTTAATGTTTAAAATAATACAGACCCCTGAGGCTGACCTGTATTTAGGATCTTAAAATGCTCCAAGTTTTATACTCCACAGACTCTGCAGTGGGGTTCCCAGGAACGCCCGAGCTCTGTATTAATTTGTTATCTGTATAAATATGAAACAGTCGTGTTTCTTTTAATTACCTGGATTGCATGGTCATATCAAACATCTCTCAAAAAAAAAAATAAATAGAGAGGCTTATTTTAAGTAGGAAAGCTGTAGAGTGAGATAGTGGAGAGATGGAGACGGGGAGATTGGGTGCTGTGCAGGATGCTGTTATTGCATTAGATGAAGTCTGGCTTCTTGCATAATGCATTAGAGCTGACAGGCTTTGCTGCTTCCATCCAAGGCACCTGAATTGTGTTTCAATTGCCCCATGGAGGTAGAAGAGCTTCTGAAGTGGGCAAAGGAGCATTGCTTTCTTTCCAGTTTAATTTGGGGGGTTTCTGAGGAGGTTTTTGTTGACTTGGAGGGAGTGGTGGGTGTTTTTTTCCTTTCTTTTTTCTTCCTCCCACAGCAGTGAGTTGTGTCCCTCTATCAAAAAAAAAAAAAAAAGGGAAAAAAGCAAGAGCAAATCCAAGGATCTCGGTCATGGACTTCCCATGTGGATGATTTAAAGAGTCTGATGCTTTCTCAGCATTAGCTCTGTAGGAGGAATACTGGGAATTGTGCTGCTGAGATAAGAAGGGAGAGGAAGTTGTTATTGCTTCTGAGTCCAATCACTGACAACTGAGCCTTGTGTTCCTTTCTGACTGTTACTGCCTGTTCCAGCTCATTCAGACCTACTGAATAACCAGGGCCCCTCCTAACAGACACTCACCCAGATATCACAGTGTGCAGCTGCTGAACTGACACTGCAAACCTTCCCTTGGAGCCTTCTTGTATTAACTCAGTTACTCGTGCGGGTGGGAATCTGTTTGTTTGTTTTAAAAGCTTCCGAGGTTGATTCCTTTATACAAGTGTTTCAAAGTGTAGTTAATACAAATTATTCACACCACGAGCTGCAGAGCTTGTGGCTTATTAGGAATTAGAAGCAGAAGAGCCCTGTTCCAAAGAACTGCAGCATGGGCAGCCTTCCTTTCTGGCTCTGACACCTGCCCACTGGCCGTGGAGCCCAAAGGACTCTACATGAGTTCCAGACTGATTACAGACTTGGAGGAAAAGGTGAAATTACAAAACCAGAATGACTCTGAACGTCCACACTTTTGTGTCAGGTAAGGGCAAGGTATAAGCAATTGTATCAACACTTTTTTTTCCCCACTCTGAGGTGAGGAGGAAGCCTATAGGAAAGACTGTGTGTGTGTCCTCTCCTTTTCCTTCCTCTTTGCACTGTCTGGAACTTGCATCCAACTGAGTTTTCTGCAGCAGGTTATTTAATTTATTTCCAGTGTTCATGCAAGGGCAAAACTGCTTCAAGGCTTTGCTTTGTTGAAGGGTGTAGGCGTGTTCTGGTCTGATGACCTGATCCCAAAGGAAACGGAGAGCCTGGTCCATAAGGTGTGGATCCTGTCCCTGAGTGCACCAACAGCCCCAGGATGAGCTTTGTGGCCCGGCAGGAGGGTTGGAAGTTGTTATGGAGTCAGCACAAGCAGGAGTTGTATCTCCCAGTGCCATCCCAGTGTATTTTGCCAGGCACCATCATCATGCCAGCTGGGAGGCAGATGGGCAGCATTGACGGGCAGCACACAGCCAGCCTGCAAAGCAGCAGCTTCTGAAAGGGAGATGACAATGGATAATGCACTTTGGTCTGAATTGCCCAGTGCATGAGGGTGGCTGACAGAGCAGGCAAGACACGATGTCATTCTCCCCAGAGAAGATGTTTGCGGAGGGCTCTGCATCTCCTGCATTCAGCATCTCCTCTGCTAAGTGCTTTTGTTGCAGCATCCTGTTCATGGCAGTCCTCTGGCAGTGTCATTCTGAGAACAGGGAAAATTCCGAGCATTCAAGTGAAAATGCTTTTTGGTTTTGTTTGGTTGGGGTTTTTTTTTCAGGTCTCCCAGGGAATACATTTGGTTTTCCCTAATTGATGCTGAACAAATCAGCATTTAGGCATTAATATACCAATAAATCTACTGTGTCCATTCTTCTCTTTCAGGTGTGCACTCATAAACTGGCAAACTAGGCTTGTAAATTCCTACATCCAGTATGTGCAAAACCTCACAAAGTCAGAGAAATGGTAGTTTTGCAGTCTTTTGAAAATACATGTAAGTGGATGCCTGGGTGCGTATGCAAATGAATTGCCCAGTACATATGACCCAGACAATTTTCCTTGCTGTGTTTTTATTATCTGATGGGTGGTATAAATGATCACATTCTTAGCCTAAAAGTTGCTGAGACAAGTGGATGAGAAATGATTGAAAACGGATTCTCTAAAGATTGGCAGTGGTTGACATATTAGAATAAAATATTTTATTTAATTACATTCTTCTTGTTTACTGGGGGTACCTACATTTCTTAACCCTTTGATTATCAGATTAACACTTGTCCCCAGGTCAGCACCAATTATGAACAGGAGTAAATAACTACCTACAGTGTCATCAATGTGTGGAACCCACAATTTTCAAATCAAGTTCAGATGGGAGCATCCAATATCAATACTGTGCTTGCTCTCAGGGCTCCAGTGCCAAATCACTTTAAAGCTGTGCTACCTAATTAAAACTGAAAGTTCTACCAAATACAAAATTATGACTTTGCATCCTGTGAAGTGTTGCTCAGACATAACTATCCCTCAGGTGAGATTGTGTAACTTGGGCATCTGCATCTCGTCCTGGCACTGTAAATAAATATGACTGCATGGAAAAAACACGCCCATCTGAATACTGTACGGTCCATATACCGCCTGCTGCACTGAGTATGGAAATGCTCTCAAAATGCAGCTGACTGATTTTAGGACTCAGTTTACATTTTCCTAGGGATGGCCCTTCTCCAATCCCAGCGAGGAGGAGCCAGGCAGGGATCTAGGATAAGGAATTTGCATCCACCAGAGTTGGCAGCCACATTCAGGCAGAATGCAGCTGCAAACCTCTCCTCGATATGTGTTCGGCTGATTCAGCCCAGCTCACTGCAACAGCAGGGCTCGGAATAACAACTGCTTGCTGTGTTATATAGGACTGTTTAAGTTGTTTTCTCTATATCTGTTATTTTTTTTTTGTGGGAATAATTGTCACCTACTCGTCTTCTCTGTGCTGTTCTGTGATGTTACTGACCACTTTCCTAACACCCATTCAGCTTCCAAGCTGGAGAGTGGTAGCCTTAGACTTATTTACCTCCCACCTCTTCTGTGTAACCTGTCTCAGACTTCTCCTTCTTGTTGTAGTGGGGAGTCTTGAAATCTTAGTCTTAATTCATTTAATCTCTTCATTTTTATATGCATCATCTTTGTTTCTCGATCTTCTAGCTGACAGTGATTTGAGTTTTCCCTTTCAGAAAGGAAAACCATTCATTTGCCTTGTGACTATCAAAAATATGACTTAGTGATAGCACAGAAGGGAAACTTAATAGAAGAAATGTTGCAACTTTCTTTTAAAACTCTTTCACTTGTGTTTTATTATTGATATTAAATGGTGTCACAAATTATACTGCAACCTCCTTTCTTTTCTTACCCACACAGAGTGTTTAATAAAAGAAAGGAAAATGCCACTGGATCTGTGAAAGTGTCTGTATGCATTTGTCAGAACACTACAGTAGAGAGGCATTATGTTGAGGGCCCAGTCAGGGTGGTAATTATTCTCTCAGCAGTTTAAGGCTGTACCTGTTCCCTGCATTTCAAGTGCCTGCTGGAGCACAAGGCACCGCAAATTGATTAAGTATTAATTGTGACACTGAAAATTTCTGTCACCTATTGTCGAGCCGCGCTGGGCCGTAACCCGCATCCGAAAGGTGCGATGCAACCGCTGGACTGCCATCAAAGTTATCCGGGGCGGCTTTTTCTGTGAAGTCCATCCACAGCCGTATGGAAAAGCACATGGTTTTGCCTTTAAGGGTGTGTGTGTGAGACGCCGGGTCGGTAACTGTGGGGTCGGAACCACCCTGTGAGGGCCGGTCCGGCCCTGCGGTCGCTGCGGTGCCGCCGTGTCCCTCACGGCAGCCCCTGGAGCCCACACGGGGCAGCCCCGGGGGAAAACTTCCCCCGCTCCCCAGCTCCTGGAGCCCCTCAGCAGCCTCAGCCCGGCAGGGACAGCGGGAACACCGCCCCCCGCCCTGCCCCGGGAACAGCCGTGTGGCTTATATTCCTGAGCTGTCTCGAAGTACTAAAGTAAAACTCCTGGCTGAGCCCGTGCAGCCCCCGGGGCTGGGGTGTTACAGGGTGCCTTGGGAAACCGTTCTGTGTTGGTTCTGCGCACAGAAGTAACAGTGAGGTCAAATGACTGTTTCCAGACTAAAGGATTTATCTTGTAGGTTAGTGGAGTTTTTGTGGGCGAAGCTCCGCTAGCCTTGACAGCGGGATGTTATTTTTAAGAATATGGGTCAGTGCAAGCCTTATGCAATAACATAGGGAGAGTGCCACAGCCCATCTCCTGTGCGCTCAGAGATGCCTTTTTAAACCATCTCCCTCCTTACTGAGACACACCGTAATCAATAAAGAATATTAACTGGGTTTGTGCTGTATTTACAAAAATCTCCACGGTTTCTTACTTCTGATGCATAACTTACCACAGGTCAAGTCACACAGTAAAGGATATGTTTGCTGCTTCAGCTAAAGCACCACAACCTCCTTGGTGTTCTGTAGCCACAGCCCGCAAGGGGTGCTCTGTGCTGCCAGGGACACACTTTTCCTTTTATTTATGGAAATTCCACAAATTCTTGGTTATTGCAGGGAAGGGCATCCTACAGGCACTGCTCTCCACTGCATCCCAGCTGGGTGGCTTTAGGCAGCCCGGGTCCCTATGGATGAGTGACTTATTCCTGCACTCAGCAAGTGTCAAAATCTCCATCCATTCATCACTAAGCCCAGGCTCTCCAAGGGTAATTCGGATTAATTTTTGACTTATAATTTTCAGAAGTTGGCAAAGTGCATATTTAAACCATAGCAATCATGGGTAATCAGTTTACTATAGATTTTAATGGATGTTAATACAGTTTTCCCTCCAAGTGGAATAAAAATTGCTCCTAATTTGATCTTGCCATCAAAAAAGCTTTCCTATGCTTTGATTTTATTTTGTGTATTTTTAATCACTTCCCATTTCAAAGCACATAATTTTGCATTAATATACTACTGGGGAACTTGTTCTGTACTAAAAACATCAGTTGTTTTAATATTGAAGTGTTTCGCCTGGTGTATTTCCACCACTGGAGATTAAGACATTTCTCCAGTTCTGACGTGTTTCACACTTTGAAAGTACTTACCTCAAGCTGTTTTGTTTTGTCATGGATATTTGTGGTACATACCTCAGTATCCTGTATTTCTTGCAACATCGTATTTTCCATTGGAAAGGAAGCCATCATTCATCTTCATAAGCAATATTATCCTTCTCTGTGCTTATTAGCTTTTTTTCCTCTGTTAATCTGCTGCTCATCAGTGAAACATATTCTTGCAATCCTCAGTAATCACCTACTCATGGCTCATCAGTCTAGTGGTCATTATTTTTTAATATTATTAATACAAATTTGATGTCACAGCGATCCATCAACAGCTGGTTAAAAGTGATTCACTTCCACTGTTTAAGCAGCATTTCCCAGACTTGCTGTGTTTGAGTTCAGAGTAGAGTCTCTGCAAGTTCTCTGTGTGTGTTTCTCGGTGTTTAAACCTGCTGGGTCACAGCAGCTGCTCCTCAGAAAGGTCTGTCATTGCTATTAACTCATTACAAAGAACCATAAATAGTCCAAGTGCTGGTCTTGGCACATGGTAGCTGATGGTTATTTTTTTCCTCACTTAAGGCCAGTGACCCTGTGAATTCTTCTACATGATTATTTTGTACAGTTTCTCCACTGCCTGGTTATAATCTGTGAAAAATAAATACCCCACTTCAGAACTAAAATCCTACTTTCCGGGTTGTGATTTTCACAGGTCAGTACTGAAGTCATCACTGAAACTTTGTTGTAATCTCAGTTAGTTCAGATAAAACATAGCTTCTGATTTAAAAAATGAAAGTAAAAATAAGATGTTCTTTCTTTTTCTTATCACCTTCTTTTTTACAAGACTGAAACTGCTCATTGTCATCCCATGTTTTCACCTCTGTGAATAATTGGTTTGTAGCGTGCCATCTATAGTCCTTTCCTAGCTCCTTCCCACAATGGAGGTCTCTTCCCACCTCTCTGGCAGGGATCTTGTGCAGGTTTGTGAAGCCCCTGCCCAGGAACATGGGGTGATTTGTGGGGATGGGCCAAAATCCATCTGGGGTGTCAGCCTCCAGGTTGGGCAGGGCTGGAGACCAGCATCCTACAGCATCCCCAGAGCAGGGACTGATGGTCTCAAGCCAGGCAGAAATGGGGTTGTGGGACACAGGGAAAGAATATTAAGGTATTCATTTAAATACCCTGCTTTGCTTCTGCCCTACCAAAACCTTCATCAAATCAACTAAATAAAAATGAAACCTTAGTTTTGGCTTTTATTGGGTGTGGACCTAAGAGATTAACTTAGTGTTCCCAGGAGCTAAGAAACATGAGAGTATCAGCAAACGAAACTGTGATTTGGGAGCCAGTTTGGATAATGAAGTTGCTCCCATACTGACTTGTCTTAATTGAACCAAATGGGTTTACCTACTTTGCTTCCCATATTGCAGAATATGGAATGCACTTTCTGTTTTGATTTTTCAAGCCTCTTCATTTTTCTGTGTTCCTTGAGTTGGTGTTTTGTCTCTTTTCTAACTTATTTCCCAACCTCTTGAAGGAAAAATATGCAGGAGTACTTAACACCCTTCCTCCCCTTCCCTCCCACAGTGCCTAAGTTGCCTCTGCAGTAGCACTCAAA
Source organism: Corapipo altera (assembly GCF_003945725.1). Classification (NCBI taxonomy): domain Eukaryota; kingdom Metazoa; phylum Chordata; class Aves; order Passeriformes; family Pipridae; genus Corapipo; species Corapipo altera. The sequence goes on from NW_020884911.1 coordinate 4,441,260, forward strand.
AAGAAGTAATTTCTGGAGTTTTTTTCTGGCTGCAAAACAACAAAAAAAAGTGATTTCTGCCCCCCTTTAAAATAGTTACCAAACTTTTGCTGTCTCAGCCATAGTCTAGGCCAAAGTCAAGCAGGACATGGACTCCTGTCTGTTCAGCCCAACTTACTCATCCACAGGTAATCCTTTTCCACTGCTTTCTGGAGAAAATGCTACTAAAAGCAGGAAGGGGACTAGGAGGAGACTACAAATAAGAGCAGTGTCTTAGTTTGCAGCTTGGAAGGACTTTTGATAAGCATTAAATGCTTCCAACAAATTTCCTGACTTTTCTGTTGGGATATATGGAATACCTTAGAAATGGCAGCATAAGCTGCAAATTAAAGACAATTTTAAAAGAGAAAAGCTGGTTTAGAGATGGTAGTGCATGCTATGCTCTGGTAAGGCTGAATTAGCCTTACTTTCTAGACTGATATTTGTGGATTATGCTTTAATGGCTCAATCCTACAAGCTACTGAGCAAATCTGGCTTTATCCACTTAGGGCAGGCTCTGCTTTAGCATGTGCCCAGTCTCCAGAAGAGTAGTGCTGTGTAAGCTTCTGTAGTGGTGGGGGTTTGAGCTGCTTTAGGCCTGAACATTTTATTTACCTCTCATGCCATTCCCTTTCTCCTCTGGAGACACTGAATACCCTCATCTCAGCAGGATGCTCGATAAAAGCCTTTCCCGGAGAATAAAAACATCATCAGCCTAAGACAGGGTGGGCTGGCCTAACTCTTTATTCCCTCATTTGTAGTTGGCAGTTGGCAAACCCGTTGTATTTCAAAAATATAAAGGGAAAAGGTGACTTTGAAACAGAACTCTGTGTTTTTTCCTTAAGCCCCGTCTGAAGGGCCCTAAATCCTCACCATTCAGCACAGCCCCCTCCAGGCAAGCCCTGGGCCCACACAGCCTCCCCCAGCAAGTGTGGCATCCTGGGGCCACACAATAAATTCCTCCCCTGCACAACCTGGGGCTTTATTTTGACAGCAGAATCCCAAAGTGGCGACCCAGGGGGAAGGAGAATTCGTATTCCAGCTGCCCACACAGCAATACAGAGGCTTACCACTGAGTCACCAAAGCTGCTTAGGAATATTCATTACAATATTCCCTGAAAACAGCATTCCTACCTGTTAAACTGCACAGTGTTCAGGCTTTCTGAAATTCAGTTCCGTGTTTAAAGTGTCTGTTTAGAGCTGCCTGTTTCCTGTGGAATTTAAGAGGTACCTTGTGTCTCCAATGACAGGATTTCCAGCCAGGACATGTAACTCAGATGGAAGTTCATTTTTTGGATCAGCTGGAATTCCAGCTTCAGATGCTTGAGAAGAATAAGATGCAACTCTGAGGAGCAAAAAGGCTCCATTTAACCAGAGGACCTTTGGTGCATTTGGTCTTTGGAGGAGAAAAAATACCAGAGAGTGTGTGTTTTGTTTGCATCTAAGGCAGAGAAATCACAACATATATTCTACCTCATCCTGGTGTCACTGAATATTCAAAATTAATATTGTAATAACTTCTGTAGAAATTAAAGACTATACTTAAAAATCAAATCGACAGAACTGATGTTTTAGCTCTTAGGAAAAATCCATCAATATGGCTGTTTATTTTGAAGGCATGTATCTCTGAATACTGGAATACATAAAGCAGGAATCCAGGATCCTAAGTCTTAAGCCACAATGCAGAAAATGTGGATGCAGCTTTAGGGATGTGCATTGTCAGTTTAAGTCTGTGTCACCACGCAAAGAGAATCAAGACAGAAAAGAAGTGGGGGAAAAAGGAAATGTCAAGGAATATTTTGACTCAAAGCATTAAGTATCAGTGTTTCAGGATTTGTGTGTTTGTAGTTTGGGGTTTTTTTTTTAGCTGTAGTTGCTATTGGTGTCAACTTTGCTCGCTAGAAAAGCCTTGACATATGTGCACAGAGTCATGGAATCCTTTAGTCTGGAAGAGAATCGAGTCCAACCATTAACCCAGCACTGCCAGGCCACCATTAAACCATGTCCCCAAGTGGCACATCTCTGAAATCCCTCCAAGGCTGGTGGCTCTGCCCCTTCCCTGGACAGCCCATCCCAGTGCTGCACGAGCCTTTCTCCCGGGAATTGCTCCTCGAAGTTAATTTTCCCTTACACGAGTGACCTTTAAATCCGAGGACAAAGACATCCGGAATTTGCATTCCACTTAGAACTGGATCCATCGAATTAGACCCAGACCTAATTGCTCTCTGAATTGCAAAACCCACCCGTGTCTGTGAGATGCTTTCATATTGTGGCCTCGCTATAATGAGGTGTTAATGGCACGGTGCACTGAATTGATCTTGGTAATTATGTTTCTGCAGCTCCTCGGGATCTTGCTGACTTTTTAGGTGATGCAAGGAGAGCTAATAATGAATAAATTTAAACTGTGTAGCAATAATTACATTGTTCTTGTATGCACGTGGTATTTGTACTTAAATGGGAAAAAGTGGAGATTTGTAGTATTTTGTTCCTACCTTTTAGCCCGTGTTTCCATGTCATCCTTCACTGCAATAACCCTGGCAATTATATAAGTCCCTGCAGATCCCTAACAACGACCCCTAACTGTCCCAGGTGCCATCTTTGCATAGAAAATGGAAAGACAAGGAGTTACTGAAACCAGGTTTCAGACAACTGAATTTATTTATTAAAAAGAAATTGGATCCACATATCCTTGGATGTCTGGATTGTGGGAATCCCTCTCAGTTTGATGGAAGGCAGTGCACCTGCAGATGTGAAAACAGCTGCTCTGAGTGGGTCTCATTCGGCCTCTTATTCCAAAATTTAGGACAAATTCTTTCTTGTTTCGTGTTTTGGTAGGACACCCCTGTGGGGTTTCATGTTTTGGATATGGAGATGACCTCTCTAATGAGTGATGCCCGAGATTCCCAGAAGAACCCAGGGATTTACGTGCTGAGTTCCACTGAGATTGTGATGGAAGTTGACTTCCCAAGTTGTTAATTCTTCATTCCTTATCATCTCCGTATTTTGTTACCAAACCAAAAAGTTAGAGGTTATGTAGGTCAAAAAAGCAAGTTTGGAAACTAGGAAGTGTCAGTTTTAAGTTGCTTGTTTAGCCACTGACATTCTCCAGAGGAGTAAAATGAGGATTATTTTAGCGCGTCATAATTTAACTGAATCTCACTGAAATTCCATAGGAAAAGTGTGAAACAATTTTGAGGCTTAAGGAACACTTCCTTACTTTCTGTGAGAAGTTTTGTGCAAGTCATGGAGAGCATCAGGAGGAGGTTCCTGTATTTAGCAAAATTCCTCCTCTAATTGGAGAGACCTTGGTCTTGTCCCTTGTGGTTTGGCTACATCTCTAGTTCTGGAAGAGCTGGATATTGCAGCAGCTAAATCCAGGGAAAACTGTCTTAGTATTTTACACGATGAAAGTTTTAGGTTACTCTCAAAATTTGCATTAAAAAATTAAAATGGGTTGAACTGTGATGAAGCAAAGCCAGGTGGTCTTTTGTGGGCTGAAATTAATGATTCCCTCTGGATTTCAGGGGTTATATTGTCATTTATAAGATCTGAGGGGTTCTAGCTGGAAGTTGTTAGTTGGCAAACTTGAAATTTTCCTTGTATTTGTTTGGTCAAGTGATAAAATCTTAATCAGGCTGTGAAGCAGTGAGCATGTGGGAAAGGGAGGATGGGAGTGGGGTGATGTTAATGCAGGGAGTATCCACAGCTGGATTTACTGTAGCAGTGCTCTCATCCTTGAGGATCTGGATGCTTGTGAGTCTCAAAACTCTTTCAAGTAATTATCCTTCAAACTGTAAAATAATTAATTTTCTTTTTGAAGTGTCTTGTCTGTGTAACTCTGGTTGCTTTTCGTGAGGGAGGTATTTTCCTCTCTCCTGTTTCAGAGAGAGAAATCATTGTTCTCTTCTTTAGGGAATTTACTGTGCTAACTATAATTTTATGTTTCTCCCTCTCTGTTGGAAACTGTGCTTTTGTGCTCTCCAGTGCAAAACAAATGAGGGAACAAACCAGAAATTACCTGGAGGCTGAGCCTTTTTAGTTTTATTTTTTTTCTAAGTGTACTTCTAAAGGAATCCTGCCTGCTGGTTGAGAGCCTTCCCTGGCATTCCTGAGGAACAGCAGGAGCTGAGGTGCCCGTTCTGGACTGGCAGGGAAGGCTCTGAGCTTGAGGAAAGTTCTGTAGCACCATTATTATCTTTCTAGCATAGGAGTGTGAGATCAGGATGTGATTGTCCTAAGCCATGACTAAGATGACCAACTGGAGCATCAGGAGCATGTTATTTGGAAGCAAATAAAATGCTGGAAGTTCTTGAGCTGGCAAACAGGATTCCCTCTTTTCCCAGGAAGTTCTCTTGCAGATGTGTTGGGTTTATTACATGGAATTAGTACATATTTAAAGGACCATAGGTAGCTTACTTTAGATATTTGTCCAACTAGAGCTGCAAGAGGGCACATTTTTGGCAAGACAGTTGCCCTACAACCACAAATCTGACAGACTTCAGACATTTCTGTGGGGTTCTGCAGCTGGTGACATTAATATGTCATTCTCTGTCAAACAAATCTGAGCATCAGTGAAGGAAAAGGCTTTCAGACAGAACAGGCAATCCCCCAGGTAAATGAATGGTTACTGTCTTTGTGGGTTTTTAGCTTGATAATATTCCTATTAGGGAAAGAGTCATTGAAATGCTCTGGATTTGTTTTGCTCTGCCTGGGCTGGGAGGGTTGTTTACACTGGTTTCTGTGCATCTGAAATAAAGCACAGGCTGTAAAGACAGTCACAGAGGCAGCCTGGAAATGGCTGAAAGAGGAGAGGTGCAAAACACTGCCTGTGCCCCCTACGAATTTTCATCTTCCCTGTCATCAGGAGGTGAGATATTCCTGGATATAGGTGGTTGTTTATCAGAGCAAGGAGGTATCTGTAGAGATGAACCATTAATACAGGATTTTTGCTTAAACTGTAAATTCTAGTGGAAAATGTTTGCTCAGCGTTAGAAAGGTCATATTTGCAGAGAATAAAAAAAAACCTAAAATCCATCAGCATAAAGGTGCCAGTTCTTCGAGGCAGAATGAGAATTACAAAAATACCACCATGGAGAAAGTTTATCTGAGTGGGAAAGTCCCACCCCTGACCCAGGCCAACAATAATAAATGTGTTTTGTACAGAAGGATCCAGAATTCACACCGGCTGTGTTCAGGCCATAAGACACATGGTCCTCATTGCCATTTTGCCTCCTGCCTTTATTTTCTTCTGAGCCAAGTTTCTTTACTGATTAAATTACAGTGAAAGATTGAACTTAAGTGCTCGGAGTCCTGTTTTTCAATTATACAAAACAAAATAGATTTGTAGGAGAGACAATGGAGCAAGGAGGAGGAAGTTATGTAATTGCATGGTTTTCTTCTGCTTTTGCTACACGATTTAAATGCTAAATTTGCAGTTCTGGCTCCCCTTGAATATCAAAACACCAACAGTGGCAAACAGATGCATTTCACATTTCACAGAATACGGTGTTACAGCAGAGGGGCAAATCTGAGTTTTCCTTTGTTTAATGACCTTAATGAGGGAAAACAAATCAGTGACAACAAAGCATGATAAATACTTTAAAAATTCAGAAAAGAGCTGGTACTCTCTTTTAAGGTACAAAGTTACACGCAATATAAAAAGATCAGAATTGGGAAGGAGATGATTTTTTTTAAGGAAAGCGATGAACTCTGCCCAAGGTAGTTTGGAGACCCACCAGCATTTTATATGAAAACTTCAGGCAGCTAATTTGGAGGCTTTTATTTTCTCGTTTCAAATTGGTGCAGTGCCACTGAGTTCAGTTGAGCTGCTTTGCTGTAGATCTTCCAAGAGGTTCTGTTGGTAGTGAGTATTATCTCCATCTCATTCCCCGTCTGCTCCTGCTCTGCAGTTGCTGCCTCAGCTGTATTTTGGACTTTACGTGTGTCTGATGTTCAGAGTGCTCCTTCAATGCAGAACTTTTCTAAGTAAATAAATTTACAGCTGAACATAATGATTAATCTTGACTCTCCCACTCAGCGCTGCCTTGTTCTTCATGCTGCCTGACCCTCCTGTCTTATTAAAAACTGCCTGGTCTGCTCATCCCTTTGCTGGAGATCAAATGATCTGTAAACTGTTCTTTGTGAAACCCTCTGTGTCTCTGCAGAATGACTCCTCCAAGCTGTTTCCATAACCCTTGGACATGAGCAAAACTGCAGCCCTTAGAGAATTAAATTAGTCTTGGTTAGGCAGGTTTTACACTGAAGAGGGAAATGGTTTCCTTGAAATAAAGGGGAGAAATTTGTCCTGATTTTGATAAATCAAATGTGCTATCAAAAGTGATGGTTTGGCTTTGGTTTGGCACTAGTTTCTTGCACCCAGCTTTCTAATTCAAAGAACTTAATTACAGAAAATAGGGTCATCTCTTGTAGAACTTCTTTTGGGTCTGTGTAAGCAGCGAGAAGAATTTGTTATCTGAATTTTAAACTCTTTCACCTTTTCATTACTACTAATAGAGCTCAACGAGGCTGCACTTTGGGCTTCTTCTTCCACTCAAAGCAATTTACTTTTATTCTGAAAATTAATGCAAGGGCTGTCGAGGAGCCGGGGAAGATGAATATTTTATTTTTTGAAACCGCTGCTATCAGAAGATATAAGAAAGCATTACTTACACCATGTATTTATGCTTCCTTACTGAAAATGCTACCAATTTCCAGGCAGGTTTCTTGCACTGAAAATACTGCATCCATCTAACTGGGGTAGTTGGTCATTTCTTCTCTTCCTTTCTCAGAAAATAATGTTATAAATGCCCATGTGGCAACAATATTTAAATACTTGTGGAGCAACTGAACTCGGGATTACACATCTTAGTGCAGCTTTACCCCAATTTAAGAAAATATTTCTAGTTATTAAGGGGCTACTGAAGAACAGTGAAAAGCTAATTGACTGAAATGGTTCAAAGGTTGAGCTTTGCATGGAATCATTAAATGAGTTCAGTTCTGGTGTGAGAGCTTCAACCAATCTTGTGTGCATGGAAATACTTCAACAGACATGGAGTAACTGAGAGGGAATCTTTGCACTTTTAGTGCAGAAAGAAATTAAGCTCATTTCTTATGGCTTTGGGACATGATCTGAGAGAAGGGATAACTCCTGGGAACTGGGAAGCAGCACTGATGCATTTTTAAACCAGACATATGTGGATTGTTCTGTATTTTGGAACTAAATAATCAGAGTTGAGCTGGATTTAGATCCTCCTAATATTTTATTCTTCTGGAGAGAGGGCTGTTGCTCAGAGCCATTGTCACAACATGTTTCCTATCAGCTCTGTCAGTTGTGACACTGAGGGTTGTGGGAAAAGAAGGAAAACAGCAAGGGGGGAATGTTCCTGGCTCCTGGTTTCTCCTAGAGAAGGAAGTTTGAACTGAAATCCTTTTCACTGAAATCCAGAATCTTCTCTTTTTCCTTCACTCCCCACTTGATTTCCCACATTTGACAATGCCATATATATCATCACTTGGAATATTTTGTGGATAATGAGGCAATTTCTCCCTTGTTGGAAAGCTATAATCATCTAGACAGGTTTTGAAAGGAATACATAGATGGCACAATGCAAAATGTGCTGTATCAGAAATTTGTGTCTTTCCCATAATAAAAAACTGCATTGTCCCTGCAGACCTTGCATCCCTCAGGTCTGTCATGGCTGTAGTTACATTAAATTTTCACATCATCATAGAATCACAGGATGGTTTGGGTTGGGAGGGACCTTAAAGATCATGCCATGGGCAGGGACACCTTCCACTATCCCAGGTTGCTCAGAACCCCATCCAGCCTGGCCTTGAGCACTTCCAGGGATGGGGCAGCCACAGCTTCCCTGGGAAACCTGTGCCAGGGCCTCACCACCCTTAGAGTCATTTTTTTTTCTGATATCCAATCTAATAATAACCTTCTCTTTGTCAGTTTAAAGCCACCCCCCCTTGTCCCACCACTCCATGCCCTTTGTCCAAAGTCCCTCTCCAGCTCTCTTGGAGCCCCTTTAGGCCCTGGAAGGTGCTAGAAGGTCTCCCCAGAGCTTTCTCTTCTCCAGGCTGAACAACCCCGGCTCTCCCAACCAGTCTCCACAGGAGAGTTGCTCCAACCCTCCCATCATCCTTGTGGCCTCCTCCGGTGTCAGAGATTGCTCTCAACCTACTTAAAATTCCCCCTGGGTTTCAGTCATTCCGGGCTGTTTTCCTCCTGTCTAAACTGCGCCATCACCGCATCTCCTCCGTGTGCAGCACCATCAATATTGTTTCCTGCAATATTGCGCTTTTCACTCAGCCCTGGCCCTGTGGCACAAACCTGGTGATTGCTTTCCAGAGCGTGGAGCGGAGAGTTTTGGAGTAATGAATAAAACATTGCTGCTCATTCTCAGCTAAACACCCCAGAAAAAGCCTCTCTTCCAAAACCTCTCTTCCCTGGGCAGAGGGACAGGGGACTTTGTGAAACTACTTGAAAGCCTGGGAGTGGGCAGCTTTTCAGCCTGGCAGTGATTTCCAGCTTCCCTTGCCTACGGATGCCTGAGTTTTTCAGAGGAGCAGCACGTCCCATTTGGAAGCTGCCGAGCCCTGAGTTGGGATGTGGCTCGTGCTGCTCCTGGGCAGCCACTTGCAGACATTTTGGAGGCTGCTGGTGGTGGTGGGAGCTGAGTCACACAAACACCACCGGGAGAGGAAACAAATCTGGTGGAGAATGGCTCTTTTATTCTGCCATTCACTTTTCTGGAGAAGGGAAATACAGTGCAGTGCTTTTTTTTTTTGCTTCAGACAGAACTTCCTTTTTTAGCTAAATAAAGTAGTTGGGGTTTTTTTTCCCTATCAGTGAGTCACGGAAACTGTAGGAAAAAAGTTACCTAAAATGATACAAATGCTGCTGGGATTTTACCATTTTGGTAGCCCATCTCTAGATTTTGAAATATGGTTTCTGAAACTGGATAAAGGTCTTTTTAATTTCTTGAATTTTTTTTTCTTGTTTCTCCTATTTTTCTGGAATTGCTCAATAGCAGATCTCTACTGCAGGTGGGGGAGGGACTAGGGATTGTTTCCATTTCAGCATGGCCAGCTCCTGTTAAAACAAATCCTGCTTTTACTCCAGGGCTAACTTTGTTACTGAGAGCTTTATCAACATGCACCTCTCACTTGAAGTCCATTATAGTCCATTGGTGTGAGGCAAGCAGAAGAATTTCTTTGACCTTAATCTTAAAACTCTTGACTTCTCTTTTATTTTTTTCTTATTCCAGTGCAGTCAGAGTTTGGAGCATGAGGCAGAGTTCTCATGTGAAGTTTTTAATGTTTATTCCATTTGATTAACTATTAATATCTTGGATTTGCAAGCACTTCTGGAAGAATAGTGCTTTGGTGCTCAGAAATCAAGAAAATGACATAATCAGTGGGCATATAAAGAAAAACAATCATGTTTATTCTTATGATTAGTCACAGAATTAATCTGGTAGACTATTCTTTTCCTTTCAAAATGCTTTATTGTAGCATGCTTTCATTCCAACTTTTGATATGTTATTTACAAACTGAAAAGACAAAGAAATCCAGAAATGCAAAGAATGATCTTCATATTAAATTATCCTCTTTAGAGAACAAAAAAAACCCCCAAACTAAATAATTACTTTGCTTGGTGCTTCGCTAATGAGCTTGTTATGTATACACAGCACAAGGAATATTAATGAAATGTTCTGTTACAGCTCCATAGCTCTTTTCTTCTTTTTTTTTTTTTTTTCTTTCAGAAACCTAACAAGTCATTTTGTTTTCTTTTTGGGTTTAACAGTGGCAATAATATCCTGATAAGGAATTTGTGTGGAAGCCCAGGGACCTCTCAGAGCTCGGTGTAAGGCCGAGAACTCCGACCTTCCCACAGCCCCCATGATAACAACACAGCGGGCAGAACCTGTATGTTTGAGCAGATATTTTATGAGTGAAAGTGGTGGGAAAACAAATCCATTTTTTCCAGGTGATGAAGGATTTATGGTTAGTGAGGAAAAGTGGATTTTTATTTCCAAGCTCCTTAGAAATAATGCAGCAAGCCCAGCATTGACGGGGCAGGATTTGACACCGGGCGGGTTTTGGGAACACTCAGTGGGGAGGAACCGCTGCTGTGAGGGACTCACAGCCCCTTAATTAAAGTGTCAAATCCTCACACTGCCAGTGGTTATTCCCTTTGGGCTGCCATCCCTTTTCCAAATAGGTGTTAAAGGGAAACAGTGGATTGTTGCCCACTCTGCATCCTGCTGGAACAGTGCTGAGGCAGATCCGTGGGCTGGGAAGCTGCTCATCCCCCTGGCTGCTGCAAATCCTCTCACATGCTGCTGTTTCCAGCAGAGATGGGTCTTTCCTTATGTTTTTGAGACTAAATGCCAAATTCTTCTTAGTGCTTTGTGGGTGTTCCAATCCCTCTGCTGCCTCTTTCCCAGTTCCTGACAGTGGAATGGAATAAGCTCTGAGCTCAATACCTGTTAACAGAACCTTGAATTCTTATTGCAACTGGATAAACAGGGCACAAGTATCCTACAAGATACAGTTTGCTTTATATCTGCCTTGAAAAAGGCAACCAGAACTTATCAAAAAAAACAAAGGGCAGATATTTTTACCTTTGAAATAGTTAAGGCAGGCTGGAAACAACTATCCTAGATGGAAGATGGACTCGAGGCCCAGGCAGTCCTGGATTTTACCATTGCCAGTGGAAGGTGCTTTAGGAGCTCAGTATTTCAATAGACACCCCAGGTATTCACACACTGTCCTTGAATGTGTGGTGCATCCTGACAGGTGTGATTCAGAGTACCTAATTCTGGGAGGGTGAGTTCTCCATGTGTCAAAGAATCTATATAACCCAGGCCATGTGCCTAAAAAAAAAAACCCAGCAGGATGAATTATCCCACCTCAACAGCCAGAAAATGCATTCGATGCTCATTGGTTATTTAGGTGCTTGGGGGTTTCACAGAACTCCCCACACATGTACATTTTAAAAAATATTTCCAAAGAGTTTGGGTTTTATGAAGTGATTCCTCTTTAACTGTTTGGCTATCATAGATTTTTAAAGCTAATTTTCAGAGTTCTCTTCGGAAAGAAAAGCAGCAACACCAAAACCTCCCCAAAAATGCCAGTTCAGGGTGAAACTACTAAACATTGAGTTGCAGTGGCACAGGGGCCCTGAGAAGGTTTTCTGAGAGCATTTGGAGTCAGGGAAGGAAGAGAAAGATCTACAGGGGTGTTTGGCAGCTGGGCAAGGGCTTGGGATTGTTTTTGCCGTTTGATCCGATGGGATTTTGGAAAGGATGTTGGAGAAGAGGCAAAAGGCATTTTGAGCAGGGCTGGGAGGGTAAGCCTGAGAAGGACTGAGCTGCTGAGGCTCTGAGGCTGAATTTGGGACTGGGACTGCTGGAAGGGGATTTCTCCAGGTGCTGCTGGAACCAAGAGCACAAGGATTGCCTTTTGTAACAGGGTGAGGAAGGAAAGCTGAGTTCACCTGTCAGTGTTTGTGGGCAGAAAACTCCCATATGGAGATGGCACAGGAGCAGTCAGGGAACTCTGACTGTGGCTTTTCCCTTTCCCTTCCGAAATCCTCGCTCTGTCCACTGCACTGGGGCTCTCCCACCTCACAGCTCGAGCCTTGACTATCTTTCCAGTAATAGTAAAGTGACATTGTCAGAGAACACCTTTATGTTTTTTATTTTATTTATCATCTATTTTGTGTCTGATTCCAGTGTAATCACCAAGACTGTTCCCAGCACTGCTTTATTTACACATATATTTAAAAATGTCTGAATTAATTTAAATCTGGAAAACTCAGGACATTATTCTGTACCATAGATTTCTGGAACGAGCCCTAAAATATGTGTTTTTTTAAAAAAAACCAACTCACCACATTGCCATGGCTTCACTGTGTGGTTGAAAAGGTATATTCCTCAAGACATTTCAGGCCCTCAATTCCAACACATTTAATTTCTAACACGACATTATTACTGCATGACTAAGTATCAGCATCTTAAATACTGTCCAGTGACTTTGAAGCTTCCCCACCTTGGCATATATGGTGTTATTAAATCCACAGGGAAGCGCGTCCCATATTTTCTGTTCCCACCACCACTGCTTTGCCAGCAGGTTTCCAGGCTGCACATGGCTGGGATTTTTGGGACACAAAGAGCCAGCGTGCTCCCCTCTTTGGGGAATTCAACCACAAGTCACTGACTAAATTACTTTTTACTTGTTCCTGGCGTTATGAAGGAGCCACCATTTCTTCCACCATGGAAACTTCAGGGATTGTAGGTGAGGAGGAGGGAATTCCCCCTTGCCCAGCCAGGCTGCACCACTCTCTTCCTCCTGGCATCCATTCCCCCTCCAGCCTTCCCAAGGCTATATGTATTTAGCAGAAATTTTCTGTGGAATGAAGTTGTGCAGAGCTTGCTTTGTATTCCCCTTCAGGAAATCAAGAATTCCTACTTCTTAAAGCTCTCTGTACCCCTAGTATTTATTTTCCTTTCAGCAGTGCTGCGTCCTGCAGCTTCAATATTACCGCTTTGTGGCACTTGCTTGGTAGTTTGCACCCCTCCAACTGCTGCCAGCCATCAAGCTTTCAATGTATAATAACTAAGCAAGGTGGTTTCGTGAAAGAAAATAAGCAGATGTCAAGGTTACTGTTGATCTCCGGACGACAAGTCCCTGGTAATAAGCACTTTGCTCACAAAGACCCACTCAGTAGTTCCCCGGGAAACTTTAGCATTGTTGTGAGTCACAAAAAGCTTTTGTTTTATCCAAGACAGCCAAGCTCAAAGCCGTGTTATTTCCAGGACACAGCCAGTCAGGCTGGAGTTTATCCCAGGGGTGTGGGCTCGGTGCAGCTGAGGGGGCTGAGGGCTCTACACAGTTGTCGTTTCCAACTCCCACCATCTCCACGGTCTTCGTTTGCTCCCTCACTTTTTCTCTTGCACTGAGCCCTTCCCTTAGAAGTGTCCAGGCTGTGCTTTGAGGGGAAAGCTTTCCCCTCCTCTGCAATCCCGGGAGCAGGACAGCAGCTCTCAGCAGTCCCCTTGGAAGAGCCTCCTCGCTGTCTCCCCCTTTCTTCCCACACCTTCGCCCATGAGCTGCCTCCTCTCTGCATCTTCTTCCCACTCCCAGCCCATAAAACTTGTCATTCTCTGTGTGTGTCTCCACCCCCACACAGCCACGGCTGTCAGCTCCGTGTGCCCTGCATCCCATCCTTCCCCCGGCTGCCACAGTGGGATCACTCCCTTGGAAGCAGAGCAATCTCCTCCTGGATACAAACCGGGCAGCCTTCCACCCTCCAAACCCACCCGTGCTTACATATATATATATACGCATTATTTTTTTGTGTTATTTTTGCAGTTTGTTGTACCAATGTGAAACAAGCGTTGTTTGGCTTCTCAGAAAACATTTACAAAACATTTTCCGTGGTTTGAAAACAAGCTTTGAACAAAACACCGGTTGTTTGGGGATTTTTTTGAATTAAATCCAGAAAATTCAGTAAAAACTATATATATGCAGGGGAAGGGGGTGGTGGTGGTAAGGACTAAAAAGGTAGGGAGACAACTAGGCACAAAGAGGTAAAGTGCACACTGTTTTCTAACATGATCTGGCAGTCAAGTGGAGTAGCTTGCTTGTTTTCAGTCTGACTGCCCTGTAGGTGAGTGTCCATTTTTAACTTCCCCACCAGATTCTCACCTGTCTGTAACAGTGTAAATCCGGGAGAAAAGCTGGATATGATCCTTTTGCTGCTGATGTAATCAGTGTGCTGGACTCGTGTCAGAATAGGGCGATTTGTCTCTGCCTCCTTCCCTTTCTTGTTCCTCTGAATATCCCTAAAACAAACCTTGAATCAAGGTCCTCGTTCCCATATCCCTAAACCAAAGTCTGTATTCCACCAACCCCATCATTGGGAAGTGCTTGCTGCTTAACATTAGTGAAACATCCCTGTGAAGGAACTGGAGTTCCGAGGATTGGAAAACAACCAGGAGACACAGCCTGTTCAGAAGAGATCTCTGCAGATCCCTCAGGAACTCTGTTGGTTTTGAGGCAATAACTCCCAAAAACTGGCCATTTACTGGACCTGTGGCAGGTGAACTGTGAGAAAACTGGATTAGAATTACCTTTTAAAAGGCAGTCAAATATCAGGATTGTTATTCTGGGGGGGAGGGTTAGGCAAGTCTGATTCTTTTTCCCATCTTGGCCAGAGGAAAAATATAAGAATATATATTGAATTTTCATATAGAAAGGTGAACTGCTTTATCTTTGCAGTCTCAGTTTATTAGGAGAGATTATTCCACCATTGTCTGATCTGAACATGGAGTTTTGGACTGCTGGAGTGAATCAAACAGTTTAAATGTAATTTGTTATGAAATGATACCTTGGGAGAAAAAAAAATCCTTCTGGAGCTATAGTTTCCCTGGTGTTAGAGGTTACCAGCGTGCTCTCAGATAATATCATCAAATGATTCATTCTGAGTTTCTTCTGCTATTAAGGCAAAAAAAAAAAAAATAACCTTCTGGTATAACCCTGTTTTCCATACAGATGGATTTATGTGGCTGGGGACAAAATAGGTACCTTTGGAGAGAAGTGGCCTGAGAACAGGGCCTCTGGTTGGGAATGTTGAGACTGTTAACAAAGCACAGATTTCTTTTGGGCTTTTATGATGGGATTAAACTGGATCCAGCACTTCTTTCCCCCTGTTTTTGTTTCTCTCAGTCAGCCTTCAGAATCAAACTGATGAAGGAGAGGGAGCAGGTGAGCGAGTGTCCTTGAACAGGAATTAACATCTGGTGCTTCCTTTTGTCCTTGCTGCCGTTTTTATGGAGACACTGCCATAACAGAGCCATTAACAAGCAATGAGGCCGGGCAGCCCTAATTAGTTTGGCAGCGCTGGGATTGGGAAGTTTAGTCCCGCGGAAAACCTCCTCCTGTGCAAAGCCAGGAGTAATGGCCCGTTTTCCAGCTGGATTCACAATGCCATGGTGCTGCTTCTGCTCTTTCAGAGGGTGCCCAGGAAGATGCCACCATCTGCCTTGTTTCCTGTGAGCCCACTCACACTGTTCCCTTTCCACGTGGGATGTGTGCTGTGGAATAGTGAATGCCCAGTTTGTCCTATGGAATAGTTAGTGACCAGTTTGTCCTATGGAATAGTTAGTGACCAGTTTGTCCTGTGGAATAGTTAGTGACCAGTTTGTCCTGTGGAATAGTTAGTGACCAGTTTGTCCTATGGAATAGTGAATGCCCAGTTTGTCCTATGGCATAGTTAGTGACCAGCTGGTGTAGGATTGTTGCAGCAGGAGCAGGCTTGGGAAACACTCCCATCCTTTGCTGCTGTGTCCTGCACCAACGACATCCCACTTTCCGAGGGCCTTGAGATTTTCATACATTCCTTTAGGAGGGTTATTTATTTTGCTGCTGTGACAGTGTAAGAACAGGCAGTGTGGATATACTTCCCATTAGCTACAATTTCGATTATCTTGGCAAAACTTTCCCTTGTTTAGTAACAGGTTATGCAACACAATTTGCCGCATTGTGTCGTGATGTTTCCACTTTGGAACTGCACTTTAAATTTAAATTTTGCTACTCCTAAGCGAGCAATCTGTTAAATTGTTTCTGCCCCGTGTGGAAATCAGACTTAATGCTCACCTACATCAAAACCATGAGGAGGTGCCTTCTTACCCCTCGTGCAGTTTGTTTTGGGGTTGGCTGAACCACAGTTTGGGTGAAGTTACATTTAATTGCAAAATGTGCCGGTCTTGTTGCCCTTCCGCTGCCAGGTGTAGGATGCAAAGGATGTAAATGTTGTTACCATTTGTGTTGCCCAGTTGGATTTGGTGGAAAACCAACATGAGTTGGGTTTGCAAAGTGTTGGTTGTGCTTAAACAAAGAGAAATGTGTGAACATTGAAATGGTGAAGCTTTTTCCAGACAATGCAATTGTACCTTGGCTGGGCCATCCTGGGACAAAAATTTCCCTTGGATTTTTACTTCTGCTCTTAACAGAGGGACATGTGATGCATTACCACTGTCAGGAACAGAAACAAAGAGGAATTTGATTTTAAAACTTACTGGGGTGCGATTGTAAGTTGAAATTAAAGTTATTGTTCATTTACACCCTGAGACTAGAGAATAAAACTGATCAGCATTATCTGATGAAGCAAAGAAATTGTGTTGTCCTACTTCCCACTCCAGATGGGAACACTGAGAGCACAAAAATGTCTTGTCTGAATTTCCAAGGTTCTACATGGGTTGATTTTTTTTTTTGTGGTCTCAGCTGTTTTGAACAAAGCTTGAGATTTCTCGATGGGGCCACAGGGTTTCAAACCGGGGTCTTTAGGTGATGGATGGAGAGACTGGAGCCGAAAAGTTCCGTTGGGAAGGATTGCACAACTCCGTCAAAACCAGGTTTTCACTCTGGAGGGTTTAAAATGAGCCAAGAAGCTGAGGAGAGATCATTCTGCAGGTGGGGTGTAAAGGGGAACACAGACTGCAAGAGCTGTGTGCCCTTTGGAAAACTCCCTTAGGATGCTGGAATGTGGCCACCTCTCATTGCTCTGCAGTGCAAAACAACCCTCCTGCTTCTCTTGTTTGTGATCTTCATGGCAGTGCTGTGCATCTGTCACCAGCTGAACTCTTTTACACCTTGAGTCGTCTGTTCCTGTACCAGTTTGGGTTGGTGGGTTTTTTTTGATTCCGTGTGAGGTGAGTTCTTGGAGGAGCCAGTAGGATGCAAGGGAGCAAAATGCAGAGATTTTGTTCAGTCTACTTAGTTTCTTACAGGTACTTGCATGAATGATACCTAACGGGGCCGATTTTCCGAAGACCCTAAATTTGAAGGGCAGAAGCCAAGTTTCTCTGGCTGATCTATATTTAATGGAGAGGTTTGGGTCAGGTGTCTTCATCTTGCTGCCTGGACTGGGATGCACAACGTGACATTTCAGCAGGGCAGATTTAGGGCAAAAAGTGTCATCAGTCTCTCCTCAACAACATAAAAAACCCCCCATGAAAAACAGAGTTAGCAAGAAAAGATCAGCGGGTTACAGGGAGGGATCTCCCCCCTGGCTTCACTCCTTTGCTTCATCCAAAGGCAGCCAAAAACAGTGCACCAACATGCCCAAAGGGATGGGTCTAGTATTTCACAGTCAGAAGAGGTTTGAGTAGCCCTGGAAGGAGCCAGGCCAGGTTTGCTGCATCTCCAGAGGTGCTTTGCCCATGGAAAAGGGTGTTGGACACGAGGGGGTTCGGTGATTGCTTACACAGTGGGGCTGTCACAGCAACGTTGTCATTCCGTGCCTTTCCCTGATTCCCAGCTCTTATTTCTTTCAAAAGAAGTGACAGAGCCACAAGGTAACTTTAAGTAACTTCAAAGAGTGTTTTCAAGACTTTTTAATAACACAGTAGAACTTATTTAATGCTCCAGTTATAGAGGAGTGACTATAATAAGAACTCTTCAAGTGTGATTGTGTTCTGTGAAGTATCATCCCTCTTAAATAAGTGGTGTTATTATGGAAAAGGCTTGTTCATACACCCGGTACATTATTGAAAATTGCTTTTATAATTCAGGTTCCAAGTAAATCTACCAGTATGGAGGAAAATTATTACTAATTTCCTGATCATAAACATCAGAAAGCACCACGGTTTGGATTTTTATGGCAGAATTACACTCAGCTTGCCTGACTAGTTCTGTGGGAGTCTGTGGAATTACGTGGTAGGTAAACAGAAAAGGGTTTGATATCAAGTCTTCAGTGTTCTCTTAGAAATGACCGACTTGGCCAACATTATGGAGTGGTTTGAAGTGTGTGTACAGCTACTTGTGTGCTGCTTTTCACTTGGTGATACTGGAACATCACCTTGGTCCCAGGCCAAGGTGATGTTCCAGTATCTCGCAGCATTGTGTAGGTTGGTGCTTTTGGTTTAGATAACAGTCCTTTCGTCTCTTTGCTGCCTCCTTCTCCAAACAAACACCACTTGCTGCAGTTCCCTTCTCCTTCCCTGCCGTGTCCAGTATCACAGCAGAGCATGTGAGACCCTTTCCTGTATGTATTTTGTCAGAAAGAAGAAAAGAAGGCAAAAATAAGATGCCTTTGACAAAATCCCTGGCAGGAATTGAAAGACTCCAAACCTACACTTGTCACAGGAGCTCTGTTGCTTTATTGGTTTGTTCCTGGGTTGAGAGATTGTTATATCTGTTTCCTTCAATAAATTGAGAGGTCACTAAAGCTGCCCTGATCTCAGAAGACATCACTGCTGCCCATGCCAGGGCTGGCTGTTGATGTGACAGTGTGGGATCCCCTGCAGGAGCTGTGTAGACGTACCCAAAGCTTCCTGAGGCTCCCAGGGGCAGGTACAGAGGAGCTGTTTGCCAAACACAGCCCCGGGACACTCTGGCAGAGCTTCCTTAAATGTCTTTTATCAGATGCCATCCCCCTTACATTTCCAGTCGTTTGATGAGACAGGGCAGAATGGTTTCATTTCAGGATTTTATTTTGGCTGCCCTTCAGCTGCTTGTGATTTGTGGGGTTCTGATTTCACGTGCCTTCTGAGGTTAAACTTTTGAAGTATCCGCTAAAGTCAGACCAAGCCTTACACAAGAGTGGTGCTGTGATCAGCACTTAAGTGTTGTGATCTGCTGCATCGGTTTATCTCGAAAATGATAAGGAAAAAAGGCATCATCCATCTTCAAACTTCCCCAGGATGAAGTGTTAATCTTCGTTTCCAGCTCATGAATAAATAAATGTGTTGTGATGGTGTTGTGAGGAGCACAGAGGATTGTTGGAGCAGTGATCTTATCTCGGAGGGCATCATCATCTGTCAGTGCTGTGTGTTAGAAGGGTGTTATCTGCTGTGAATTCTGTCAGCAAAGCTTATGCAGGCATTAAAAAGTCAGGTTTTGTCAACAGCTGCCAGAAAGTGTCTGAAGGAAGAAAAGAAATAGAGATTTTATGTAGGAGAGAAGCTGGGATATTTTGTAGCTCCCATTATTCACAGAATTTACCAAAAACTGCCCTGTCTTTACTTTTGGGATTCTTTCCCTGTTATGTTCAGAAATTCATCATGGAACAATCTATAGGCAAGGACAGGACCTGCTTCTCTGGCTGGGATCAGCTTTGAGACCCGTGTTTGAGACACGTTTCCCCCTCAGAAAAAGTGCTTAGAAACTCCAGCTTTCAAACTTTTTTTTATTTGCCTTCGTGCTGATTTTGGCTGGGGTAGATTTAACTTACAGAAGAGCTGAAAGTAAAGGCATGATCATATCTGTGTAAAGATTTTAAGGCTGGAGTGTCCTGCCACCAGCCAAACCCATCCAAATAAATGATGCATTTATTGTAACACCTGAAACTTTTTAAGGAGACACCAGCAAGAGCAGCAAAACCCACGAGATCGTAGACAAAGAGCTCTTTTGTCCAGCGGTAATTGGAGGTTTTCTCCTCAATATAGTCCTTTGCTCCATTTAATGTTCACCCAATGAGCTTAATGCATTTCTAATTGAATCTGTGACTGCCTGGCTATGAATAAAGGATCGGGCCTGATGGGAAAGGTCACACTGACCTTGAGAGCTCTCGAGTTACAAGACATTTCAGCCATGGAGTAAACAATTTAAATACGTCTTGGGAAGTAAAAAAAATCCCAGTGATGGAGCCAAACACACAATCAAATGGTGCTTTGTTCTACTAATAAAAAGTCTATCTCGTCCCTTCCAGTGCAGTGATTTTTATGTACTCTCTGTCAGCTCGACAACCCAGTTCATCAATTAGAGCTGCTTTTCCCCAGAAGTTTCCGTCCTGTGAAGTTTGCAAACACCAAAATGCAGAGTGACTGTTCCTCATCCCCTTCCCCAGCCTCCAAAGGTGTTACATCTGATACAGCCCCTGCAGTAACTTCCTTTGCTGCAACAGGTTCCTGTAGCCTCTGGTGGGTTCCACTGCCTGAAGAACGGATGAAAAACAAGGAGAGCAACAAGTTCGTTGGGAAAATCCATCCAAAAGGAAAAGAAGTGGTTGTGTGAGCTGGAAGTAGGAGATGATTTGTCTGGGTCAGCAGAACGTGTGGGCATGGCCCAGAAGCCACAGGAAAAGAGATGAATGAAGTGGCAGAGCAAAGTCCGAGTAGAACAAGGTGTTTTAGGAAGGCCCAGGGCAAAGTACATGGATTTTTTATTGTTGTTATTATTAGTTTGGACATGGAATACCTGGAAATGGGAGAACAGCTCCTAAGACAGGGTCTCTTGATACAGCAGATCTGTTACAGGGGTTTAGGCTTTTGCTCCACACTGTCCATCCTTGTCAGGGTAGGGAAGAAAAAGTGAAGCTGCACAGGGACAGAGGGGAGAGAATAACAATGTTCTCTTTCCTCACCTAATCACCTGCAAGCACTGCGTTTTGAAAGCCGAGAAAATACCATTTAATAATTTTTTTTTTTGCTTTCCTGCACATTTCCCAAAATGCTTCTTATTCTCTTGCAGCTCAAGTCGCGTGGAAAAGGGAAATTTTTTTTATAGCTTCTTCTTTTACCAGCTTGTGGAGTAAAAAAAAAAAAAAAATCACAAAAAAACACGGCAAGAGCAACTGAAATACTAACTGAAATTTATGTTTGTTCTTGGCCTGACACTATTTACAGGAGGAGTTGTGATGTTCTGGTAACTGTTACGGTAAAGGCTCATAGACCTCAATTAATACTTGTAAATTCCTGCTCTTAAGTAAAAATAGCCAAAAGATATTGCTGTCCTTGGGAAAAAAACAAGGTTATTGACGTCAATAAAATATGTAATGACATTATCCAGGAGAAATATAATGTTGCAGAGGCAGAATGTCAGTGGTGTGAGCAGGCACCACATGGAAAGGGGAATTTCTCTGCACCTGTCTGTGTGTTGAGGGCAGCTCGAGCAGCCTCATGTGCACACAGGGAATTAATTGGTATAATAATTGTCATGGCTCGAAACCTCTATCAGGCAGAGGTTCAATGGGATTAGAGCTGCTGGAACAGTTATATTTTTGGATAATTTTTACTTTTTACGCAGGAAAAAAAAGGTGCACTTTAAGAATTAATGAGATAGATAATTTTGTGCACTGAAATGGCTCTCATGAGTGTGAAGCTGGCATAACTAGAACTTGTTCTTGTAGAAAGTAAGGGCTCCATTTTTGGTCTTGATGGTCAGATTTTCATGGTAGTTCCCTGAAAACTTACTGACTTCTTTGCAAATTTAAGGAAGACCCGGGATCCTTTAACGTTTTTATTTTCCATCTTCAGCATGACTGGAAGTGCTGTGTTTTTAGACACATTCAAACATTTGTTTTCATTTTATATTCATTAAATTGTGGCAGTACCTGTACCCTGATGGCTGAATTCCCTCTTGCACATCAAGAGAATTTCTTACATTACTCCTTATATGTAATTGGGATTTCATTGGGGTTTCATGGCACAGACTTCTGCGCTTTCCAAGTTCTCCCTCTTTTTTTGGGGGAGGGAACAACTGTGAGTTGATATTTAGTGCATAAGAGACTTCCCCTTCATTCCTGTCCTTATTTTATTTCTATCAAAGTGTCCATTTTAATGTCTGTAGGTCCCACAATGTGCATTTAAGCTTTTAACTCCAACTGTTGCCTATATATGAAGCTGTACATTACACAGTCAGCCTGCAAACAGGGATCAGTCCAGTCGGGCAACTTTTTTCAAGACAAGGAGTTGAAAAACAAGGAAAGGGCCACTTGAGCCTCTCTACATCCCCCTCAGGTGTGGGCAGTGCTGTGGAGTTATCCCAGGGACAGGTTTAACCCTGGAGATGTTTCTCCACACAGCACCGAAGCACAGCCTGTGTGTTGAGCACTGTCTTCATCCCCTCACGGCTCTAAAATGCTGCAGCCCCTGGAGAATCACAAATTTACAGCATCAGTTCCTTGAAATATTTTTTCTGCCTTTCTGGGCCAAACCCGTGAAGAGAAGAAAAACCAACCCGTGGCTGTGGAGGAGGAACAGCAACTGTCAAAACGTAGCAGGAAACGGAGAATTTACCAATTCCGTTTGACACGGGAGCATCCTGTGCCTTCTGGGATTCGACAGACCCAGGAGCAAGGTGAGGTTTCAAACAGGAATTCTCCTTTCTCTCCTATTTAAAGGCCCATCACGAGCAGCAGTTTGTTGCTAGGTGCTGCTTGGCCGAGAGCTGGTTTCCAAGGGTGCTTTTATATTTAACTAACCCCTGCACAGCTTGCCAGGGATTTTGCCCCTGTGAGTTCCGATTCTCCCTTCCCTCCTTCCTGTGTTTTTCAGTAGGGAAAAAAAATCCTTCTTTTTCCTCATAAATTTAAGGGAGATAACGTCTCCCAGCTAAATATAGCAGAGTTACATTTCCCCCGTGGAACTGGAGGAATGGCGTGTGCAGAAGTGGTACAGCTGGATTGGTGCTGCTGTCAGGAAAGGTTGTAAAAAAAAAATGAAAGTAAGCCCTATTTATTTTTAGTTCCGTGATTTTGGGTTTGCATCACTTAAAGAACTTTAAAAAAATAAAAAAGTAGAGCCTTTGTCACTATTTGTTCACGGTTGATGCAAACAAATTCTGTGGAAATTCAGGAGAAAATCACGGTAGCAGAGAAGACAGAAGTCTGTGTTTCCAAGAGCAGAGGCCACCCCCCTTTCCATCTATTTAAAATAAGCAGGAGTTGAATGAAAAGTTTCTTTCAGTTGTTTAAGTAACCTTCCTACCAGGGGTCTCACTGAAGGGAGCTGTTAATTGGGAACGTGTCTCTGCTGGCACAGAGGTTACGAGATCCTGAGATCCTGCGGGACTGAAATCCTGATGGGTGGTCAGCAGGGCTGGAGAGCTGTGCCAGGGACATCCAACTCCTTCTGGGGCACTCGAATTTAGCGAGGAATATCACACTTTCACATGCTTTTTTTCCAGCAGAGGGGGAGGATGTTTCCTGAATTGCACATAAAGACACCCTATTTTTTCTGAAATAGCAGCAATTGAGAGCTATAAACCCACCGTCCAAACCTGTCAACTCTTCTCACAGGGGTTGAAGAAAAAAGCAAAATTGAGGACAAAATGCTGACAGTACTACTCTGAAGCTTTGGAATTTGTTCCATCAGCTTGTAGGTGTGACATGTAAAATGAGATTTTTCAAGTCCCTCTGGGCTTTAGGGGCTGCCCTTGGAGTGGATCTGCAGCACTGGATCGATCAGACGGTGTTGCCAGGATCAGAGAATTCCATTCATCTGCGGTATTATAGTACCAGCAAGGCCCTTTTATTGCTTTTCTGAAAAGGAAAGAATATTTTAACGAGGGAGGAGAAAATTTAGGGGGTGAGCTTTCCTGTTTGGAATTGCCATGAAGAGTTGGTTTCATTTCCTCCAGCAGCACCAATAAAAGCAGGATGAAAAGTCGATTGCTATTACTGCAGCAGGAACAGGCTGAGTAAATTGTTTTGCTAAAATTCTACTCAAATCATTTTAAATAAACCCAGATATTCACCCTTCTGCAGTTTGTCGTAGAGAGACTCTCGTTCAAGGATAAAAAGCGGTGCCAGTTGCGCAGTGAGGGATGAGTCCCTTGGAAATACTCACTGGAGTGTCCCCAGCCATAAATACTGCAGGCAACTAGTTCTTGTTCGTTGCTGTAATTTGTAATTGCAGTAAGGTTGGAGCAGAAACTGCCTTTTCCTCTGGTCCAGATCAGAAAGATCAAACTGTAGTAACTGGAGAATTAAATGTGAACACACCTTAAATTTGAATTTACCTTTTCTCCCTTCTCCCCTGGTTTTGGTACAGTGTGGAAAGCTGGGGTTTTTTTCCTGGTCATGTTACAGTACTTTCCCTGACGTTTATGGAGATAGACTGATTTAAAGTTGCTTAAAATGGTCTTTTAAGATCAGCTGCTTGCATTTGTCTCTGAAAGCTTGTGCTTAGTCTCCATCTCTCTCCTCTTACGATATTTGTTAAACTTTAACTCTGTCTGATGAAGTTCCAAGATATGCTGTGTGGTTATAGGGGATGTAGCTCACTGACATCTTAGATACTGCTCTGGAAGAGGAATCTGCTCTTCAGAATAGGGTGTGTATTACAGTAATTGTCCTTTTTTCTCATTTTCTCTCAGCTTTCTCTTAGGCAGGACTGAGATTTTACCTCAAAGGCTGTCATTTGACCAGCCAGTGTCAGACGAACATTTTATGGGTTTACTTAATCAGCTGAGCCAAAATGTGTGTGAAATATTCCCCAAGCATGAATGAGGAGTTAAGGAAGAAGAGGAAGCCTTCTTTTAAAATGCTGTGGCTTTTATAACTTGAGTAAATTTTCTTTATTGGGAGATTAATTATAACAGAAGGACAGTGTTTTTTTTCAGGTTTTAACAGAATTAAAGCCTTGAGTGCTCTGCCCAGTGTTAGCATTGGGAAACGTTTAGAGGCTGGGAATACCTGGGAAGTCTGGAGTTAGCTGGGAGGCTCCCAGGTCCTGCTCATGGATGTCCACAGCCATTGTGGGAATGGTCTCAGCTGCACAGAGCACTCGGGGCTTTCGGCTTCTGGAGACTGGACAAAAGGCTGCCTTTGCACAAGACACTAAAAGGTTCTGCCTGCAGTTTCTCTGAAGGGTCTGGAACGTGTCTTGGAATGTCAAGGCGTGGAAGTGTGTGTGCAGCCTTCCCTCATGTGAGAGTCCCGCTCTCTCTCCGAGGTTAAAACAACGCTTTTGGGAAGCGAGATAAAGCTTTCCGTGGGTCCGTGCGCCAGTTGGGAAACCAGAGCCAAGTCCCTCAGCAATATAAACACTCAGCTGGAATCAGCCAAGTTCCCTTTAGCTGGGAGGATGTTTGGCTGGCTCCTCCGTGTTTCCCAAGGCTGGAGCTGCCGGGATTAGCTCACGTGCCGATGTTGTGCTTTGGCCCTCGCTCAGCTCCTGCTCGTGCATGAAAACACTGAGCTCCAGAGGGCAAAGCCTGAGATAACCTGGCCAAGAGTGTGTTGTTATTGTAATATGGAGTTCTTAGGGCACACTCAGATACATCCCAGTTCCCCAGCAGCTGAGATCATCTCCGTGCATCAGGGATATAGGCACTTCCACTGGATTTAAGCTAATTCCAGGAAAGGCCACCAGATGTTGACAAGCACAAGTGGATGTTTAGAGAGAACTGTGCCCCAGGGAAATGGTGCTGCTTCATCCCTACCCCTGGTCCTGACCATAGCCCTCCAAATATGTGGAGCAGGCAGGAGGAGAAGTCTCTCATTTGCAAGGCAGCAAGGCTGGGGTTTTCTTCCTTTTTCTCTCCCTTCTTTGTGTATTACAGAGGCTTCCTTGGTTTGCTGTTGGGAATTTCATGGCAGGTTTTAGGGTCAAGCAGTGCAGTGCTGTTGCACAGGAAAGACCCTTTAACAGCTGAGCACACGTGTTACTTTGGTAGAGGTGCATCTACACCCTAATTTCTCAGTCCCAGTTCCCTTCTACATCAGTAATGCAGGATACTTCCCAGCTTGCATCGCTCTTCCTTATTTAAACTGGAGAGGGTTTGGGATTGAGAGTAATAGTGATAGAAAAGATTCATCACCATTGGTTAGTGCAGTGTGCTGGCTCAGTGCTAGAATTTGATTCCTCATATTTCCCAAGCCTCAGCTCTTTCTGGAATTTATACCTGTACTAACTATTTGTAAAGTATTAGGAAGAACGAGTATTTACATTTGAGACAGTTTGGGCATAGAGAAGAGAAAACATCATTTATTGCCACAAAATAATGCTCAGTTTTAAGTCACTGTCTGAGCTGTTTCCACACGTGAAATAAAGCCAGGATGATTTTCAGGCTCCCATTTCTATTCCAATCCTGTTGCTGCGGGCAGGAGACACAAGAACTGCTCGTGTCCACTCTGCTTGAGAGGCACCAGGTTTTAAACATCAAAATTGAACTGGCATTCTGTGCTGTGTGGGTCAGTGTGGGGCTTCTCTCTCCATCTCAAATCATGATTATAAACCTTTCTACTGTGTGAGGTGCTCACAAGGTTTTTGTATCAGTCTGAAAATAAAGATAAAGTGTTCAACTCCATTTCTAAGGGAGGGAGGTGCCCTTCCAGTGGTAATGGAAAAATAATATTTCATGTGCTCACTGCTTTCCCTGAGCCAGCTGTAGGCAGGCAAACAGATCTCAAGGCTTATCAGAGATAATGCTCATACCTGATTCGTGGGCATGGTTCTGTCTCTTTGCCTTGATTATTTCTGTTGCCCACAGATTGTTTCCACAATCCCTGTAGTGACAGAACCACTGTCTTGGGTAGGGGTCAAAGCAGTGCTGGGCTGATTTGTTTGCAGTGGTGTGTATGATACGAGGGGTGATGCAGGCTTTGAAGAACAACCTGGTGTTAATGAGACTTCATTTGGCTCTGTTCATAGAGAACAGGAATGCCATCTCCAGCAGAACAGGCAGCAGGCTGAGGTGCCACCTCCCTTCAGAAGGCAGATTCTGCTGAGTCTGTTCCACAGCTGCCTGTGCAGTTTTCAGTCCAGTAAGGCTCAGACATTTCCCTAAAAACACTCCGTACACAGAAACGTGCTTCACTTGGGTGGTGCAGAGCTCAGCTTGTACATTCACTAAGATTGATCAGCATTAAATATGTTTTATTCTCTTGAATTAGAGAGACCTAACACTGCTACAGGAACCTTCATCAAAATTAATAAACCATGCATTGTATTTTTAAGCCCTAACATTGCTGTACTCACAGCATGACTCCTCCTTGCTTCCCCTCACATGTTAAGCCGTTAAAAGAGTCCAACATCTATTTTCTTGTATTCCTTCAGACTTTTTAATGCTTTTCTATGTCTGTCTCTACAGTCAGGTAATTGGTCACAATTGCAAGATTACACCTTAAAAAGGTATTAGTTATCTCTTCTTTGGCCAAAAGGATTACTGTCAAACAGGACCAAGAGCTGTGTGTCTGGAGAGCTTTAGATGTGCCCTTGAATCCACAGCTGTTCAAAGAGCAAGGGGAGAATCAGGGAGGGATGGATGGTCCTGAAGGGCTGTTGAAATGCTGAACCAAACCACAGCCATACATCTGGGTGTCCTTGGTAATTCTGTGTCTGTCAGGTGTGTCGTGGTCCCAGCCTGCAGGAGGAAAACAGTCTGGTCTGCCTTGGTGTTGATGTGTTTGCCTGTGGCCTCCTCAGTGAGGTGGGGATGATGTGCTCAGACCCAGAGCCATCAAAGGCATCACAGAGCCCTTGACCTGAGCAATGAAGCAGCACAAAATAACGCAAAAGGCAACAGAGGAGCAACTTGCTCTGCTTGTTTTTCTTCCAAACTGGTGCCTGAGTGAAAGAATATCTAATTTTTCTGTTGGCCTCATGGTCTCTTTTCTGTGCTTGATGTGCCTTCAGCACAAAAACTGCTGTCACAGTGACACACTGACCCAGTTCAGCCCCAAGTCTGGTTTTGTGCAGGTAGGGGTAAAGCACACACCTTTGTGTGCTTGTGAAAGTCCACTGTGGTAAAGGGGACTGGAGCTGAGCCTTCGTGCATGCAGTCCTTGCTGAGAGGGGTGCCCTGAAAAACGCTGAATCTATGGAAAAAGGAATTGCTAATCACTTATCGGAATCTTCTGGCGTTCCTCTAAGGTTTGGGAGGCCTTTTATTGTCTCCTGAAAATCTTGTGCACAGGTATTTGGTCGTCGTACACCCTACACTGGGTTATTTACTGCACAGTGTAAAGCTGTTGCTGTGCTTCTAACAGATGACACCTGGGTGAAGACCAGTCTAGACACACTCCTTGAAATCCTGTCTGGAGTAAATGGGTTTTCAACTTGAAATAAAACCTCTGTGGAGACCAGGCTGTTTGTAGACTGAGCATGTACTGGCCATTCAAAGCAAAAGCAAACCTGTCCTGTACTATGGAGGAGATGAAACATGTGAAAAATATAAACTTTTTATCTTCCTTAGACTTTGCTCCTAGATCAATCACCATGTACTAGTTAGCTGTGTAAAGAGTGCTCCTTTTAGTGCAGGTATTTATTCCAGCTTGTTCGTGATTTACTCTAGGAATCAGTAAATAATCATTTCATTCAGTACTTAACTTTCCTTAGGGAAGTTAAACACTTAGTATGCAGAAATTAATTCCTCAAAAGTGTAGGGAAGGCAGAACTAAGGTTGTCTGTGATACCCGGGCACACATGAGAGGTGGGAGGAGGTGGACTGTGTGTGATCTGGTGTGTGTTCTACCCCTTGCCCTGCCAGTGTGAATCCTCTTGACTTGCTCAACAGAACTTCAAGAAATAGCACTGCTAAAACTGTCTGCACCTTGTCAGTGAGTGCAGACTGCTGGCTTCCTTGGAAAAGGTGTTCATGGAAAGAGTCAGAAGCAGACCAAGACTAAAATCCCAAGCCTTAGTTGACAAATGGGGTGGGTTTGAAATGATGGCACCTATGGTGTGTTCTCGAGAGGATCCCCAAACGTGGCAAATCTGAGTTCAGGCTTGCTTGGGAAGGAGAAAGTCACGCTCAGGAGATTCAGGGCACTTTTTCTGCTCCGTGATACCTTCCTCCCACCTCAGCTCCCGTAGCGTCTCCTTGCCCTGGCAGACAAAACCCTCGGTGAAGTTCAGGCTCACAGGATCTCCCACTCCTTTCAAAACGAGAAGGTTGTTACCTCAAGACGAGAAGGCCAAGCCTGTTGTTAAACCACCAGCAGCAAGACACTTGTGAAGGCCCTGGTGTCGTGCCTGGGTGCAGCTTCTTCCTGCCACTGCAGAGAGAACCAGAGCTGCTCCAACAGACGCTGCTGGCACGAGGTCGATCCTCTGCGGGGTGGAGCGTTTTTAGAGGGGCACAAATGAATTGTTGAACTGACAACCCTAACCACAGTTTAGTAGCTGGCTTTCAGAGAGACAGAGAAAACACTGTCCAGGAAGGAAAGATCCTTCGTGTCCATCCCATTCCCCGAGTCAGATCCCTTAGGGAGGCGTCTGACAAATGCCTAACAAATGTCCGACAAGACAGTTCTAAGACACGTGTTTGGTTTATTGCACGTATGTTGTATGTAGTTTTAACTGGTTTGTAATCCATGACATTTACTTGACTCCAGAGAAGTCATAAAAGCTTCATATTTGGGCCATTCTTCCTCCTTCTCCTTATTATCTTTCTGGATTTCCTTGTTTTTTCATGACATGGGATTTCTGTGGGAACGCTGGAAGGATGTGGAGCCCGAGTTGTCAGAGAGCTGCCAAGTGGTTTATCCTGTTTCCTTCAGGTAGTCGTGGGTTGTTTTTATGTTTGGCTCAGTTATGCCAATAAACATTTGCCGATCAAAATGGTGCAGATCAAAAGAAGCTAAAGGTCTCACACTTAAAGCATGAATAAATGCAAGGTCAGTGTTCTTATGCTTTCAAATTCCTATGAATTATTCTGGATTTTTTCCTCCTTCAGCTGGCTCCAAATATCTTTTTGAACATATCTAGTCATCAGCACTGAATCAAAAGCTCAGCAGATATTTCTTGATTAAATAATTATTCCCAAACTAATAAACATCACAGCAGGCTTTAATTAATATATGTCAGTCATATGGCTTTTTTTTCCCTCTCTTTTTTTTTTCCTCTTCCCTAAAAATACCATGCTCTGAAATTAGTATCTGCAGAATAAAGGTGTGGGCTTTTTTCTGCAGTGAGCCACGGGAAAGACAATTAAGGAATCTGTTGATTGCATCCACTTCTCTTTCTGTTTAGGCAGGGATGTCTCTCATCTTTAAAAGTTTCCTGCTAAAACTGCAAAAACCTTGCTAGGAAGTCTCCTTACCCCTGTAGGATTGCTGGACAAAACTTATAATTCAGAAATATTAAACCCCAGGGGATTGTGTGTTTTATGGGTATGCTCTGAATGTGCTACCTAAGGATGCCAAGCATTGGCTTCATGGTTGTGATGGAGAGACGTGACATTTTTGACCCTAGATGAGATTAACAGCAGTTGAGAAACACACTTGCTTATTTTTGAGTTTATTTTTTCTCTTTGGAGCTGATGGTAATGAATCTCTCTACGTGCACGAGCTTCAAATTACCTTCAGCTGCCGGGTGAAAAGTGTGTTTTAATGTAGAAAGCCAGACAAAACTATTTAAATCAGTCCAACAAAAGAAAAAAAAAATCTTTAAATTAATGAGTTTGAGTGTAGTTTTCATACCTAACAACCTGGTTTTGGTGTTTGCACTAAATACAGACTTATGGGGCAATATATAGAAATCAGGCTTTAAAATGAGCAGGGAGCCTCAGTGCTTGGAGTGGATCTCGCTGCCTGACCTCGATGAAATGAATATTTTCTGATGTGCTGAAGGGATGGATAATTATTACCACATTCTGCAAGAGCTGCAGGCTGCTTTGAAGTCTGCAGAACCTTTTCCCGGGGACTTTGTAGGATTAGACTTTCTACATGAGCGGAATTGCTGCCTTTAAGGAATGTGTCTCCAGATGGAGCAATATTCCGCTCGCGCACCCTGAGATGTAGAACGGCTTCAAACAACCGTGAGATAACATAATGAGGACTGGTACTATTCATGACCTCATCAAGAATTGCATCCATGGAGATTATGGGATGAGCCCAGCTTTTACTTGGACAGT
The DNA here is from genome assembly GCF_003945725.1 of Corapipo altera. NCBI lineage: Eukaryota > Metazoa > Chordata > Aves > Passeriformes > Pipridae > Corapipo > Corapipo altera. The sequence goes on from NW_020884911.1 coordinate 4,471,872, forward strand.
GCCATGTATCCTGTTCTCCAAAGAGGCCTGTGTGAAACGCCGGCTGAGCTGATTCATTTTTTTTCAATTCACAGGAAGGCCTCCATTCCCGTAAATATTTTTTAGGCACATGGATAACTTTGCACTTAAATAATCCCTTTGAAGGGAATGGGAGAAATTATTAGTTTGTTTTGTCCAGAAAAGAGTATTCATGAAGGTTTTGGAGTTTAATCTTATTTTACAGCTTCCCTGGTCACCGGATCCTGCTTGCACTGCATCCTTTCTTCCAGTGGTTTTACACGTCTGATTTCGAAGGAGGGGAAAATTATTTGGCTTTCTGTGTATGCTTCACTATATATAAGGGATCTGTTTTGATATTTACTGGTTTTATGCTTAACTGGGTTCTTAATTAATAGCAACTGCTCAGAAAACATTAAATTTCTTTCCACGAGGAAAGTAGTCCCAGGCTTTTTGAGAAGCCTGAGTTTCCCGGCCCCTGTTGAATATGCATTTCCAAGCGTGCCGAGCGGTTGACTGATGTGTTTTTAAATGTGTGCATATGCTTTATGACAATTAGGCAAAATTGGAACAAAAAATTTGCCAAACAAAGAGGGCAGTGAGAAAAATCCCTGCACTCATGGTAAGAATTTGCTGCCAACCTTCGCGTTGTGCCGAGAAGGCATCTGGTCTGCAGTGACTTGTGTCTTGGTGCTGGTAGAGACCTTTGCACCTTCCCATGTGGAGAAGGGATCCCTGAGCCAGCTCCAGAGGAGGCACTGCCTGCCTTGAGTGCCCCTGAAGGCTTTCTGAGGCTCAGCATTGTTTCTTACACATGCCGGGAGCCTCAGACAGATTCTTTCCTCTCCTCCTTTGTTTCCTTCTCCACCCATTGCCTCTTTGCTGTGTTTTGAATGGTGCTGGTGAAGTGGTTCATTTGATGGCACACCAGCTCACTTTTATGGCTCCTTATCAGGCCAGACCAGCTGTCTGCCAGCACCATTCCCTGCTGGCACCAGGGCTCAGGAAACCCCATCCATCAGCAGCTGCTGCTGCGGAGCACCAGCTATGGGATAGAAACCATTGGCTGTTCCTTAGGGAGGTCCAGGGCTGGTTTGCCGTGTAACACTGAGGCACCTGGGGTCTCCTCCACATCTACTTTGTGTGGGGAGTTTCCTGGGCAAAACCAGGAGTCTGATGCTAAGATGAAATGATTAGTCAGGATAACTCCCGTGGGGCTGTGCTGGAAGTTCCACTGTGGAGGCTGGGACGCCTCTGGGGTTTATCTACCAGGGTTATTCCAGGGGAAGCTGTGCCTGAATTTGCAGGCTGGTCCCAGGCCACCTGGGGGATGGCATGTTGTAGCTGTAACTCACAGCAGAGAAAGCCAGGAGGCCTTTGGGAAGCATGGAATCAGGAGGAAGTGCTGACACAAGGGGATGATGTTCCATCTCTCTCTGCCCCACAGCCTCAGCTGAGGGGCTGCAACTCGTTCTTTGGCCCTGGGTCTGTGTTTCCAGGCAGGAGTGAGCTGTATGGATGAGCTGCTTCTCAGGAGACCACATGTGAAGAAGCTGAGGTCTTGCTTAGCCCCAGTCCCTGCCCTCCCAGCAGAGGATAAACTCCACCCTGCTGAATGCAGCTTACTCTCAGTAAGGCCAGGCTTTATGGTAAACCCCACAGGAAACTTAACACTAAGCTGAGGACTGGGGACATCTGTAAGCCTGTTGTTCCCGACCTGAATTCCTTGATAAAATGTCTCTTGGGTTTGCAATGCACAGTTCCCAGCACCGCTGTGCTGGCAGAGGATGGGCTGAACCTCCCAAGCTCCTGGAGCTCTTTGCAGCCTGGTTCTGGGAGAGGGCTTCTACAAGCAGGTAGAAATGTTTGTGCTGGCAGCAGTGGCACAGGAAGTGAGAGCACATCTTGTCTCCCACTTGTTCAGCTCTTGACTTGCTGAACAACCTCAGTCTCCCACAACTGAGTGGTGCCTGTGTGTAAATGTGGATATTGTCCTGTATTTTCCCTGCAGTGGTGTGGGTGACTCTGTTCCCAGCCGTGCTCAGCACTGTTCAGTGCCAGCTTGGTGACAGGTGAAGTCCAGCCTGGTTCTGAGAACAATGTGTGGCACTGCTTCTCTTTTTGCTGTAAGCACTTCACTACATAATATTAGTGAGAATTCTCCAGGGCACGGTGCATTAGAGCAGCGTGAAACCCATTGAGTCCCTTTCCTCAGAGAGGATAAAAATAGAGCCAGCTCTGCAAGCAGAGCACTTTTCCTGGAGTAGAAAGAGGAGAAATCCAAGGGACCTCCGGTGCAGAGTGTTTGGACAGCCTTTAATGAGCAGCACTCACTCTTGTGCTAATCTCTCCCTCTCGAGGAATATTTCCAGTCACTCTTGAATTGCGCAGATTCATTTTGTTTTGTTCCCTCTGCTGTCAGGCTGTGGCTTAATATCAGCTGGCAGGTGAGAGCTTTCAGGGCTTGGAGGTAGCAGGGATGAATATTCCAGCAGGAAGGGAGACAGATGTGTGATCACCACAGCAGGGTCAGGCCAGCTGGGGAAGGAGGTGTCATTTATCAAAAGCCATTAACTTTGCAAGTACTCTCTGCTCTCCAGATGAATCTGGACGTTTTCATTGCATGTTAGACAATGGATTGGGTCTTCTGCATGATATGAAACATTTGGGAATGCTTTAAAACATTATCTGACAAAAGCATTTCCCAAAAAACCCCCCCACATCCAAAGAGCATTTCTGTGAACCATTCTTCATTAAGACAAATAACATTTGCCTCTGTTCAGAGCCAGAGGAGAGAGCACTTTATTTTCTCTTTACTGGTGGGGATTGTCTACTTTTCCTGTCTTGCAACTGTGCTGTAAAATGATGCCTTTTCTTTCAAAATCAGCACTGTTACAATAGGTTATCCAAAAAAGTAATTGGCAAGCTTTCCCTGCTCAGAGCCAAGCTGTCAGTAAAATATGAAAGGGCTGCTTTTTTAATATGATTTCCAGTTACTCTTTTATTAGGCATTTAAGTTTTAGCATTAAGCTTTTTTTTTTGTTGTATTATCATAAATCTCAGAGATTGTCACTGGAATAAAAGACTAGATATAAAACCTTAAGTCCAAGAAATACTGTGGGGATGTTGGGCAAGTCGTAGTGATGGCACACCGTGGAGTTTGCACATCAAAATATTAATGTGTATCTGCAATTTTTATGTTAAAAAAAGATTGTGAAGGCAGATTTGCCATACACCATTTGCACAAGTGCCCGTGGCAGTGACTGGCGATGGTTAAATGTCCCTGCTGGGAACATCAGCATCAAGAAGTTACTTTATATTCAGTTCTGAAGCGTGGCCTTTCTTAATTTCGGTGTTTGATGGCAGAGACTGAAATAGCTGCGTTATGTAATGCTGAAATAAGGGAGAAAGTTGAAGCAGAGTTGAGAATCCACCCCCACAACGTAGGTGTCTACGAGTCTGGGGTTGCATCTGAATCAGATGAGCAGAGCCTCGAGTTTTCCAAAATGTCAGAAGGCCCAGTACCAAAATTAAATGCAGACACATAAAAGGGACTAAGCTGAACATACGGGGGAGATGGGACCTTGGGAACTCTTCCAGCTTCTGCCCAGTTTAGAACTGGAAGAGGATCTGTAAAGGTATTTCAGTGGTGAAGGGAGGAGGGGCTCGCAGGAGTCCCAGTGGGCACCTGTGGGTAGGTAAAGTCACCAAAAGTCGCTTTAGAAAATGTTTATTATTTCTTCTATAACCTAGAGAGAAACTTCTGTATATGAAGCCTCTGTGTGATCTGTCATCTGAATTTTAGTGCATGAACCCACCCGAGTTTAAAAGAATAATAGGAAAAAGTGGTAAATAAAAGTATCTGATAAAAAGGTGAGGACACAAAGCAAGGATTCATTCTCCTAGCTGGGTCTTGTCGGGGGTTTGGTTTGGTTTGGTTTTCTCCAGGTTGCTCTTTTTCTGTCTCTTAATTGATATCCCACTTTCACTGAGTCGTGTAAATGCGTGTACACAGAATGAAGATGTTTTACCAACAAGATGAATTAATTACCGAGGCAGCCAATTAATTGCACCGACTGGTGTTCTCGAAGTCAAGCACACAGGGCAGGGTATGGCTGCTGTGCAGGATTAAACTGAAGAGCGAGACACACAAATGCAAAGCCTGTCTCCAGCCAGCCAGGCGTTCCCAGAGCAGAGGGGGACAGGACTGCTGCTCAGAGGGGATGTACAAGACCAAACTCATTCAGACAGATCCATGTGGGAAAAAGGAAAGATCACATTTCTTTGGTGTTGCATTTCCTTGTGCATCTGCCTTTGGCTACAGTCACAGTTCTCATGAAAGTACAGATTCTGTCAAATGTTACTGTGGCTGCCTGGCTGATGGAATGCTGCAAATCCCTGCCTGGGAGCCATCCCCATCCTGTTCTTCTGGAGGCAGTAGCTGCCTCCTCCTGTTGCCTGGATGTCTAATCCTGCATATTTGGTTAAGCCAGACTTTGAGGTCTTGATCCCTTCTCCCAGCTTGGGTTACACCTCTGGCAGTCGGTGCTCCGGGGTCTCGTTCCTCAGCTCTGGTTTAGCACCTGACCTAAATTAGGCTCAGGTTTTGGTGCTGCTCCTGGCAGAGAAGGTCTTGCCTCTGTCCTGGGCTTGTTTATCAGGTGCAAATTGCTCCGTGCACCCCGTGGTGGTGCAGGGGGTGAGCTCTGCACCTGCAACCGCGTGGAATTTTCCTCCCGCTGAAATCTTCAGGTGCTCCTTTTGACTCAGAACAGTTCCTGGGAGTGATTTCCAGTCACCACTGTGATCTTACTTGAGCATAAATTGCTTTATATTTGTGCTTTTCATGCGATTAAATACTGAACAATACTTTACACCTCGCTCCGAGCTGCCACGGATCAGAATTACACCTCGTGAATGTGATCTCACACACCAGAACAAATGGAGGTAGAACAAATAATTTAAAATAATTTAAGTATGCAAAAAGTCCATTAGGAGTAAAAGCTCATTTTGCATGTTACAAGACAATCCAGTGTCATTATTTTATTGTTGTTTATACCAACTTGTGAACTTCCATCAAATATTTATATTGGCTTAATTTGGAGCTGACATTCACTGATTTACAGTGATGAACCCAGTTAAATTATTCTAATCTAGTTGTTTGAAAATTCATTTCTGTAATTAAGTAGCACTTTCACTCAGAATTTTGCTCCAAATTGCAGCGTGGATTCCAGCCTCCTTTTGCTGTCTATTCCCTTTCCTAGGAAAAGTGGGGAGGGTGCTGTTGCCATGTACATGTCCAGCACCCACTGTTTATAGTTACACTGTAATTTTAATTTCTCTGAGAAGCTCTGGGAGTGTCTACAAGCCCTACAGATACGTTTTATGGGATGCAAGAGAAGCATTTTCCTCAGAATGCCACCTGGGAGATGTACAGCACCCTCCACAGCCTGCCTGCAGCTTGGAGTGGGAGCAGTTTGTATAGAAAGCCCCATTATTATGCTTCTAAATAGTTATATGTGTAGTTCTATTCCAGGTAAGACTTAAGCTTTGAGAAGTAAGTGGAAAGAGACTTGACAGGTTGGATGTTTGCTCCTTGAGCCTTACTACTGCCTGGACTCCAAACCCTTTCTGTAGCCAGATCTAACCCGTGGCACTCAGCAGGACATCGGGGTGTGAAGGGCAGAGCTCCAGGATGGTTTTCTCTTGGCTCAGTGTCATTCCAGAGGGATCCATCAGCAACAGCTCCTGCAGACACAGGGCTGGAGCTGCTCCTTAGCACAGTCCTGATTTTAGAGGCTCTGAAATTCCATGGTTTGTTGATGCCTCTGTTAGTTGTGAAACTCATCCCTCTGGTTTATCAGTTCCCTTGGGGATCTCTGCTGCCTATCGGCCCTGCTCCCATATTTCTTTTCCAATATTAATTAATCTTCGTCAAGTGAAGCCGCAAATTACTTGTCAGATCAATGATTGGATTTCACCTGCTCTCCCTGGGGCTTTCAGTGGGAAAGGGTTTCACTTATCCTGGCTGGATTAGCAGAGTGGATTGGACCATTGTGGGTTCTGCCACCACGAATGAGAACAATCTGACGTGACAGCCGCGGGTCAGGACAGGCTTTGTATCAAACCACAGGTCATGAAATCAGCTGCCAAGAGAGACACTTCGTGAGGTAAACAGGAGTCTAAAAAGCATCTGAGGTTCCAAGTGCTGACCTGAGCGCTGTAGGTGTGTGGGATGGCAGAGGCAGGGTATGAACTGGGCTATGAGTGTGTGTTTGGGGAGGTTAGGAACATGCCTGGCAGTCGGCTATTCCAGAACTGCTGCCGGAGCTGGCTCGTGCCGTCATCAGAGGAGGTGGTTTGGGCCGCCTTGGAGCAGGGAACTGCAGCAGCAGAATCGCTGTGCTGCACAAGCTTCTTCATTTGTCTTCCTTTTCCCTTTGTGTCTCTCATTTTCATCATTTTCCTCCCCGTGTTTACATAAGTGCATGGCATATTCCCTCCCTTTATTAAATCACAATCCATTTTCATTCCAGCGAAGGAATTAAAAAAATGCCCAGTGCCGATGGGTTCCCTGGTGCTGGAAAGTGTCAGGATGGTTGTCAGTGCTCAGGAGAGAGGAACAACCAGCAGAACCACTGCCAAGTGTGTACAGGTGTGCCACTGACACAGTTCTGAAGTCGCTTTGAAGGAGGGAGAGTGTGAGCAAGGTGAGGGCCGTGATTTAAACATCACCCAACACACAGCATGGTACTGCTGTGTCCTTTTTGTGGCATTTATAATCAGGTGCATGGATTAAGGCTTTGTCAGGCTTGGGAAGCAGGTGCTCAGGACATTCAGTTTATTAAGCTGGAGTTTATTGAATTTCCTTTGAACTCTTCTGGTGAGGTGATGTCACTGCTGTGCCTGCCACGTGCAGCTGGCTGGGCACGGGACTCTGGTGTGCAGCAGGGAACAAACACATCACTGTGCTTTGGGGATGGAGGAAGGACGAGATACTCATCCCAAGCCTACTTTTTGGCTTCCCTAAGGTAGACTTGAAAGTCTGGATTAATTTAGACCTGGAAATGTAACTGTTCTCCTTGTAAAAGGAAAGCCCCGACCCTGGACACCAGTTTACATGTCTTTGTCTTTTGACATCATCTCAGGAGCTGAACCTGAGCTTGCAGGGAGAAACAGAATCAAGTCACGGTTGCTGAGTCTTGTTGCCACCTTGCTGACGTTTCTAAACCAAAAATAAAACCATTGTTGAGCCACTTTTGCTAGTCCTGGGGTAGATAGGAGAGTGTTCGGTGGGGCTGCAGCACTGGATTATCTCTTGAGCCTTTTTGCTGCTGATTCCCTCAAGGAAAGAAGAAAGTTGTCCAAAAACACCACCAAGTTTTAGGTTGGAGCCTGAAACTTGCACTGGGACCCAGTCCAGTCTGGAATTCACCTGCTGCCTAAACATTCATCATCAGGAAAAGCCAAGGCACATTAAATTAGAGCTTAAATAAGAGCGAGGACACGAGTGGAGATGGGCAGAAGGACATCTAAGGATTCCAACACAGCAGCTTGGGTTTGTTTGTGCTATTTTTAGCCCCCACACTGTTGCCCCACAGGAGGGTAACTTGGTTTTTGCTTGTGTTACTTCAAGAGCTTTGCCCGAAAGAATCAACAGGATTTTGGGAAACGGTGAGAGCTTTGTTGCTGTTGTTGACTTTAATCATTGCAGCATAAATTTGTAGTCCCCAGGGGAGAGTTTGTGTGCAATATCTCTCAGTATTTACTGCTAAAAAGAAAGATTCTTAAGTTACAGGTTATTAATTCTGTCCTAGGCACTCGCTGCAGGATGGAACTGGAGTTAGCAAAGTCCTGTCTTTGAAGTGTGATAAATGTATTTCTGGTAGATTTTATTAACCTTTCTCTGTAATTAAAAAGGCAACAGCAGCAAGATCTGAAAGTGAAGTTGGTCCAGGTAATTCACCTTTCTGACACGCAGCATTTAGGTGGTTGGTTCTGCTTGGGTTTGAATTTCCCTACAGATATTTGTAGGATTCCTCCTACTCCTTCCTGGGTCTAACTAGATGTTTATTTTTAGGGGCTCGAGGACAAACTCATTAGAGCTGGTTTGGGGGGTTTTTTTGTCCTGTTTGTACTTCTCTGCTGTGCCACACTCATCGTGCATTTCTCAAAAGTTTTTTCCCTAAAAATAAACAAATTCCACTCCTTTTCTTCGTGCTGCCTCCATAAGTTCTTGACCATTGCTGAGCCAGTGTATTTATTTTGTAACACTTTGGACTGGCATTACCAACTCTTTGCAGGGTGGAACTTTCCCCAGGAGCAGCTGAGTTTGGTGGCACAGGGTTGTAGCCCACAAGTTGTAGGAGCTGCTGCTGGTTGTGCTAAAATGGTTTCTATTGACATAAAATATTGGTATCAGTGGTTTTCACTACCTCAGTTTAATCAGACAATATCTCCTTAAGGTCTCTTTGATTCCTCTTCCAGTCTAAAGAAGTTTCTGTTCCCAGTCATAAGTTGGAGTTGAGATCTTCCCCCCTCCCCCCCCCCAAATAAAAATATAATACACGTTTTGGAAGGAATTCAGAGGTTTAAAGATGTGCCAATTTTCAAAGACAGTTCCTTTTTCAATATTTAGAAGTTGCATCTCTCAGTGAGGACCTTCCAAAGCACTAATGCTTTAATTAGACACTGTTTCTCTGCCAAGAGAAAGTAGTCCTGCATGCAGAACACATCCACCACTGAGCCTTTATTTCTTTGCTATCTGTGCGTTCTGACATCCCATAATATTGCAAAAATGCTATTAAATTTCAGTACCAATTTACTGTTTGGGAGAAGGTTCTCTTGCTTGCAGAAAGCAGTGATACTGTATTTTTTTCTGTATATTTTACCCTTTTTTTCCAGGTTTTTGTCCTTACACTCTGCAGCCGCTCCTTGGGGAGCTGACAGTTTGTTTTGTAACCATGGGGGCAACTGTGTCTGGATTGGGATTTATTCACTGGGAGGGAAGGGAAGCAGAACAGAGCATTAACCACTGCAGAGACAACCACCCTAATTCTGTGTGTGGGAAATGAGCCTCTGTGAAAAATGCCCTCACTGAGAGAGTGTCCCAGATGGCCGTGGCTTTGGGAGCCTGGGGAACTGCTGGAGCATCAGCAACCTGGACAGAGCTGTGGCAGCAGGATCAGGCCCACTGCAGGAAAGATCTCCTCCCTGCTGATGCTTGTGCTTTACAAATGAAACCCTTTATTTGTAGGAACAAACTCGGCCTTGCTTTTGGAGGGTTTCCTTTAAGCACCGTGATTAAAGCTGCTGAGGAACCGCCCTCTGCTCGGGGTGCAGGGCCCTGATCTCTGCAGCCCAATGCTGAGGCTCTCCATATCCTGGGATTTGGGTTGTGCACGGATCAGCTTCTGATCCTGCTGCTGAACATTCCTGGGAGCACTCAGGGGGTGTAGGAGATTCCTGCTGTAGAGGACAGGTCCCTGTGCTGCGTGAGCTGTAACCTCAGGCGAGGAGCACCCTGGGTGCTGCTCCCTCTGCTAGAGCTCAGGTGTAGGGTTAGGCTGGAGGGCTGGCTCATACCCTGCTCCTTAATTCACATTGCAGCTCCCAGGACACCTTGGGAGTCCTGCTGGAACTGCCTTCCTCATCCTACCTGTCTCTGGAATTGGCCCCTTCTTTAAAAGGTATTAAAAATAAATTCCCTCCTCGGTCTGTTTTGTGCCGAGGCACAATTGTCACGCTGCTTTGGCCGCAGAGTTTTCAGAAATAACGTTCTAATGGGTTTGTTGCTGTTTGTATTGCTTTAAAGTCCTTGATTTGTGACCACTGGACAGTTTTATTGCCCCCTGTGAGCTTTATGTCTAAGGCAGGATGGTTTTATTATTTAATGGACACTGTTGATTTTGGGGAAGAACCTCCCTTGGATATTGTCCCAATAAAAGGAAACAATCCCTTGAAAAACCACAAGGGTCTTAACACTTGACCTTTAAGATTAGACAGCTGTGGGCACATCCTTCCCATGCTGTGGGGCACAGGAGTCCCCTGGACTTGACCCACTGGGCAGTGCCATGCCAGGAAAATTTCAGCTCCACTCTGGAAGCATTGAGGGCTCTGGGGAGCTCTTGAGTGTGAGACTGCCCAGAAGGTTATTAACTTTTTGTGCCTTTCTCACCTCAGCTTTAGATGTGGGGTCACTAAAGGCACAAAGAATTATTTTTTTTGGTGGTTCCATATGCTTTTAGTGCTCCACTGTGGGTCTCCTTCAGGCTGTAGCATCTCCCCAATGAACTGACAGCCAAACTGTTGGAAAAAGGTGAGTTATAAAGCAACCCAGGACCAGGGATTAGTCAGGTATTGTGTGGGTCACGTCTGATTGTTGTTCCTCTGCATTAATTGTCATTTCACTCATTAAACCCTAGACAGCCCAGCCAGGTTGTGTCTCTGGGCACAGCTCCAGCAGCTTCCTCTGGAAGCGACTCTTTTTGTGTTAACCAAGAGAGAATTTAGACAAAACGCCAAACACTCACTTTTGGGAAAGTTTGGTGAGTTGAAGCCCCACAGTGGGTTCTCATGCTGTTGTCCATACTGTGTCCTAGTTACTATTCCCTTGCTCTTTGTTTTTTCACAACCAAATCACTATCGAGTCAGGCAAATTCCTTAGTCCGTCTTTTCACTCTCACCTCATTCCTTTGAAGAGTTCCCACTCTGGGTAGACCTTTCCTTCTCCAGTCTAACCAGATCTTTACAAAGAGGGAAATGTCATCTTTTCTGTGTGACACCTAGAAACTCATGCCTGGTGCTGGTTACTGTGAATACTGAACCTGGGAAGTTCCTTAAAAAGTCCATTTAAGCCTCTATTTTGCAGGCACAGCTGGACAGAAGTGTCTCACACTTGTAGTGGTGCAGCAGCACTGGGTGCAGGTTGCAGTGACAGTCATTTCTGCTGTATTACCTGGTATATGCAAGTGTTTGTATTTAATCCAAGTGTCATTTTCTCTCTGGAGTTGCTTAACATGGAGTTTGGAAGGAACCTGCTGTAGAAATGTAAGAGCAAAATGCTGCTGGCCCAGCGGGGGATGCCTTTTACAGCTGGCCTTTTCCCTCTGTTTGTCAGTGTTACACTGAAACACCGTGATTATTGAGGGAGCTTTCACCTGCTAGAAAGCATCTGTAGCAGGGGTCGTTCTCTGTGTATTTGTGCTGTTTACAATCCACCTCGTCAGACCACAGTTAGAATTTAAATGAGTTAATTTAGTGCCGGCAGCCCCCGTAGTTGCGAGGGAGCAGCCCCAGTGTGGCTGCTCGTCGTATCTGAGGGTGGAGACGCTGGGAAATCATCTCACACACCTTGTCTCCGATAGCTTTAATTAGCTGGGATTTTATATCCTGGGCTCCCAATTAGTAAAGCCAGGAGCACAAACAAAACAGCTTGGAAATCTGAGGGAAGTGTGGAGCCCCAAGCTTCGCCTATCGTGGGAACATCGTGCTACTGCTAAATCCAGGGACAAAGCTGGGCTATGAAAATCCTCATGAGGCAGTGCCTGCAGCCCTTTAAAATGCCAGCGTGCTCCATTGCATTCTGCAGCGTGTGCCATTCAAGGGAAAGGAGCATGGCACCACCAAAATGTGAATTAAGCTGTAAAGTGGAAGCAGAAGTGGGTTTGTGGGCCTGGATAAAGTGGAAATGAAACAACCCCCGGTCAGAATCCGAAGCGGCGTCAGGGTTGGCACACTGATCTGCACAGCCACGGATGCCACGTAAAATTCCAAATGATTCCTTAAAAATGGGTTATTAGGATAACTGGGGGAGCAGAAATGGTCTTTTGCCTGCCATGAGGATGTGAAGTGACCATCCAGGGACAGAGCAGCATGCAGGTTATCTCTGGGATTCCTGAAGGGATTGGACATGGATTAAACCAGGAGACTTCACAGATGCCACTGGCTGAGAATCTGCCTGATTTATTCAGTGTGATTTAATGGGAAAGGACTGAAATTATCAACAAGAAAGGAAAATAACTGCAGGCTAATTGTGAAACTGATTCTGCTTTTAACACCAAAGCCTCTTGCCTAGCACAGTGTCAGGTTATTTCAGGGGCTACTGTGATTTAAAAGAGATGAGATTCTTTGATCATGGGTGTCCTTGTCATTTAAAAAGTGATTAATATAATCATGGATTAGGATGTGATCATGCAGTAAGAGCACGGCATGACTTCTTAAAATAAACAGAGCCACCCAAGATGTTCTGAATGAAAAAATTCCATCCAGGTATTGCAAATTTACATTTGTTTTCGCTCAGATGAGAAACCTTCAGATACTTTGTTGGAAAAAAAAAAAAATAGTATTGTCTAGTTTTTTCCTGTCTCCAGGAAGGTCCTCCCAGCCATGAACTGTGGGTTATTCCATGGAGGAGGCACAGAACTGGGGTGCTTTGGGGTGGTGGAGGATGGCAGAGTTTCTCCAAGTGAAGGGCTGAATTAGTGGTGGCAAATCGTATATAAACAGCACTTTTGCAAGTCCAGATTTGATCAGGCATCAGTTTTCTGTGCTGGTAATCCCATTTTTTCTCCCAGTGTGTTGTTTTTCACTCAGTATCATTTGCACTACTCCTAATTTACAAACATTTCTGCCCACAGAGATGTGATAAATGTCACTGTCCTTTAGCTCTGTGTGTGAGAGACTTGCAAGGTGCTAAGACAAGTGATGTCCCAGCCCATGAACTACTGAAACTTGAAAAAAAAAAGTGATTTCTTTCCAGAAATTGAGTTTCTTTTGAGTTTTGTTATATGTTTGAATAGGGTTTATTGTTGTTTTGTTGGGGTTTTTTTTGTGGCAGCTTTTCTCATAGCGAGAAGTTTGTAAGTTGGAAGTTGAGGAAGGTTCTTAGTTTGGGGCATTTTTGTGACCCCATGGATCAAAAAGGTGATGGTTTTGCTGGAGAATTTCCAGGGGTTATTGGTCAGAGCCTGAGTAGACAACTGGCTGTCAGTGGATAGCCAGGAGGAGCCTTTTGGAAGATCAGGAACATCGAAATAATGCAGATTTAAACTGTAACGGGGCATCCATAGAATTACCACTAACAACAAACCCAGTGAGGCAGCAACCACAGTGCTGGAATCTGAGCTGCACTTGTGGTTTCTACATTGCTTCATAAAACAGTGATGAGGGTCATCCTTGCTAAGATTTTCAGAGGGGAAAAAAACCCTGAGCCAACTACAGAACAAAATAACACTAAATATGATTTCCACAGGCTTTCAGGGCGTAACATAATTCTATTTTCTAACAGAAGTGAGATTTTAAATACTTTAGTTTAATCCTGATTTTTTTCCCCCCATTTCTCTCTCTCCTCAGGAATGTGTTCAGCAACAGCAGGACAGACTTTTTAGTATTTAAAAATTAGCCATCAACGGTGAGGGCATCCTGCCAAAGGGAAGGGAGAAAACCTTTCCACCATTCAGCAGCTCCAATTTATTCCTGCAGTCTGATCTCGAGATACATCAGCATGTGAACATGAGAACAATATTGTGCCTGGGATAAATATCCCTGTGCTGCTCACTGGAGCATTCTCGCTGGCAAAAAAAAAACCCGAGGCAGCTTTTGCTTACCTGTAAAAGAATAGGCTGTGCTGGGCCAGGTGCTGATGAGAAGTTAATCAGCTTTTTGTGTGGATACATTCATTGCTTAAAAATACGAGATTAGATGACAATGGGGGTATAATTGCTCTGCTGGGGAAGAAACCCTGAGAACTGCACCTTGTCTGATTTGGGGCTAGGCCAGGTATTTTTAGGGACATGTGGTTGACTGAATGAAAAGCTTTCTCTTCTCGTGCTTGTGGTTTGGGTTGTCTGGTGAGGAATTCCACTGCTTGCTGTTTCTCCCACTGAGGAGAGACTAAATTTCTATTATTTAATATATATTTGCTGTCACTCATATAGAAGAAGTAGCATTTCTGTGAGATGTGAAAAGCATCCAAAAAACCAGACTGATTTTTGGGATACATCCCCAAATGAAATGTCTCTAGGCAGAACCTGAACAGCAAATCATTGCAGTAAAATTGCTGCCCAAAAAACCCCCACCAAACCCAAAGATTGCTGTGTTCCCCTCAAAGCATTTATTGCTTGACTCTTTCATGTTTGGTGTTCATTTCTTGTCCAGTGTTTGGGCAAAATTATACAGGTATGTGCCTCTTTTTGATCTGCAAATCAGTTCCTCTGTGTCCAGAGGTACTTTGTGTCTCCCAAGTTCCTGATCTAAGGTCTCTAAACATTTGGGAACCTCAGTTCCTCTCCATTCACTTTCATGAAAGAAAATTCCAATAATTTTAGCTGTCCAGCAGCCTAATTATTAAGCCCAAGGGAATCATCCAGGCTCTCTCAGTAATAACAGCAATAACAATAATCCTGGATCTCCTGGATTTTAAGTACCTGTTTTTATTGAAAGGGAGGTGACTCATGGCTTTGGACTACTTGGGGTTGACAGTGTTGTGAATGTGGAACTACAGTAGCATTAAACAAAGACTGAGGTGCAGTAATGTGGATAAATAATAGTAAATGACATTCTAAAAACTTGGTGTACTTTAAAATTCATGTTCTCCTTTTAGAACTTCAATAAATACCCTGATTTAATCCGATAGTCACTAGGAGCACTGAGCTGCTGAACCCTCCTTGGTTCCTCCTAATAGCTGTACACAGAGCTCCTCTGGCTTGTGTTTTTACGTGTTGCTGTTTTGCAGAGCTGAACAAACACTGCATTATTTTATCAGAAACAATTACAAGCCCATTAACAGCAAATAAAAGCCAAGCCATTATACCCAAACAGTCAGCATAAAGGAAAGCTGGAGCATATGTAGGCTGATTAAATGGAGTATGTTTAATTTTCCTTTCAACCACAGAAACTCGAGGGTGTTCAGCTGCTGAAGTTCACAGAAGGCAGGATATAGTGAGAGAGCCACAATGATCCAGGGAAATGAAGCCTGTGGTGGCTCTTGAAAGAAATCTGAAAGGAAAAGAACTGAAATGTTAATGTTTATGCCTGTGATACCATAGGTGATGGTGTTATCTAAGATGCTGCCATTTTCTCTCCTAAAATTATTTTAAAACTCATACATTTTGGCAAATGAGACTCAAATAAATACACACACACACACACACACACACACATATATATATATACACACATAGTAAGCTGATTGAATGAGATATCAAAGCCTAGGGGAAGAAGTGGTGATATGGAAAGAATAATGGGCAGAAAAGGTCCAGACTTTCAGGAGAGTGAGTGGCAGCTGCTGCTCAGGGAGATAAAGCTCTGATGAACTTCGGTGATTGCAGAGCAAAGGTTCCCCTT
Organism: Corapipo altera; assembly: GCF_003945725.1. Taxonomy (NCBI): domain Eukaryota; kingdom Metazoa; phylum Chordata; class Aves; order Passeriformes; family Pipridae; genus Corapipo; species Corapipo altera. Next base: position 4,487,214 of record NW_020884911.1, read on the forward strand.
GGCTTCCACACTGGCTCAGAAACAGGTCCTGCCCTGTTAATCTCAATTTTTTACCAAAGAGTCAAAGCTAATATCTGTATCTTGCAGTGTGGAGACATAAAAGGGAGTGGATTTGAGAAATAGGTTCAGACCCATGGCCCTTATTTTCTAAAAAACCCTCTGAGAGCATTCCTTATGCTCTGGTTCCTTATCCCTCTGAGAGCATTCCTTATGCTCACTGGGATCTTGACAGTAGCCTTATATATATATTTATTTATATATATATATATAATTTCTTTCCTGTCCCCAAAGTATGCTGGCCAAATTCTCGACTGTTAGTGCAGGAGTTAGTTCTTCTCTAAGAACTAACATTTCTTAAACATTGCTTCCCTCCTTCCTGAAAATGGCCTGTATTAATTCCAAGAACAAACCCATCATGAAAGCAGCTCTGGGTTTATCTGACTCAGGTTAAAAGTCTATTAATAATTATACTTGAAAAATGTCTTAATTGGAAAAACCATCTCGGGCACGTGAGCCATCACTGCCATCCTCTTTTCCACTGCTTTATTCCCAGACAGCACAAGGGTTGACAGAAAACCTTTCCCTTTCCCTCAGGAAATACCTCACTCTTTGTCTCTGAACACATGGAGAGGCTTCTTGCTACTTCCCAATCTGAATATTTAAAATAAGGGAAGGGAAGAGCAAGTGACATTGTCTTATAAATATCAAAGCCACTTACCTGGTTCATCTACTGCCTGGAAAATAGTCAGTTTTCTTGGTATTTTGCACCTGAGTAATATAATTCTTCAAAGATTTTAGGGGCTTGTTTTCAGCTCCTTTTGAATCAGCTCTTTTACAAAAATCTATACCCTTCTCTAAATGGCATTTCTTTCTTCATAAGCCCATGTTAAAATGTCACACCTTTGTAAAAGAAACATGTCAGGAACAGGTCCATTAAAGCAAGGAAAAAAACCCAACTAGTTTTCTTCATATGAAAGTCTGTAATGTAAACAGTTCTTGGAGTAATTGTAAATGTAATTGAAGTCCTTGAAAAACCAAAGTAAACCCAAAGTGAAGTTTGCAGGCACCTTTCCTGTGAATTTGCAGGATGCTGATTTTAATGGGGCTGCTCAGGTACTTCAGTGAGGCTTCCATGTTTTCCTGAACAGGACAGCCCAGTTGGGAGTGTGCACAGCTCCCACCTCCAATGGGAGTTAGACTAGAAATCTAGGGGTAAACTTCATAAACCCATCATCCTTACCTCTCACCTTGTTCTGGACTCACTCTCCTCTTCTGCAAAGCTCCCACTAAAGATCACAAGAGGAATCAGCTCTATTGAAGCAGGAGGAGGAAGGGACAGTCCTTCTCCATGGCTGGATTCAGTATCCCTAATTACTCTGGTGGCAGTGGGAAGCCACCACCCCATGACTCTTATATTCCGTATCACATTAAAGAAGCCCACACCCCACCTCACTCCTCCTCTGTCCTCTGGGCACCTGCTTTGCTTTGGTGCCTCGTGAACGTGGCACTTACTCGTGCAGGCTTTCATCTTACAGCCAAGGGCACTGGGCACAAAAGCAAGAGTCAGTGCAGCGTGTTCCCCATGGGACAGCTTCTAAAGAGTGCCAGCACAGTTCAGCCCAAATGCTCTTTTACTCTCAAAAGTCCTGAAGTCCTGGACACAGCCCTTCCCATTCCCTGGGTAGGATGGCACCGTGTTGCGTGTAAAACACCTGGATGTCACTGGTGTCCCAAAGCCATGGCTGTTTTGCAGGTCAGCTGGGTGCCCCACAAATACATTCCCAGTAGCTGCAAGGTGAAATTTAAGAGCAAATCCTTGCTTTGAAAGCACCCTGGACATGGGTCAGGAACAGTGTGGCAGCAGGAGCAGGGAAATGATTCTTCCCCTGTACTCAGTGCTGTACTCCACACCTGGAGTGCTGTGTCCAGCTCTGGGCCCCTCAGTTCAGGAAGGATACTGAGGTGCTGGAGCAGGTCCAGAGAAGAGCAACGAGGCTGGGGAAGGGACTGGAGCACGAGTGCTGTGAGGAGAGGCTGAGGGAGCTGGGGCTGTTGAGGCTGGAGAAGAGGAGGCTCAGGGGAGACCTCATCACTCTCTACAACTCCCTGACAGGAGGCTGTAGCCAGGTGGGGGTTGGTCTCTTCTCCCAGGCAACCAGCAGTGGGACAAGAGGGCTCAGTCTTAAACTGTGCCAGGGGAGGTTTAGGTTAAATGTCAGGAAAAAAATTTTTACAGAGAGGGAGTAATCAGGCACTGGAATGGGCTGCCCAGGGAGGGGGTGGATTCTCCATCCCTGGACGTGTTTAAGGTGAGACTGGATGTGGCATCAGTGCCATGGTCTGGGAACCACGGCGGGGTTGGATCAAGGGTTGGACTTGATGATCTTGGAGGTCTTTTCCAACCCAGCTGACTCTGTGATTCTGTGTAGGCGAGGGGGGAGCTGTGGTGGGCTCCAGCAGCTCCTCTGTCCTCATGGCTGGGGGTTTGGAGGACAGGGTGAGCCCCAGGCTGTCCTTTATGAGTGCTGAATGTATACTGATGCTTGAGCCACCCAGAATACAAATATTTGAGCTACTTTTTGAACAGAGCTTAATTTTTCTGAATTATCATGTGCATATTTTATCCCTCTCTAGCCCAGACACAGCAAAATGAACCAGAAGGTACATGGTTATGGTTTGCAGCATGGGCTGTGTTACATTCAGCATCTGTTAAGTCTTCTTGCACAGTGCTTCCCTTAATGGCATTAATTTAGTACTTGGAAGCTTTTTTAAGCAATCTTCATAGAAACCTACCTGGAAAAATCCTTCCTGTTTTGTTTTCCTTTTTTTCCTGTATGTGGCAATGCTGTTTTTAAAGGCAGAAGAGAATTTGCCTGACAGTTGATCTAATAAAATATGCTCTGGTCAGGTGTTTGCTCCACTGCTGCTGACACTTGATCTGAGGGGAAGCAGCTTGTTGAGCTGCTCTGAGCTTGAAAAAAATAGCAACTTGTTTTTCAATGGACATTTGTTTTCCTTTGGAACAGTAAGTGAACTTCATTGTTTGGGAAGGGTCTCGGAGGAGGCCTCAAGAGAAGCAGCAGCAAACTCATGTTGTTGTGTCTAAGAAAGTCTTTTCCTGTTTTTTTTTTAAGATATGAGAGTTCAACTTTCTCCTTATCACAAAGTTAGCTGAGATCCATTCAGTCCATTAGTTTCTCTTCCTAGTTCTTGCAGGCAACCGAGCTCCTTCTGGAGCAGCTTGCTCATCCCAAAGGCAGGGAAGTTTGTTGTGCTCTGTGATTTCCTTATCCATCTAATGAATCCCTTTCACTGCAGCACGAACTTGCTGTTCCATTTACAGGTTTCAGAAGGAAGCTGCAGAGTCTCCCATGTGTGGCACCACAAGGGTCTGGTCTGAGCCAGACCTGACTCCAGTGGGATGCCCAGGGAATTGAGGTCATTCAAGTGGTATCATATAACACAAAATGACTGGTCTGGGAGAACCATCCCTTTGGTGACTTCTCTGGAATTACATGCCCTGGATTGTGTGAGTGTTCCCCTCACAGAACATGGCCAACAGCTGAGAACTGCACCACGATTTTCCGTGGTTTCTAGAAAGAATGATGCAGATTGATTTATTATCCAAACATCATAAAAGCTGAGTAATGTCCACAGAACAAAACTTAAACAAATGAAAACAGAATTTGTGGTGAGGCACTGGCAGGAAGATGGAAGAGGACATTCTTAGATATTATGCACTTTACATCTGTCAAGAAGAGTGGAGCTTTTCCTTGGAAGGTACCAAACAAGTCAAGAGCTTAGATGGCCCTTTCCAGAGAGAGTTGATCCTGCAGTTCCCATGAGGATGGACGCTGGTATCCCAAAGAATTGCTCTTCAGATGGCTCAGTCAGACTCTCTGTACTGCACTTGTTTTCAGAGAGTGACGGCCCAGGCACGACATTAAAAAAAAAAATAAGGATCAAGCTTCCAAAGTTTGAAGGCTGAGCAAGGATAAAATGAAGAACATGGAAATTCCATTTTATTTAGGGCTGGGCTGGATCACAGTAGACTGTAACCTCCTCAGTGGTGGTAAATGGTAGAAAAAATCAAGAAACTAAATCTGTGCCATGAAGGTGCATTTGCTAAAGGTTCCAGCAAGGTAGTGGGCTATAGCAGACTGGACTGAGAGCTGTAGTAAGCTTATTTGTGTCAATTGTCCTCACTTTCTCTGATTTAAATTTTCTCCATTATAATTTAAATTTCTCATGCTTTTCTATTAACACTGAAAATCTCAGCAGTGGTAGGTTGGGTTGGTTTTTTTTTTAGTTGTAGTTTTTAAGATTTTTTTTTTTTATCCATTTGAAACATGAATATAATTCTGGTTTTGGAGAAGCTCCTGCAGTATCTCATCAGAACTGCAGTGACAGCTCTCAGCAGGTCACACTTCTGGGGAGGTGACATCCCCTGTAGCCTGAAAGGCTCTGTCTCTATCATGAGCTTCCTACCATTCAGGAGATTTACACCTGGCCAGTAGCCTGGTTTAAAAAACAGATTAGAAACTTGATAAGCCAGCAATAAATTTCTCCTGGGAATCCTGCCCAGGAGGTTGCTCAAACACACTTCCATTCACTGTTTTTTTTGTCGGCACAGGTTGTTTTTTTCCAAGGGAAGAAGGTGTAAAGCTGCACTTTTTCCCCTGCCCAAATAGTTTCCCAGTGTTACATTTATCCCTCTTTCAAAACATGTTGTTGTTCCCTTCCTCCAGCTGCTCAGTTCTGAGATGGGATTAAAAACAAAGTCAAAACAGACTTTTAAAAAATTTTGCTGGGAATTTACTCCCTGTTGTTACTTGTGCTTGCACAGTGAGTTGCCGCTTGCAGCCGCAGAAAGGGGCCACTACCACATATAAAGATTAAAACCAGATCATCTTTCCTATATAAATTATGTCATATAAATATAAAAATGTCTATATGTTATTATAGAGATGTAAATAATTCTCAGAGGATTCCGGATTGCCAAATTTAGATCCATTTTTCAGAAAAGCCCACTGAGCAAATAAACCCTGACCTATTTAAGTACCTAAATGTTTTGGAAAACATGGAAAAGGGGAAAAGAGAGGTCTGTAGATGACTTTGACCCTGCCTTGCTCATGCTCTGCAGTCTCAGGTAGGTGCCAGCATGTGCCACATGGCCTTCTATTACTGCTATTTTAGGGAATCATTAATTTGAGCATTCAGGCTGACTCCAGGCACTATTGATCTCTCTATTTATAATACCAATCCATTACGGACAAGAGTTTTATCTGTAGGGGGTTTAGTTTGGTTTGTGGGGTAAGTTTATCCCGTGTGTGTGTGTTGGGAGTCACTGTCATTCCAGGTAACCTTGCTGGCAAAGCTGCTCTGAAGGTACCACTTCACAGACTTAAAAGATTTTTCTATAAAAAGTTTCCCTTGAAAAGTTAAATATAACAGGAAATTACAGAAAGCTTCCACGGGCATTTTGTAGTTATATTAAAAAAATAGAACTAAACCCCAAGCCTTTTCTTACTTGCTGGAAAACAACAGGGTAATATTGAATATTGCATAAATATTGCATACACATTGCAAAGCATAGAAAGGCAGCAAACCACCTGAGGATCTATTTATGTACAATAATCAGGCAAGACCAGAGGGAATAAAGAAATAAATATATATATATATATATATGCAAGAAAGGAAAAGTCTCTACACTGTTCCTGTTAATGCAGTGAGGTTATGTGCTTCATCACTTCAGAGTCTATTTAGATGTGTAAGTATGAAGCACAGTTTTATTCTTCTTTCTAAAAATCATTCCAAGAAAAAAAGGCTTCTGCTGTGTGTTAACACTTTGAGTGAGGCAAGAGTTGTCGGTGGGAATACAGGGAAAATGAAATTCAGTAGAATTTTAGACAAGCAAAAGAGAGAAAAACTCAATTTAGTGAGCGAGGGAATGACACTGAAATTCAGGATTTTTGAACTCTGTTATCACAAGAGTTGTTCGGGTTTTGTTTGTTTCCTTATTTCCTGTTAAAGGATAGGGGAAAGGGGGGGGGGAAAGAACTCAAGAACTGCAAGGCATTAATGCTTTATAACGTGTGCTATAAAACAGAACTGAATTGCAGAGCTGAATTATGATTTATTGTTGGAGGTCAGGTCAAGTTGTCTGTGCTTGATCCTCCAGCCTGTTGCACAGAGCAGGAATCCTGTGTGTCTCCGGATAACCAGTTTTAGCAAGTTGCAGCATCAGGGATTTAATGTGCATCTCATTCCCTGACGGTCTGATCTACACCCCTTAAATCCTTCCAGCTTTGGACTAAACCCTGGATTCAGGGTTTAGTTTAGAACCCTGCGCTCCCAGCCCCTCTCCCTGTCTGCTGCTCCTCGCCGGCCATTGATCACCGCTCACCTCGGCTTTGCGCTGGCAAAACAACAGCTCCACGCCTTGGCTGGGAGATAAAAGGGCGGCTCAGACACACAGAGGTCACAAAGGCCACATTTCTCACTGTTCGGTGTATTTAGATGTGCTAAATCACCTACAGGCTGGTGTTCATGCCCTGAGCGGGCGTGGTCTGATATTGCACCTCGCTGATGTTGCACCTCACCGGTTTGTCGTGTCAGAAGGACCATTTGCCTTTCACGGATGTTTTCTGTGGTGTGAGACACCCGATGAGTAATTGTTGGGTCAGAACCACCTTTTGTGTGTGTTTTGTGTGTGTGTGTGTGTGTAGGGAAGGGCCGGTCCGGCCCTGCGGTCGCTGCGGTGCCGCCGTGTCCCTCACGGCAGCCCCTGGAGCCCACACGGGGCAGCCCCGGGGGAAAACTTCCCCCGCTCCCCAGCTCCTGGAGCCCCTCAGCAGCCTCAGCCCGGCAGGGACAGCGGGAACACCGCCCCCCGCCCTGCCCTGGAGCCCCGGAGCGGCCGCTGGGTCACGGGGGGCCTGGGGGGTGTCCGCGGGCACCGGAGCGGCTCAAACCGAAGGCGTGTGCTCCCCACGCGGGGCCGGCCCTGCCGTCGGGACACTGAGAGCTGCTCTGCCACCAGGTGCCAGCGGGAGCTGGATGACCTGTCTGCCCTCCTTCTCCTTCTTCTCTCTGCCTGTGCCTCTGCTTCTCTTTCTCTGCTCCCTTCTTGATGTTCTGGGTAGGGTAAAGCCGGAGGGGTTGGATTTTGGCTGAGTGTTGTGGATCAGTATGTGCTGGGTGGGTCCTGTGGTGGAATGCTTTGTCTGGATTGTGTGGTGCCCCTTTGGAACTCCTGCCAAGTTCCCCTGTTTTCTGCCCTGAATCATCAGTAGAAGTGCCTCTTGGGAACAAGAGTGTGGCTTGTTCCCTTGATGCTATGTCGAGGTATTAAAGAACCCTATATATCTATATTTTAAAGTAGAACTCCTGGCTGAGCCCGTGTGCTTGTGGCTCCTGGGCTGGGGTGTTACATGTGGGCAACTGCTTTACCTGATTTGATTTGACTGACAAGACTGAATAGAAATACATTACAAATTACTGCATAAGCACCGGGCTACTCTTCTAGAACTTCAACAACAGAAATATTTTAAAGCTATTTTAATTCTGACTTGGAGTTACATCTTTAACTCCGTTTTTATGCAAACTGTGCATTTAAAACCCAGTGTCAAATGATGCTGCTTTGGGGGAGTGACATTTAGAATATTCTCATCTTTGCAGAATATTCCTTTCCGATTTGCCTGCGTTGTAACTATTTGTTTTTCCAGGGACGTGTTGGAAAGGGTCCAAATGGATAAAGTGTACCCCTCAGTGCCCTAATCTTATATGCACAAAATATTTTTAATTCCCTTTTCAAAAAAAAAGCATTGGACTTCATAACCTTTCAGAAATATTTTGGTCAAACCCTGAGAGTTCATAGTTTTGCTCAGTCAAATACTCCGCTGGGGATCCTTGGGAAATGCAGGAAAAGAGGCAGCACAAAGTGTGGCCTGGAGTTTGTGCAGGACTCACCAGCCTCCTGTACAGTCTTCTGGTCTGCAGCCTGCATGCCAAACCTATTTACTCGACTTTTCCCAACTAAAATTTGATTTTTAGAATTAACTGACTGCTTGGGTAGTTTATACACATCAAAATGTGTTTTATTTTCCACTGCCTTGAAGGCTGTTTTATCCTTCAAGCTGGAAAGCCTCTTATCTAAATGAAACAGCCTTAAATTGTTGGATGTAGTTCATTAAATTCTTGGGTAACGAGGAGTCTCTCTGGCACTTAGCAAGTGATATTAGGAAGAGAAATGCTGATCCACCTCCTAGATGTAAGAAATTGAATTCTGTGCAAGCTGCCATGGTTTGTACAAGGCACATTTAAAAACAATTAGTAATTGTTAAACTTCCTCTGCCAATGTTCACCCTTTCTCAATTCCTGTAAATCCAGGATAACCTCTTTGAACTGAGGAGAGTTGTTAAGTTTGTGAGTTAGTACAGAATTCCTGTTATCTCTTGATTTCAGCGTGTCATCTGATATTGGTACTTAGACAAGGGTCATGTGAGGTTTTGAGGTGGCAAATCTCCTTTAGCTCCTTGCCATTTTCCCACATGTTTATGCTGTGGCAAAGAGCCACGGGTGGATATCAAGGATACAGTTGTGGTTTTATCAGCAGAGGTGTTCACTGAGTAATGTTTACTTTTCAAAGAGCTACTGTCCCTGGTGGTTTTCCTATGAATCATGAGAAAAACTGATGGAAATGGAGAAGCTGGAAGGACCAAATTGGGTGTAGTTGTCTTGATGCTCTGTATCTGCAGAAGTGTAGGCAGAGACATGTATTTATGAATGAATTTTGGTTCTGTAACACATGTGAATAATTCAGATGCCCACAGTTGCTCACTGCACCAGATGTCTGCATCTGGATTTTCCTTCATGTGCTCCTCATGCCCTATAGATGGTTTTCTTTTTGGGACCGTTTCCATCACTTTCTCCTTGCACTGATTTTTCCTCCTCCTTACCTTGGCATTCTCACTCTGTTTGGCTGCTCACAGCCCTGTAGTACTCAGAGTTTTCATCAGCACTGTTCTCTGAGTTGTGTTCTTCAAGTCTGATCTCAGATTGATCCAGCCACCCTTTTTTATATTCCCCTCATCAATTAGTTCTCACAACCCCAGAGTACAAAACAAATGGCTTACAATAATGTCTCCATGGCATCCCTTGAAGAATTCCTCTCTGCAGCTGCTTGCCAAAGACATTAGTGCTTGGATGTTCCTTTCCTAGCAGTGACTGAACAGGTTTCCTGTACTTTCACAGGTGGTAAAATGAATCTGTCATAAAACCACCCAAATCCAGTTTCTACATTTATTCATTGTTTTCTCTCTCTTCAGTCAGAAAAAACATATTTTTAGTTCTTACTCATGCTCCTTGTAGATTTTACTTCTTTTGGTTTCAGTAGTCAGGTTGTCTACTAAAACAGGAATCTATTTTTTTCTGTTAAGATACTTATTTTAAAAGTTAAAATGTACTCAGGGAAAATCATCCTCTCTGGAGTAAATTGAAGCCAACCAACTTTTAAAAAGCAATCTTAAATAATTTGTTTTCATTATGTTACTTCCTCTTCCTTAACTTTACCATCCAAAGCAGTGGCATCTGCTGTCTGGTTTTGCCGTGGTTTTTTAGGTGGTTTTATGGTTGTAGTCACATTTTCAGAGTCAGGGCACCATCCAGCTATTGAGAGCTCCCTTGGCTTTGTGATTCCCTCACTCCAATTCCCGCTGAGCTGGACTCTCAACCAGGAGCCAGGACAGCTCCGTTGAGATCTGCAGGGAATAAGTTCATCTCTGCCGGCTAATTTGGCACCAATTTTCGGACGTCAACATCTATTTCTGCCTCTGCATTCCTGCAGCTGATGTGTAATAAGATGCAGTGAAGGTTTGTGTCAGGTGGCAGTGCAGGAGAACTCCTCGTTGTCCATCAGTGCTTAATTAGATGTGCCCTTAGGAGCCTGTGGTAAGCTCGTGGTCTGATTTGCACCAGCTGAGTATCTGCTACAGTCCAAGAAGGAAACAGTTGTGACTCTTGTTGCATCATCACTGAAATGGTTTATTTTCTTTTCCTTTGCTGCAAATGAGTTTCCTAGAATTAAATACTTAAAGGTAATGGGAGCAGAGAGTGTTTACAATAATTAAAATCAGGTAAATTGAAACCTTTAGCATCAAGCATCCCACATGACTTTGTAATTGAAAAAGAAATCACAGCAAAACATGTCTCTCAGACAGGTAAGGCAGAACAAAATATTGCTTAGCGTGGCAGTCTTCTTTTTTTTCTTTGTGTTTTTTTTTTTTTCCCCTCTCCTGATGAGCCTGAAACGTTGCAGTAATAAACAGCTCGTTAGTCAGATGTTTTCAGTTACAGCTCTGGCGTTTCGTCTGTTGTGTTCCTAGGGGTGGGTAGTTGGTGCGTTCAGCATTACAGACCGTCTGGATGTACATATTCCCACCAGCTAAAAAAAAAAAAAAAAAAAAGAATCGTTGAAATGCAGGTGATTGTGCTCCAGCCCTCCCGGAGCTCTCCAAAGCAGCGAGGTGGGCACTCACGCGGTGCCTCTCATTCAGATCATCTCAAGCATCTCAGATTTTTACAAATGACATATAAATGAGTAGCTGATTGTACCTCAACCTCTGAAGCAACCCTATTAAAATAACTCTACACAGCAACCCAGAATTGGAAGAACAATGCATACGAGATTTATAGATAAGTGAAAATTAAGCTGCTGCTCCAGCTCTTCCTGCCCTGGGGTCTCTTGCAACTCGCTGTAGAAATCATTCAATTCGTGGACTTTTGATGGGTTTTTCAATGGTCTCATGCAGCCCAAAGAAAATGAGTTAATAAAAGTGACATGGAAATGAGAGAGGTTTCTTTTCACTGCTATCTCTTCATCTCTGCCTTTAAAATCATGCTGAAGAAAATCTCACAGTGTTTTGAGGAAGGAAAAGCAGCGAGGGGAAGTGTGTGTGTGCTTAAAGGTCATTTTGAAAATAATGAGCCATCTGCAGCTGATAAAAATGGGTAAAAAATGTTCGTGAGTGAGGAAACATCTAGAAGAAGATTGTGCATGGTTGTAGCTTCTTGGTATTTTGCCTTTTTGTAGTTGTCACATAAATTAGGATTTGCACTGTGAGAGGTAAAGTTCTTTCGTGTTAATCACAATCTCATCCAAAAGGACTGAGAAATACCACATTTGGTCTGATTTTACTTAGATGGTTTATACTGTCACTTGTTTTTTTAGAGCACACAGTCTTGCAAACAGTTTAAAACTTAAATACCGTGAACCTGAAAGAAAAATATCGTGAGAAATATGAACGTTAAGAAGGAGAACTAAACAAATATTCCGGCTGAATATTTGCTTAATGTTTGTCATGAGAGTATGAGAGACCCAGGGAAGCTGGATTTGGATCACTTGAGCTATGGGAAAGGTCAGAAAAAGAGGAATGATATGTTTTAAGCAGGCACATATTCCCTCTTCATCAAAAGTTGTACATCATAGAGAAGGAAGTAGCTTTACTATACTTTGTAACCTCTTCCTGGTAAACTTGATGTATTGATGTTCTTACTTCAAGCATGGAATTACATTAAGCTAGTTTTGGAAAATCAACTCTTATTCTGGAGTAGGTGTTTCATACAGAAGATTAATCGGGATTGACTGTTTGATGGATGATTTCTGGTGTCCTTTCATCTGTGGGAAGAACAGCCCTTGGATTTCAGTGGTGTCTGAGGCAGTGTTGCTGCTCATCCCAGGCAAGATCTGTCCTAGGAGTCAGTGGATGCCTTGGGTCTCCTTCTCCAGGCACTGCCTCTCTGTCTAAAGCATTTCTGACTCCCTTTTACCTCATGCCATGTTATCCTTCAGAAATATTCCACCCTGTTAACTGAGCAGATGGTCAAGTTGAGACCAGTTTAGATTAATTGAGAGCATTTTTTTAAAGAAACATCCTTGTGTTTCGTACACACTGCCTGAGTTTGCACAGAAATGATGTCTGGATGACTTGGGTGTTTAAGCAAGATACCAGCTCTATTTCTGTGCATAGGTAGCTATGGTGATATCATGATAAATTTGGAATCCATTCTCAAACCCTAGAAGGGAGAAGGAATTTCAGAGGAGAAGTATTTGCAAATATTTTGGTTATATGTTGATCTGAAACGCTTCTGTGAAAGGTGTGAAGACATTATTTGTGTTAAAACCATAATGCAGTGTTTATCTTTACTGGGCTAAATGTGTTTCTGGTTTAATGACAATGAATTTGTTAAGGATAACTTGATACAAATGAACCCATTTAAATATCAAACTTCCTGTGTATTCTGTGTAATTAGAGAAGAGAGAGTTTGGAGAACACTGTTTTGAATATCTTTGATGTAGTAATTGGAGTTTATTCATTTCACATGACTGTCATTAAGACAGACAGACAAAATCCTGTCACTGGGTTTTTGTAGGTGTGATTCCCATGTATGGACCTTCTCCTTAATCAGTGAAAGGGATTCCTGAAAAACAGACCTGAGAGTTTTGACTTTGGTCTCAACAAAGGAAGGAGAGAGAGAAGGAAGATGTGTTTCCTTGTAGGATGAGTCTGTCAGTGCTCTCGATGGGAAGTTCTTAGCCCTCTGCTGTTGCTAGGTGTGACAGAAAGGGTGTTTGAGCCGGCTTTGAGATCTGTGGGGGGATTGTTAGCACCGAATTTAAGCCAGTTAGCAAGAACATTTTGTCTGGGGGTCACAGTGATGCTCTGCAGCCCTTCACAGCTCCTTGAGAAGCAATGCAGAGTGATGATCCCTTTGGGGTGGGACACTGGCTGTGGGATTGTCTCACCTGCAGCCCAGACATGTCCTGTAACCAGCAGCACCTGTGCCTTGTTCCCTTGTGAGGCGGAGAACAGGCTGCAGGTGGGAAAATCCCCCCTGGCTGACCCGGGGGGGCAAACTCTTCCTTAGGGAGGTGCTGCAGTCCCTACTGGGCTGGGGGTGCTGGGGGTGCAGGGGGAGTGACTGGGCAAGATGAAGCTCTGTAGATACAAAGATGAGAAGCAACACTTAGGGACCAGGCAACACCAGGGACCCAAGAAGAGTTGCAGACCAGAGCTGTGTGCTTTGGCTACCACAGGTGGTGCAAAACCATTTTAACAGAGTCTTAGAGAGCAGTTCCTGCCCTTGTTTGGTCTCCTGTGCTGGGCAGCGCCGCAGAGTTTGGTTGGATCAGTCCAGTGATCACTGGGGGTAAGTGGTCTGGTTCTAAGAGTCACTTAGGATTTCTTCATACTGCCCCTAAACCAGCAACTTACCCGCTGCTTAAAGGGTTAGGAGCTGGTATTTTGATATCTGGGTCAAATACATGATATATCCATGCTGTCCATACATACATGTATATAAGTTTTTGTTGATAGACAGTCTGTGTTAAGGCATTCTTGGAGAAAAGATGTTTTTCTATTTGAAGAAAATCTGTGGGAGTTTTGCCTCTTACAGAGTTACAATGTAAGGTCCTATTTTAGCAAGGCTCTTCATTTAATTTAAGCTCAAACTTGAGTGTTTCCTGGAAGACTCTTTGCATATGTAGCTATCTAATTATGCTTCTTTCCCCCCTATATTCCCTCTCCTGGGATACATAAAGAGCTAGAAAAATATAAATGCGGTTCTGAGTGTTTGGAAATCTTGTTCTGAAGAGAAAGAAACTAAGATGAAAGGCTGTAGCCATTTTTGTTTCAAATCTCTCCTGAAGTTATCAGGACATAAATATAACCTTTTGGGATTATGGTGTAGAGTCCAGGGAATTTTGAAGTACCCTTATAGCTATGAATATAAGTTAGAAATCAACAGCAAAATGTATTATTAGTGTTAGTTTTCAGGAAAGAAAAAGTTTAAAGAGCTGGTGATTCTATTAAGAGATGTTATGGCATTTGCTGCACTGTGCAGGGCACACACTAATTGGGATTTTGGGGTTAAGAACTGCACTTTAATGCACCAACCACAGTGGAAAGCAATCCTCACAGAGGTCGGCAGCAGTGTGGCTGAGTTGCCTCTTTAAATTTACATTATTCTTATGATGTCCAGCAAAGTCTAACAGGAGAAAGTTTTGGAAGTCTGATCGAAATCTATTTTTATCCTTCTGTCCACAGAATCTTGGTTTCTAACAAAATACCATTACTCTGCATTTGTTCATGAAAGTTGCAGGAATACCTTAAGGGTTTTTTTTTAATTCATTTATTTTATGTTTCTGGCTGTTGCTTTTTTCTATTTTCTGCTTTTGTTTCAGGTTGATTTAAAGTGTGGGGGTTTTTGATCATTTTCTCAAGACAGCAGAACCAAATAGGGAAGGTTTTTTACCAAATGAGCGCACAGTCCTCTGACCAGCTCTACCCTTAATTTGACATGACTAACTTGATTTTTAATAGATTCTAAAGATCTTTGGCTGCCAATACCATCCTTGTGAGCAGGCAAACACAGAGGAGGTGACACATTCCATCTCCCTCTGGGAATGTCAACCCTTTAGGCACAGAACTGTCCCATCCAAAACACTGGTTTTCCTGACCTGCTTCCAGGGTCAGTCCTTGAGCTGGAGCTGAAGCTGAAGCTCCTTCTGGACTTCAGTGGAAGGGAGAAAACAAGCTGCCCCTTAGGCCTTTTGACTGAAAGAGTCAAAAAGATGCTCCTTTGTCAGAAAGCATCAACATTTTTTGATGTTTTCTGACATGAGTTAATGTCAGAAATTATTACCCTGCAAAGTGGACTTTGAGTTCTGTGGGTATGGCCAATATCCTGCTGTTCACTGGGCATCCCATGGGCATGTTCCCGAATGTGACAGACCTTCAGCAGCTCAGGTGTTCCAAAAACTATTATAATCAATAATAAATAGGTGTAACTCTTCTGAATATCTGCCAAAGAGCTCAATATGTTCATAATAAGGTCCAGTCCAGCAAAGAGATTATACCAAAAACCAACCTGTGCCCTCATGAGCCGGGATATCAAACACACCTCCAAACAGGGGCAGATTTTCAGTCTCATTCCTCAAAATGGAATTATCCAAATCAAAATAATCCCATTTACATAAAAGAAGCTAAATTTGGTCGTGCTTCTTGGTTGGTTTTTTTTGGTTTTTTTTTTTTTTTTCCATGTGCTTTCCTATCATCTCCCCAGGAAAACTTGCTGACATTTTAAAAAGGCCTTTGATTCACAGAGCTTTGATAGTCTTCGAGTTGTGGATAAAGGATATTTTGCTCATCTCCTTAGGAGTGTCTGCAGCTAATTGTGGTAATGAGGGAGCAGAGCTGTTCATGGGGAGAGGTAGCAGTGCACTTTGGTAGCTTAAGTTTGAGAACTTCAGGCCTAAGGACTAAATAATATGACTGGATCATCAGCTGGGGGATGAATTGTTCTTAGCAAGTGCATCTGTCAGTGCACCAGTGGCAGGGGTCAAAAGGGGTGTGAATCATGTTGGTGTCAAAATTATTCTTTTTTGTCGAACTTAAAACTAAAAAATTTAAAAAATATATGTTAAAAATATCTACAAAATATCTGTTTTAAGTCTGTGGAGCACACAGCAGGTTACACTGAGGGAGCCCAGGACACACAGTGTGTGCCCTTTAGCGGTAGGTGCTGGATGAGGACGCGTTGCTGGAAAGGACTCTGTGCTTCAAACTTGGTTAGATAAGTCTTAGACAGACCAGAGAAATTCAACATATTAGTCATTCAAACTCAACAGCCCAAAGAAGATGGGCTGTCTAATTTCTTGCCTTTAAAACCTGGAGGAAAAAGTCTTTGATTTGGAAAACCAAATTCATAGTCCTGTTTCTTGATTTGCCACTTACTCTGTGCTTCTAAAAACCTTCCTGAGCCAGTCGCAGATAACTCCTCTTTTGATGAATTTACTTTGAAAAAGCATCCCATATCAAATATGTTTCTTTTTTTCACTCTACTGCGTGGCTAATGCCTCCCTCTCAGTCTAACTAGAGGGTGATTCATCACTGAGACACATCCTATGGTTGACTGTAAATAGGAAAGAAAAAGGTTATCAGCTTTCTTCTTTTGTTGGTGTGATTGCCGTTCATCATCAGGAGTGAAACCGGGAGCAAGAGGTTCAGCCAGGGAGAGGAAGAGAGGAATGACAAATCCCTGGAAGAGAAGGAAGCCAGAAAGACAATGCTGTTCACTTTGAGCTCAGAAAGGATGATGCTGTTCCCAGACAGGCCCTTGAGCGGAAGCATTTATCTGTCTGATTTTGGGAGAGTGAAAAGTAGATGAATTCTCATCTCCCACAGACATAAAACAAAGCTTTGGAACATCCAGCCTGTAAATAAAAGGGAAAGTAGCCCGTCTAGTAATACACCGACTTAGCAACTTCAGGGCATTTCTGGTGCTCTTCTCCCAGATCTAAATGATACTCCTTTTTTTTGTCTCCTCACTCTGGAACACAACTACTATTTTTATATCCCTCTCGTCTTTTTCTCTTACGCAAAAGCCTGTGGTCAACTTGTTTACCCATGAAACCATCCTTGTCTCGGAGAACAATCATATTCCTTCCTCACAGAGCCCTTAAATGAGATTATTCTCTCTGTTTTCCTGCAACACTTGCCATTGTACCCAGTATTTAGGAGACTCAGCACTGTGTGATAGACAGCCTTGTGCTCTCTTTCCAGTTTCTACGTCATCCTTCAAAATGCTTTCCTAAACCTGGTGAGGTGTTTGGCGAACATACCCTTGAACTCCACTGCCTACGAGGAGATGTGATACCAGTCAGGAGAGATGGCCTTTAGGCTGAGGTCTTGTTGATACAGAATTTCCTCCGAGATCCATGAAAAAGATGGCTCTTCTTATCATCTTGTTGCTCTCGTTAATTTGTATCAGTCAGTGGAAATTTAGATGCTTAGTCAAAAAGTTATTAAATATTAAGAAGTACCCTAAAGTTCCACTAAACATGCAGCCAGTGGGGGGAAAAGATTCACGAGACAGTGAAACTTAAACTGCAGGATATTTTTGTGTCAGTTTTGAAATAATTTGAACTGTACACAGAATCTCTTCCCATGGGGGTTCTGTTTGCTGGCCATTTGTTAGTATTTGCACCAGACTGAAAAATCCTGTCTTTTGGGAAACCCGAGCTTTCAAATTGCACCGTATCTTTTCAGAGGATTGAATCCAGTCACACAGGGCATCTTTTCATCTCTCTTTGCCTTTATAAACTTCATCAGGAGGCCAAGGAACCAAGTAGTTGTCTTAGCTTGAAAAACACCGAGTGTAATTCTTGGAAAAGCTGCAGCCTAATAGAAACGGAAACGAGTTGAGTCACAAAGTAACCTGAAATCTTTACTCAAACCCTCCTGTTGCCAGTGAAGCTGTGAGGCTCAGCCTGTTAATAGGTGATAGAAGCCACTGAATTTATCTTTCCTTCACAGAAATGTTATGTAGTCATTTCTATCTCAAGCACTGGAACAGGGTGCCCCAAGGGAAGGGGTTGAGTCACCGTCCTCGGGGGGATTTAACAGACGTGTAGATGTGGCACTTGGGGACATGGTTTAGTGATGGGGGGACAGGTGGGCTCAGTGACCTTAAAGGTCTTTTCCAACCTAAATGATTCTACGTTGGATATAAAATGAAATAAAAAAAAGACTAAAAACTAAATCTAAATGGAAAATATCTAATAATTTAAATAATACATGCCGTTTTGAACATGAAAAAGAAAGAGCAGGTCACTAAAATTCCATCTTTCATTTCCTAGTGTTTAAGATAGTTAATTCCAGAAGTCTTCTTAATTCCTTAGGAAAAACCAAGTTCTCATTTTTAGTTTTATCTAAAATCCACGAAAATCACAGAGAATCTCTCTGCTGAGGCCAGTGGCCTTTGGACAGATCGTGTTATTCTGACAAGCAACACAGCTTGTGTGTGCTTAACTTCTGAGGCAAAATGACTGGAAATAGGAATGTGCAGCCATCAGCTGGACAGCTCTTAGTCTGTGCAGTACCCAAACAGAACTCAAAGGCTTTGAAGGGTTTACAGCAGTGATTTTCTTTTTATTCTGGGTTAATAACTTTGAATATTTTAATGAGTAATTAAGCGGATCAGAAACAAGTGCCATCATGTTAAAAACGTTCCAACACAACACAAAATTTTCGAAATTGAAGTGTTTGCAAAAATAATCACCTCTTTTGGCGTAAGTATTTGTGAAAGATTTGTAATTCTTTCCTCCTATATTTACCTGCAGGATCCAAAGCTGCGTGAGCTGTTGGATGCTGGGAACGCGGGAGGCCGACTGGAAAATCGGATGATCACTGTGGTCTATGGGCCAGACCTGGTCAATATATCCTACTTGAACCTGGTGGCATTCCAGGAGGATATAGCAAAGGTAATACACACTCATCTGTCTATAAAGTTAATGTTTTGAGATCTGGATAAATGACAGGAACGTGGAAATTGCTATGAAACAAACTTCAGTTCTGTTCTAGACTTGTACTGCTCAGTTCCCCAGAAGAAATGCACAATTTTTTTTTTTTTAACCCAGGAGTTTATTCAGCAAGATCAGGCCCCAGAATGTGTGCTCATCTTCATAATGTTGCCCATAGAACCCAACTAATCCCTGTGTAAATAACAGTACACAAATTTCTACTGATGTTACACCATGACTTTCCAAACACACATCAATACATTTCAGTAATTATCACCCTGTTCTAAGTGTGTGCAGATTGTGGATCACCTGTAGGAATAGAGTAGGTAAATGGTTGGCCTGTGCCAGGGTGGTGGGAATCTGCAGCTCTGCCTTGTGCACTCAGGAGTGTCAGCAATCAGGCACCTTGTTTGTCTTTGAGCACAAACAGGAACGTTCATGTGTGGAAGGTCAGTTTTAAGCACCACATTTTGCCCACTGATAGCCCTTGATAAGGACTGTGTAGTCAACATCACTACCTTGGCAAAGCATTTTTTTCCATGCAAGTATCCAGTTCCTTCATTTCTGTCCAACACACCACATAAAACACAGCTGTGTGTGCCAAGCAAGTTACAATTCATATTAGTACATGGTTTAAGATTGGGTTTTTTTCTTCTTCTTCCACTTTCTATACATTTCTGTACAATTTGCTGAAGTGGGAGCTCTTTGCTTTATCTATTTCAAACTGACATTCAAAATCTGCTCCTATTTCCACTTCATTCATGTGGGTACACTCTGATGCTAGCCCCCAGATAGCCATGCACAGAACACACTTTCATATGTGCATTTTTGTACCCTTGAGTTCACTAGATTGTGCTAAAAAGAAAGATTCTCTGTAGCCTGCTGCAATTTAACAACAGTGGGGACTTATTTTGTCACCTCACAGGCAACAAGGATTGTTAGACCAGGTGCCAAAAGATCATGGTGTGAAAGCCTTCAACTAGGGGAGGATATTTGTGCTTGCCAAGTTTCTATCTCTGCCAAATCTCTTTAGCCAGTTGATCAGTTTGGTAAAAAAAACCCACGTTTTTAGTCTTCCTGTGATATGAAAGAATAGAAACCAAATGAGTTTGTGGTGGTCCATGGGCAGCTGAGTGGGAAGTGCTGTCCTCAGGCTTGGAAATGCACAGCTACACTCTGCAGGGGTGGGTGAGGAATCCTGACACTGCAAATGATGGAAACAGCTCTGCAGGGAAAAAAAAAGGAGCTAAGTTTATGATAGGAAACAAAAAGGTGTGCTGAAGCTTTTCCAGCAGGAATTGTTAGCCCTTATCAGGGAGCAGGGAAAATAACCCAAATCAGAAGTTTGTATGTCCTCCTCCTGCACCTTCCTGGCCAGCCCCCAGTCAGTGAACCATAATGTGTTTGCCAGAACAGCACAGAAATTGGTGTTCTAGGACTGTTTTCTCTTTGATAATGGAACCTTAAAATACAGTAGATAAAATCATGTTTAGTAAAAACTTGGCTGCTCTAAATCTTGAGTAACTCCTAAGAGTCTAAGTCTTGCTTTTCATTTGTAAAGGCAGGAGAGCAAATAAGTGAATCTTTGATCAGTTGGGCACTGTGGCCTGGGGGTGCAGTTTTCAAAGCATTGCAGATTAGTTGTGCTTGCTTTGAGGTCATGTTCAATATCCTGATTGTCTGAATGGAAACAGTTTTGAGCACTGTTGAATGCAGCTAAAAATTCCTCTTTTTTTAACCCAACATCAGATGAGCCAGACCACAGACTCTGGTCCTTATTGTCTCCCAGAGAAGCTGTAATAAATAAGCACATCAGGCACAAATCATCCCTCCAGGGGGCTCTGGGAAGGAATGTCAGTACAAGATGTTTTCAGTGCCACGCATCAAATTTTGACCCTTCCTCCTTCTGATGTTCCAGGGAAAGCAAGCGCCAGTGGAAATCTCCCTCACCTTTCCTTTTCAGTGCACGAATATTTTGTTTTGTTAACCCTGCATTTGTGGTATCTTATTTTTCAAGTTGTGTGGCTGGTGTTGACCAGGTGAAGTAAGCTATAGTGAGGTCTTAGTGAGGCAGTTTAAATTATTTGGTTATGGGGTTTTTTCCCCTCTACAGAGGGCTTCCCTTTCTGCTACAAACTGCCACATCCACTGGCCAAATGATGGGAAAATTAGGAAAATACTAGTCATGGGTTATTCAACTTTCCTCAGGTGCACTGGATAGGTAGAAATGAGAATGTACTGGCACAGGGTTTATTTGTGAGCATCCACACAGTGCTGCAGAAGCCAGGATAAAGACAGAGCTTTATTCTCAAACCCTGTTCTGACCAGGTGTTCTTTTTCTCTGTCTCCATTCCCAACCTATCAACCTCTGCTCTGCAGTATTCCATTCTCTTCCCAAATCTAGTGGCTTTTTTCTTGTTTTTCCCAATCTCTTTCCTCTCCCTCTCTTCTGTGCCTCTCCTGCCAACCCTGTTTTTGCTGCATGGCCAGTCCTGGCCATCCAGGCCCCTCTCCAGAGCCCAGGGAAATCTGTTTCTCCTCGGTTTGATAAGCTTTGGATAAAATCCATCCCTGAGAGCTGATGAATTCCTCCATGAGTAAAATGGTGCCATCAAAGATGATTCACCAGTCACACTATACTGTGCTTTCCAGCACACATCTTTATTTTTCTGGCTTCCCCAGAGCTCGATCAGTGTAATAAAATGCTGAAGCAAACCGTATAAATTCACATCCATTTCATATGGGGTTTTTTAAAATAAAATTCCTAAGTGAAAGTGTAGAATTTCATCAGCTTGCTTTGTTAACCTCCCACTAAAAAGAAATGTGAGAGGAACATTGCCTTCACACATAGTCAGTTCTGATTTGAAGGAAGTGTTCTCAAGACTCTGTGCTGTCTTGTCTTATGAAAAAGGTCTCCTCTCTTCTGTTGTGCTCCGTGTCTTGGTTGGTATCCTGATGCAGGCAATGGAAGAGAGGAATCACTTCCCTGAGCAACACAGTGAACTGCTGCTTATATTCTACCTGCAGAGAAAGAACTCCTTAGTAAAGCTCATGGGGATGATATAAAATGAGTTAACATAACAGGATGTAACCAAGAGGGGATCAAGTTCAGGGAGCTCTTAATGTGTTGGATGTGACTTGCTTGGAGTTGGATATCAGAAGGTTGGGTCCTTCCACTGCCACACGGGATCAGAGCCTGGGTTTGTTGGCGCTGGTGCAGTCCTGTTACAAAAAAACCCCAGATTTGTATTTTCCTTTTGTGTTGCATCTGTCCAGGAGTCCCCTGCAGTGATCCAGGGGCTGTTACAACCTCTCTGCTCTAGGCTGTTTTCTTCCCACACACAACAGTCCCTACTCAGTGCTCTCCCCGAGCGCTGCCTTCTGGAATCGCCGCCGCAGCGAGAGTTTGGGCTTTGCTCTCTGCCATGCAGCAAATCCAAGGAAACGGGGCCATTTGGTAGCTAAAGCAGCAAGGCACATCTTGGCTCACAGCTTGATCCAAACCCATCAAAGGCAGTCCCAAGCATCTCCTTTATTTCTCTGTCTCCTTTATTTATTATTTATGGCTCTGTGCTCGAGGCTCTGGTTTCCTCTCCTGCGAGGGTTCACTGGAAAGGTGATGTGGCCCTTGGCAGATTTGTCTGACCCTGGCTCTTTGGCTGTGGCTCTGGGGTGGCTGGAACGAAGACCCTGAAATGGGAGAGACAATGAGCAAGTATTGCTTGTGACCTGTTGACTTGGCTCAGCCTGCAGGTAGCCCTTGGAATGTTTGGGAAGAGCGATGCGAGTGCTTTGAAGAGCCAGGAAAAACTGGGAAAGGGACATGGCAGGACTGTTTATATAAATGTATATATTTATATATAAATAATGCATGTGACAGGCACATAATAAATGAGTTCCTTTTACATTCCTGTCAACAAGCATTCGGACAATGAGAAGGAAGAACTGGGGTGTGGGATACTCCTGAAGTGCCCTACTCCTGTTTTCTACCAAGTATTTTGGTTTCAAGCCCAGCAGAACCAGCGAGATAAAAGCAAAGTCTATCAAGATCTGTGTTAAAAGCCAACATATTTTCAGTTTCCAAATAGTATTTTGTGTTGCCATTAATCTCTGCAGCCCTTAGTGTCAGAGGGAGAAGTTTGAGCTGCTATTATTAGTGCCTAAACAAAGCAGTGTTTACAAGATGAGCCTATTTTGAGCCTGGAAAAACGAGTTGCCAAGAAGAAAAACAGATGCTGCACTTAATATGCTTTCTGTTCCAAGAGTCACAGCGAAGCAGTTGGGTTGCTCAGGGACCAGACTCCTCCTCCTCTGCTTTCTCACACCCCTGATTTCTTCAAATCAAACCTAAGAAGGAAAATGGAAGTGGTCATGAGAAGGTGGAGGGGAGGGTTATCTCAACCACGCTGATTTGCCTCCAGAACAAGTCTACTTTTTAGGTAAAACAAACTCATAAGCTCCAAAGTGATGTAGGAATACTTCTTGCACTGGAAGTCAGTGATACTTATCATTGTTCATTTTTGTCAGAATGAAATCTCCCCTCTTTTTTTTTTTTTTCATTTTTCCTCAAGAAAAAGAAAAGCCAAGGAGAAGGGAATACCTCCCAAAGAGTATGAGAGGCTGTGTGGCAATGGGAATTTTGGATTTGGGCTTTTATGAAAGGAAATGCGTTTTTAGTTTCAAAGGAAGCTCAGAAAACTTCATTAAGTAAAAAACAGTGTTTGCAAAGGCATTGCTTGTTTTCATCCCTTTATTGTAAAAGGTGAAATGAAGCCAATCCCTAACCACAGTCGTGATTAAAGAGGTTTGCAATTAAAGGTTGTAAATAAGCACCGACTTAGCAAGGAAGAATGTGCTGAAGTTGTCAATGAAAAGCTGCAGGAGAGACCTGCAGGGGAGGACAAGCAGTGAGAGTCTAAACCTCACATTATAGTCATGGATCAGCCACACTGGGAACACGGGAAAGGTCAGGGACCTGAGGGAAGCACTTCAGCAAGGTGCACAGATGTGAGAAAAATAAATCAGGAGAATAAAGGGAGGAAAAGTGAGGGAGAGCCATGGGAAGAGCAGAGCCTGCAGGCAGAGATGGGAAGTTTCTCCTGAGCAGCTGGAGGGCAGATGATCAAAGGGCTGGAACACCTCCCCTATGGAGACAGGCTGAGAGAGCTGGGGTTGTTCAGCCTGGAGAAGGCTCCAGGTGAGACCTTCCAGCACCTTCCAGTACCTAAAGGGGCTACAAGAGAGCTGGAGAGGGACTTTGGACAAAGGTATGTAGGGATAGGACAATGGGGAATGGCTTTAAACTGACAGAGGGCAGGGTTAGATCAGATATTGGGAAGAAGCTCTTCCCTGTGAGGGTGTGAGGCCCTGGCACAGGTTGCCCAGAGAAGCTGTGGCCCCATCCCAGGAAGTGTTCAAGGCCAGGTTGGGTAGGGCTCTGAGAAACCTGGGATAGTGGAAGGTGTCCGTGCCCATGGCAGGGGAGTTGGAACCAGATGCCCTTTCCAACCCAAACCATTCTGTGATTCCATGACATCAGGGTAAAAATAGGGAAAAATAATGTAGCAAGGGATAGGAGCACTGTGTAAGGATTGTAAGCACGGTAGGGGGGAAGGAGCTGTTCTGTTTGGAGTTGCATCCTCCTTGCACATCAGAGTAATTGAAAAGTACTCCTATACATTTCTGCTAGTTGGGGGTTTTTTAAGCTCGTTTTCTCGTGTTGGCTGGTAAGATGTTGGATCAAGTCAGTCCTTTAATTCGTAACAGTCTTCATTTTTTTTTTTTGCAGCACGAGAAAATCGGGTCTCTCCAATGAGGAGGGGAGGCCGTGATTGGAAATATTTTGCCTTGTGCAAGTAAACATCTCAACCAAGTCTCGCTTAACCGTGTTTTCCCTTTTGTAGGAATGGTCAGATGAAGTGTTCAGTTTGGCAACAAATCTGCTGGCACAGAACATGTCAAGGGACGCGTTTCTGGAAAAAGCGTAAGTGGCCGTCGGGTTTAGTACCGTGGGCGTTGCTCTTTTCCCTGCGTTTCGTTTTCCTCCTCCTTTGTTAGTCACATTGTCAGCTATTGTTTCTGCTTTGATGGCTCGACACTTCTGTAAACACAGCCGTCCTTTCTTGTGGTTTTAAAAAGCCTACTATCTCAGAGTCATTTAAACAGAAATCTTCTTAGGGTTCTTCTTGCAAACTACTAAATCCTTGTAGGAAAAACAGAATTAAATGCTGTCCTCCCCCTGTATAGCCAAGTTGTAGCTTCAGGTGTAGCATGAAGCTCTCTATTTAAAATGAAAGAATATTCTGGACTCAATTGTTTCTGGTTTATTTTCCTTTTTCCTGCCATTGATTAAAAAAGTGAGAAATACCAGAAGTCTATTTTGCTCAGTCTGATCTCAGTCTGTGCGTGCCTGATTTCGTTAGATGCATCTATACTTAATCAAAAAGTTCCCAACTGCTTAACTTTAATCCCATATATTCATTCATAGGTGCCTGTTCTGGGAAGGAGGGATGTGTGTGTGTGTGTGTGTGTGTGTGTGTGTTTTCCTCTCATAAGGTTTGTTGTGGGGCAGCTGAATTCAAGAAATTCCTGAGGAAACTTTTCAGGCTGGCTGTGGCTGGAACTACAGCTTTGTGTCTCCTGACACTGTGCCAGCCAATGGTACATCAGGTAAACCAGATATAAATGGATGGAAACACTGAACATTTCCTTTTTTCTCTGCACGTTGACAATGGAAAACCTGTTCATCTGAGCAGGTGACTTCCTTCAGCTCCGTAGGTTGTAGACTGTAGGTGAGTTTGGAGAGTGATTTGGTTCTATTTCTTTGCCTCTTACCACCCAAATTCCCAGGTGGCCAGTGGGCTCTGCTGGCAGGTCTGTAGTGGCTGTGCCTAATGGGCCTTTTCCTATCCAGTCCAGAGGAGGAACCTGTTATCCCACAGTACAGTAGAGCCAGTCAGATTTGGAGCTATTTTCTGGCAGTTTTTCAGGTAATATTAATTAAAGATGAAGTCACTGGACACATTGCATAGATTCAGTAGCAGGCAAGCATGGCATTCCTGTGTCTTTTCCCACTAATTAATAAGTCACTTGGAAACCGTAAGGTTTCTCAGGTCCTCTGCACAGATGCCAAATCAGTCACTTAAGAAATCTCTGACTTTGAAGATTAAATTATTTCCCCATTGTAATTATTCTACAAAGCAAAGGACTGGTTGCAGTCCTATCAGAACCCTTTGGTTGAAATAGAAAACCAGATTGCATTAGAGCAGAATGAAGGGGTGTTTTCTTTATGGCACTCAGTCCCTTGGAGCGCTGGAGGTGCAATAATAAACTGCAGTACTGACCAGGCCAGCTGGGAGCACAGAGTGGCTGTGAAGTGGGAACCCGGGGCCAGTGTGACATCCAGAGTTTGTCCTGCTTGGAGTCAGCACTGCACCACTGAAATGGGTCCATTCAGCTCCTACCAACAGCAACATCTCCTAGCAAGCATTTCAACAGCAATAACATGCTTGGTTTTCTTAGGTGGGCTGTAATGGCTGCAGGGGAAACAGTGGTGTCCTGTGTGTTGCAAAGAACCTGAGGGGGGGAAAGTTTGGGTGTTTGTGTTTTGGTTTGGTTTGTTTTGTTTTAGTTTTTCCCCACTTTCTGTTATTTCTGGCTTCTTTGGCTGTAGAGGAAAACACTGAAAGGGACTAGAGTGTAGTCAGATTTTTCAAAAAAACAGAAGACAAAATGAAAGAAACCTTCTTGAGTGTCTTTATTTTATTCATTCTTTGGCTAACTGCTGTGACTTTTTTTTTTTTAATCCAGCTCAGTACTGGGAAATGGAGCAGAAGGGATAATATTTTTGTTTGGTGACACAGTAGCACGAAACACTTCAGTTTCCAAAAGATGCCCATGGGGAGTCAAGGATTTGTGAAAATGTTCCTGTGGGGTATTAGCATGCACTTTGTTTTTGAAGTGGTTGCTAATGGCATTTTCTGTTGTGAAGAAAAGGAAAGTTTATTAGAACCATACAGTTTCTTCTTCTTCTGGTAGACCAGTGGGCAAAGTGAAAAAGTGGGGGTTTTAAACCAAAAAAAAAAATATCCCCCTAAATATTTAAGTGTTGCCACATTTTTCACCAGATCATGTTACTGCAAGAAAATCATTTATGGTTTTAATTCTGCTCAAGTGGGAGAGATGAAGCACTCAAAAAGTTGTGCTCTTCACAGGCTCATGGTAGGCAGTGAACAGATAGTGGTTGTAGGCCCAGCTGCTTCTCATGGAGGTTACTGGGTGACTCCTGATTCAACTGATTCAAAACCTGCTGAAAAATCTGGGCAAAGATAGGTCCATCCTCATCCTGCCACCTTAATGAGATGGCAGAGAAGGAGAAGGGGTTTGCTTATTGATGATGCCCCAGCAGGTTTTCATTTTGGGCAGAAGAGCTGAGTGGAACTTGCCACATGAACAGAGCTCTGGCACTGAGCTGGGAAGTCGGTGGAGAGGTCCTTGAAAATGGTGTAAAACTGAACTGGGATGCTTTTGTCTCCACAGTTACACAAAACTGAAGCTGCAGGTGACTCCAGAGGGGCGCATTCCTCTGAAGAAGTAAGTGCCCTTCCCCTGCCTTACCGTGGGTAGGCTCTGCTGACTTTTGAGTGTGAATATATGTTTGGGATGGGCACGTGGCCCTTATGTCTAGAATGATGACTTTTTCATATGTTTAGGATGCATCACAGGGAATGTGTGGTATCACAGTGATGCTCAGGATGGCTCTGCTCAGATACCCTTTGGGTGTAGGTTGCCCTTGGGATCCTGAGCAAGACATTCCACTTCTCTGCCCTTGTTCATTCCACTCGTGAAATAAAAAACCCATAATTTCTTTACCTCAGAGACATGTCATGAGGGTGAGTAGATTCAAATTGCATGTCACTGGGGTGATAGGAAGAGGGCAGGGGTGACTTTCTCCAGTCGCTGTCTGCTGTGATAGGGGCTGGTGCGGGGCAGAGTTAAACTCTGTGTAAGCACCATTAAACTCACCTCTGTTACTGAGCAGCCAGCAAATGGAAATAAAGAGCTAAAGGTGTGATAGACTGGGAAGAGATATTCAATCTTTAAGGCACATGGGCACGTGAAGGCACGTTCTTAACCAGTTATCTCCATTTTGTCTCAATTTTGCAGCATATACCGCTTGTTCTCCTCTGACAGAAAACGGGTGGAGACGGCGTTAGAGGCCTGTAATCTCCCATCTTCCAGGGTGAGCATCTGCATTTGTTCAGATGAGCATTGCTTGTGTTTGGGGCTGTTTGCTCTCCACTGACAGTTTGTTCGGGGCTGATCATGCTGTGCTGGCTTTGCTGCTGGAAAGGTCCTCAGCAGTGGGTCTGACTTGAAGTTGTGTAGGGACCAGGAGCTCCTGGAAGAGGTATGAATGGAGTAAAAGAAAGGGCAGAGGTTGTGTGACCTGTCCTGGAGAAATCCTATGAGGATATTTTAAGAATCAGTGACTGTTGGCCAGTTTTCACGGTGTGATTTCAGAGCAGTGTTAGCTCAAGGTGTAACTAACAGTGTAATCTATAGCCTGAGGTGAGTGACTGGCCACACTCACTGTAGCTCATCTAAAAGGTGCATGAAGTAAGTGTTGAAACACTGTTAATACTGTGGGGATGCAGCCCTTGTGTCCTGCTAATCCAGGAGCTCTCCTCAGCCCAGAGCACTTGCAGGAAGGTTCCTCACCTTCAAGGTTTTGTTTTTTTTTTTTCCAAAAGGAATGAGCTGAAGCAGGTGATTCCACTTATTGCTGGAGTGCAGATGTCCTTAGTCACAGAATGGGTGAGCTTGGAAGGGACCACAGAGGGTCACCTAGTCCTGCCTCCCTGTTCAAGCAGGGTTCTCCTCATAGGTGGAGATTCTCCTCCAAGCAGCTTCCTGCAGCATAATTCCTACATTCAGGGGTCCAAGAGGTGGAACAGAACTGGTCTGTCAGGAGAACCTGCATCTCCTGATCCCTTGCTCTTGTAGAAAACTCTGTGCTGTGAGGTTTCCTGGATGTTTGCTTCTCCAGTTGTTAAATAAAGACAATTCCTACAGCTCCAGAAGAACAATGGAGCAAAATCTTCACAAGCCAAACCTCAGATTCCACTTACAATGAGACCTTCCTTCATATGTGTGGGAGCTTAATTCCATAAAATTCCAAGGAATGTTTGCAAAGTAGGTATAAAAGATCATAATCATCTTATCTGCAGTTAGGTTGTGAGGTTTAGAAACGTGGAAAGAATAGTTTTAAAGGTGGGTTTTCATTTAATTGTTAGCAAACGAGATATGCAGGAAAACCTCCGAGGCACTGCATTTAAATCAGTTGGTTTATTACTTCTGTTTATTACATATCTCTGAAAAGAAAATCTAAATATCACTGGAGGCCTTGAAAGAAACCGCAGCCTTTTTGTGCTATTTGTTTAAGCAGGGCCAATTTCACGTGCACGTTACTGGCTACTTGTTGCTGGGATACCATCTCGAAAATTATTCACAGCATAAAGTAGATCTTTCCTTTGGTTGGGACAAAAAAGAGAAACACTCTGCGTGCACCAAAGAAAACTGTGCTGTTGATCATCTTTGAAAAACATTGTACAAGTGTGAAGCTGGATCTCATGGAGGTGATGGAATAGAAGAAAATCAGAACTTCAACTACGGCTCTTTTCCTTTGGGTTCCTGTTTGTTTGAACAAGTAAAGTTTTGACTTCCAGCTCTTCTGCCCTATTGTGCTGCAGGACAATAAAGCCTTGGAAGAGCTGTGGACTCCAGCAGCATGCAAGATGTGGATATCAGGGGGTTTTGCTTTTTGTGAAGGGGCATTGCTTTTTTGTTATTGTTGGTTATTTTTGCTTGTTTTGGTTTTGTTTAAAAGTGCCTTAAATAGAATTTGAAGAGCTTTATTTTAGCTGCCTTTTTGGCTGTGAAGGCCGGTTTCTGCCTTGCAGTTAGTGTAGAGGTTCACAATGAAGCACCAGTGAGCTTGAAATAAAATAACCTCCTATTGAGTCCTGTCTGTGCAAATAATCGGAATTAGCTCTCAAACATGTAAGAGACTGGATACAGATGTTGTTATAAAAGCAGGCAGGTTACCAGACAAATCATAAATCAACAGTGCTTGAAATGAGTGGAGAGTCTTAATCACAGGATAAAATTGAATGCCAATGTTAAGGAAAGCTGGAAATGAGGGATGCTTTCATGTGGTGCTGCAAGTTTGTGCTTTGTTCATTGGTCTCAAAAAAGAGAGGAGCCCATAAGGTGTGTGGGTGGTTCCTCTGAAACGTGGATGGCTCAGACCAGGCTGAGGAAGGGGGCAGCGTATTTTAATCCCTCTCTCAGCAGACGGGCTTTGGGAATCCAAATATAGTTGCCTGAGGTTGTGCCTGGGGCAGCAAAAGCTCTGATCTCCCATCTAGGTAATTGTGGTTTGTAGCCCACTGATGATGGTGCTGGTAGGAAATAGTTTTTAAAACTGTCTGTACTTATGCCTGAAGACTCGTGTTGGTTTTCCTCTTTGTCATAGGTGTTTGGAGATACAGGGAGGGAAACTGGGGGATGTCTTCTGAACTGGAACCGAGTGGCAAATCAAAACTTGGATCTCAGGTTATTGGAGGAGACCCACATTTGTTCAGCTGAGCACCTTCAAATCCCCCGTAAAGGAAAACATATATTAGGTTGATTGGAGACTGTAGTTCTGTGGTAATTAGAGAATCCATGTTTAAAATGCCCTGGCTGAGGGGTTATAGGCAGAGGGGACAGGGGAGAGTGGGGTGCCAGCTTTAACAAGAAAATTCCCAAGCTTTGAGAATTCTGGACTTTGGGAAGATACAGGTCTCGACAGTCCAACCCTCAGCCGAAAGCACCACAGGACAAAACCCTCTGGAGCCTGTGTGGGTTTCACAGATGACAGGAGACAAAGCACCGCCTGTGCCATTTGTTTATTTATTTTAACCTAAAGCCGGAAAAAGTGAGAAAAGTTTCCTTCCGTCCAGCAAAGGCTTGAACCGATGCTTCCTGTTCCCTTGGCAACGGCGTTGGACAGGCAGAATAAACACAAGCACTGATTTCCCCATGAGCAGCCTCGCCTCTGACACAGCCAGGGGCCAGTGGTGTGTAAAGCAAACAGCTTTGTGTCCAAGTTACCGTTTTCCTTCTCCAGTCCGTCAGATTTGGGCGGGTTTTGGAGCTGTGGAGAGGCATCACGTGGGCCCATGTCATAGCTTTGGATTAAGGATGCTCCAGCTTCATGCAAAGGACTTTTCAAGTCTCTCCAGTTAATAACAGCAATTCATTTTTTTTTTTCACGGAGAAATATAATGAGGATGATGAAAGTGTCATCTAGAAGCAGGACTAAATTTAAATTTTTCTAAATTTTAGAAAATGTCAGAAAAAAAAAAACCCTGACATGTCTTCTATTAGGAGAACATTTTTATTGGTTCCTGTATAAGAAATCTGATTGCCAAATGTGTTACACTGAGAGTTTAGGACAAAGATGTATGGAAAAGCTATGCTGTGTGAGTCTTGCCCAGAATTGTGGCATCTTGGACATGTGTATTGGTAATGACTCAGTGACCCATGTTGTTCCCCACTTCTGTGAAAGCTTTGGAAAGCTGAGTGATGTCCTTGTCCTCTGTAATGCTGCTGTTTTCCTCGCTGAAGCACTTGGGCTCAGCACCACTGCCCAGCCACCTCACTCTTCCTTGGGACCAGTACATTTATTTATGCTCTAGATAAGGGGTTAGATGGGGAGATGTCCCTTCCTCCTCCTTCACAGGTGCTCAGAGACAGAGAGAACTGTGCCTTATGGAAGCTGACAGAAGTGTCTGGATGTTTTTTTAAACACGTACCCTCTAAGCTGCTCTGTTATTCAGGGGGATTTATTATTCTGCAGAATCTGGGTTCCTTTTGATTTCTTTCCTGCTACCTAGAGAAGCCAAATAGTGAGTGATCTGTTTACAAAGAATGTATAAAAGTGCTGTATCTCTCTTTCACTCTCTTTTTCCCCCCATTTCACAGAATGATTCAATCCCTCAAGACGACTTCACGCCAGAAGTGTACAGAGTGTTCTTAAACAACCTCTGCCCTCGGCCTGAGATCGACCACATCTTCTCAGAGTTGTAAGAAAACACACTCATTTATTTATATGTTTACTTATTTTCCCCATTCACAGATTTTCTGGGCTGGGTGTGGTAATCAGGTTATTTAGACTGTGGCTTGCCAGTAACAGATTTAATTGTCAAGCAGGGCTGTTATTTAACCTTGGGTTCCTTCTCTCCCAAGCCTTTGCCTCCATATCTAATAGCTGGAGTTTTAAAGGATTTGTTCCTATAGGAGCAGAAGTGCCAGGTCTTGGGTTTTTTTCACATGGATCAGGGTCATTTAGGCTTCCAAAAAGTAAAGGAAGAAAAGTAATAAGCAGTAACAGCAGGCAATAGGCACGAGAATACGTATAATCACCCCCAAAAGCTTAATTAAGAGCTGCAAAAAAAAAAAAATGCAGTAACTTCTAGGATTTGTGTATCATGAATTCTCACCGTGAAATTAAATTAGCAGCTGGTTCCAGCTGATTTCATCCGTTCTGTGACAAACTCTGTGACTCGTGGTGCTTCACCCCTCGCGGCAAATCCGGGCACTTCCCAGTTCCAGCACGTCCTGATCAATGGAGTCGGAACATGAAGCGATAGGGGAGAAAGGCAATTTCCCAAACACATCCCAAGACCACCAAAGCAATCCCTGGACGTGTTTTTGCAGCGCCGCTGCCCTGACACTGTGCTGTGGGGCTTGTTTTCTCTGCAGCTGAGGTTTCGGAGGAGCACAGCCCTGTCCTAGTTTGCTCCCGCTGAACCCGGGGCAGGCTCTCCGTTCCTCTCTGCCAGAGCAGAAATAGGCCAGTCCTGGGTGCTGCAGAGACAACCCCGGGCACATCACCTGCCCTGGAGGCTTCCTGGGTCTCCAGCTGGGTACAGCTTGTAACCAGCTCTGCTCTTTTTACTGCCTCTCTAAATAGGCATCTTTTTGTTTGCTTTGCAAAGTGCCTCACGGTTTTTAGCAGGTTTGTAATAAAAAAAGACCCAAACAAATCCTGGCATAATGAAGTCAGGGCTACTGTCATTCAGCATTAAACCCAAATAGTTGGACCAGGAAAGAGTGTTTGTGGCCAGCTCAGGATTGAATTCAAAGTAGTTTTCTGTTTTAAATAGCTGAATTCCAGGAATTCAGAAGAATGAAAGGCTTTTAGCATTGCTCTAAGTCTTCCCATTGATGTCAGTAATGCTGAAGGTTTTTAAAGATCCTCCTCCTGCAAGTTTGATGGAGAGTCTTTGTCATTACATGCCGGCAAAGTAAATTAGCCCAGAGACACAGCGGGAGGGTGTTTTTGTTGTTTGATACTTTGAATCTTGTTTCGGTTTCCCTGGGAAGTTTCAGAACATTGAACAAGATTACAAGGAACTGTGTTTTAATGCCTTTGCTGTTGCTTTAATTTTTCTCCAGTGGTGCCAAGAGCAAACCATACCTTACTGTTGATCAGATGATGGAGTTTATAAATTTGAAGCAGCGTGACCCACGATTAAACGAGATCCTTTATCCACCCCTGAAACAAGAACAAGTTCAGGTGCTGATTGAGAAGTATGAACCCAACAGCAACCTAGCAAAGAAAGGTCAGTGCTTTTTTATGCCCTTGCTGTACTTGGATTCTGATTTCAAACAGTAACCCAGTTATCCTACAGCACATGCTAAAGGAAAATTTGGTTCAAAATCCAGTTACATTTCCAGCTGTCTGTGGTTTGGATCATACAAGCCTGGGAGACGTCATGTGGTGTGCTTAGGTGTGTTTGGTTGGGTTCAGTTTAGAAAGGATGGGGCTGATTTCAGTATTTACTTTTCAGTGTATATCATTGATAGAACAGTTGCCCTGATATGTGAAGTTCAGCAGAAACCTTACTGTCACATGACTGTTTACCAGCAGCTGAAATGCAAAACTGAAAGAAGAAATCAGGGACAGTGAAACTAAGCACATGATAATTCGGTAATTTAATCACAGTATTAAGTCTAGCCCTCTGCTTTTGGACGAAGTGATGTACAAAGTGGGATGTGAGATCAGCTCAGTGGATTTCGTGCTGTGATTCCCTCTTGAACATCTCAGGTGTTGTCAGGGATTAACTGGGCATTTCTCCAAGACCAGTGAGAGAACTCCTGCTCAAATCTCTGCAGATTTTTGCTACCACCAGAAGTCTTAAAATCGCATTCAGTTTGTGTCTGCATCCTGTTTTATCCCAACCCACATATCCTAATGGTTACCCCAGCTTTTAATGTGGTCGCACCTTAGAAATTTTAGGACCTCAGGAATATCCTGCAGAACAGGTCTAACATGAAAAAAAATGGTTTGGTCCAGAGACTGTGGATCCAGAGGCCACACAAAGACGTCTTTCCCAAAAGTCTTGAGGTTCCCTGAAGGCACTCCAGCCCCTCTCCCTGGAAACCTTCTGTCCTTGGCATCTTCCTGAAGGAATCCTAGAGCTCTCGATGCCATGGTCAGTGTTGTCTCTCAGACACTTCTGATTTTTCTCGTAAGGCTTCTTATTTCTTCTACTTCAGTCAAACTTAGTGTTCCCAGAGGTTTTGCTGGAGGGTTAAATCCTGCTTCTTTATGGCATTCATGCAGACTTGTCTTTTGACATCAGTAGGAACACGAGTAAATGAAAACACGTTGTGACCTCCTTTCTCATCTGGGCAAATATTAGAACAGTCCTCTGAGCTTACCTTGTTTCACATCAGCGACAGGAAAGTCTGTTACCTAAAAGATCATTCTTCTTACCCAAATATTGGCACTTCATATAAACCAAATAAAGGGTTTATTAGAAGGAGGTATGCTAACAGAACACCGGAGTCAAAATGAAATCACCCTCTGACTAGCAATAAGGAGGAACTGAATTTAACAAGGGAAAGGCAAGTCATAGAGAGTTAATTCCTTTTGTGGGATTGTGGGGGGTTTTTTTCCCCCTCTTCAAACTTGTGCTCTGAGGTCCAGCTGGCACAGCCTGAGAGCCACCTCTGTGCTGAAGATGCCACCTCATATAACACCCTGTCTGGCAGCCGAGCTGCAGCAATTGGCACATGCTCCAGTGCAAATCTCCTGAGCTCACTGCCTTAAAATGACAGGAATTGGCTAATCAGGAATGACATGGGGACACAATATTTTCTGTACATCTGCTCCGAGTTGGGAATGCAATTCATTGTATATTAAATGAAGCGTAGGTGTGCACTCAATCCTACACTCATGGAATAATTGCCAAAAAAGTGCTCCATGTCTACAGAATGTCACCAAATTTTAACTGGATATTTAAAATAATTATTTAACCTCTTAATATGGTGTTCTCTAGAACGGGTTGTCACTCAGGCTTTCTGCTGTCAGAAAGGACAATTCCCAAGGTTGTCGAAGTGGAGTTTCCGGGCAGTTCTTGGCTGGAACCTCGAACACAGGTACCAGGGCAACTTCTGAGAGTCTGGTGCATGTGCTTCTGAGCAAATAAAATTTTATGCATTGAAAAGTTCTCTTAAATAAAAGTAGGGATTTTCCCTTGAAAACACAAATCCAAATTCATAAAATGGAAACAATGTGCCTTTGTACAGCACCTGAGTCCTTGCTGCCTGCGCCCTGTTTGGACAGTTCTGGGCCTTCAGTTGTCTGATGTCTGTTCTTTCCAATTTCCTGTCTGAGGTCATTATCTGTGCACAACCACTGTACAACAATATTCTCCTTTAATTATTCTCTCATAGCTAATTAAATGAATTTCTAGTGACCAGTTGTACTGTGTGTCGGCTTTCACAGCGCTATTCAGACTCTTTTGACATCTCAGAATTTCCCTGATCACCATTGTGGCCCTTCTGTTGTACCTGTTGCTGCTCAACTACAATATTTGGAGCACAGCAAGGAAGAGCTGTCCACAATATTTTGAACTTTTACAGCGTGGCTCCTGTGGTACCTGGTAAAATCAGGTTGCAGAGCTCTGAGTAAAAAAGGCTGCCTGTGCTTGTCACTGATGTATTTTTAGGTGTATTTATTGCTGGGATTTGCAAAATCAGCAGAGACATGGGCTTGACTTCTCCATAGGTTAAACATCTGGAGTAGTGTTTTGCTGTGGTGGAAGCAGGTTGTGATTAATGCTTTGTGTTGTACAGCCAAGGAGATGAATTCACGGTTTCCTTATCAGGTGGAAGCAGGAGGAAGTCCCTGGTACTGCTGAGCAGTCTCTCACTGTCAACAGAAGTGTTCTGGGGGGCTGTTGGGGCTGGTGAGGTACCATGTTGCAGTTTGGTGTTTTCAGGCTGTGAAGATTTGCAGTGGGTGTCTGGCATAACTGCTGAATATGTTCCATTTCATGTCACAATCGTTGATAATAGGATGGGTCTCAATAAGTGGATTGCCAGGGGATTTATTGGGAAGTTCCTGATTTGCTTTTATTTAATTCTTTTATTTATTTTTATTTAAAGGCTTGTATCAAAGTAAATTGTTCAGGGCCTTGTTACATTATGGATGGGAGAGGGGACATTGATGCCAAGTTTCAGATGTCTCTGCTTGCGGTGTCCAGGCTCCTGGGAGCAACAGTCCTGGATTGTGGAATTATGGCAAATTTACCATATAAACTTGCTTCACATTCTGCAGAAACTGTGCTGGTCCTTCCTGGCTTAACAAAGCAGTTCATTCCTAAAAGTTTCTGAGTTCCAAAGGACCCCAGTGCCTTGAGAACTCCAATCCCTGTGTCCCAGTTTAAACCTTTCATTCCGAAAACAGTGAAGTGCTTTGAAAACCTCTGAGCCACAGCCTTGGCTGGAGGGACATCCCGTGTCCCTTGGAGACTCTAAACATGCAAGAAGAGCTGTACCCATGTACCAGACTGGCAAGGAAAGCAGTGAAGAACATGAAACCAAGATCTGCCAGGGAAAGGAACCGTGAAAAAGCTGCAGGTATAAAATATATGCTTCCCACCATTGTCCTTGGTGGGAGCAAGGCAAGGGTTATGTTATTATCAACCATTACTTTTAGAGTGATCTTTATGGAATAAGCTTTAAAAATAGAGTCTGGAAGTGCTTTGGAGATTTTTCCTGGGCAGTGTGTCTACACACCAGATTGTACTTATTAGAGGGGCATCTTTGAGACAAGTAATAGCATAAAGATGCTAATTTTTTCTCTTAAGGATGCATTAATTTAAAAACTTCCTCTGCCTATTTAATTTTAAAGGGCCAAACCTCTAGCTCTGCACAGAGGAAAATAACTTTGCTCTTGTATTTCACAGTGTTTCTCTCTCCAGATTTTGTGAACTATACCTATTTGCTCTGTGTCAGTTTTGGTTAGACATGTGTTTAGAAGGATTTAGGGTAGTTCCACGACTCCCTTTGAATTCCATTTATTGGTGGCTGTTGTGCTGAGTTTTTCTTGGATGATAAAATAAACTAAACAATTAACACTAGATTAAGATGTAATTTTATACAGCATTTACTATATGTATTTTTCCCATGGCAGCCTTAACACCAGGCAGCGTTCACTTCAGCACAGATGTGTTTTTCCTCCCTTAAACATCAATGCAATTCAAATATTTTCATCCCACTGCATTAAATTTACCTTTTAGTAACTGCTTAAGAATAACTACACATTGGAGTCTTTTAATGGCAGAAGGGGGTCATTTCCTAGGCAACAGATTTTAATGGGAAAAACAAGTACTATGCAACCACAGCTGTACTTTTAAGGCATAGTTCGTGATATTTAAAGCCTAAATTCTGGTGTATAAATCATTCAGACCCATGGTAGGGGCTTCTGGCATGAAACATTTGTAGGAAGTGTTACAAAACGGCTGAAATTCTTTGCCTTCCAAACTCTAACACTGCAAATTACCAAAAAACTACCAAAAAACTCCATTAACTTGGGGATTTGCAGTGTTTTCCAGCATTCCAGCTGTACAAGAGGAGAACTCTCAGCAGTGTTTCTCAATCTCAAATGATGACAGAACAATAGATCCCAGTCAGGATTTATTGCTCCTTAAAATGCTGAAGTCACACCAAAGCCATAGTCTATCCCATGCTGTCAGCTCCGAGTGCCAAGTTAGGTAACTTACCAGAAAACTTTTTCATTTTTATACTGTTTTAAAATATATATATATGTATGTGCAGGAAATGTAAGTATGGATAATGTATCAACATAAATAACTTTGACTCTACTTGTCAAAATGAATTTGCAGAATATGTTTCTGTAATACACTGTATTTTCTTCTTAGGAGCTTGGTTTTTAGTTACTAGTTAAGCTGTAAAATTAATTTCAGACTAATTTCCTGCAATTCTTTGGAAGGCTTCATCTCAAGTAAAAGACTAAGTGTTGTAAAAATCTGTGTAAAAATCTGAGTGTAAAGTCCTCAGTTATGAGGATTTTTTTGCATCTGCTCTACAGGTCAAGTGCATCATCTTTTTAATTGTAACAGCTTGATAGCAAAAGGAATCAGTGATGAGGACTAGTAAGAATGGATTTTGCATCACTCCCTTCAGCTTTTGCTCAGAGATAAGGGACTCTTACGTCAATCCTGCATTACAGGGGTTGGGGAGCCGTATTTTTCTGCCTGTATTGTGTTCGACTCGGCCTCAGACTATCACAGCCCATAAATAGCAAACTTAGTCTAAAAACAAAACTGTTTCTTTTGTGCTTGTTGCTGTTTTACTGCCTCTTTTATGGAACACGGGGAGGTATTCAATTTTAGCGGCAGGATTTATTATTTGAAGATGAGTATCAGATCGAGTTTACTTCTGGAGACATAAAGCAGCGTGGGCTCCAGGGCCGAAGGAAACAAATGTGGATAAACCTGGAACAAACACTGCAGGGTTTGGCTCCTCCTTGTGACTCTGTACAACTGTAGTGCTTTCAGCTGCAGAGGGCCCCTGAGGACACAGCGGGTGACAGTTGCTATGATCCAGTGGGTGACATCTAGAACTGGTGGCAGAGGAAGCACAGTTTTCCTGGCTCTGCCATAGATGAGCTCGTTGTCAGTTGGCCATCCATCCCCTTTTGTGTGTCATTGTTGGGTTTTGCCTCATCCTTTGGTCAGCTGGACTAAATGAACAGTCTGTGCCTTGAGGGAACTAGAAGTGACCTGTGAGATTTTTGGGGTACGTACTCCATGCTTGGAGTATGTACACTGCTGTAACACAGCAGCCATAGGAGGCACTTTCCCTTATAATGTCAGATGGAATCATCTAACAGTATCCTGTGGCTGGAATGTGGCTGTTCCCTATAAATACACCGGGGTTAAGCACTGGGGAGGCAGAAAGAAGTGGTAAACTAAAGGACAATGTTGGCAGAAGAACACAGAGGGATCGAGTGGCCTTGAATAAATTTAGGCTGGAAATGAAGAGAACTTTCCTAACAATATGGTCCTGGCACAGACTTCCAGAGGTAGTAAAGAGGGCAAAAAAAGCAATTGTTATGAAGGTAGAGCTGGATTTGTTTAGGAAAGGTATTGTGCCTGCAGCTGCAGAACCAAGTGTAAAGAAAAGAAAGGCCTTTTAAAGGGACCAAAGTCCCTTCTTTTTGGTTTATTTGCACTGTCTTTGCAGTGCCACACCTTTATTCTTTTCCACTTCTGTTTAATATTAATATTTTCTTCAGCTGTAGGACTTCCTGGAAGTAAAAACATTAGCCATGCCTTTTTTCTTTTTTACATTTTTTTCACCACCTATAGCATACTTATACTCTCGTCTCTTCCCATTATACTACAAGACTTTTTGGCAAGTGCATGAATAGCTTATGTAGAGAAGTATCACTTAAGAGAAGAAACAATGTATTTTTAGATGTCTTTTCATACAACTTAGCAATTGGAAGTAAGCCAACGTGCAACATTATCCCATCTCCCAGGATTGCTCTGAGATGTTCTGCAGAGGGTGTTTTTCAAAGGTTTGGGAAGACAGTGACATAGTCCAGTAGTGTCCCTCTTTCCAGTCTGTCAGAAATAGCTACAGTATTGTGGGGATTAATGGTATTTTTATCTGTCTGATTTAAACATCTTTCCACTGGGCTGGTTGTCTGCCTTTACAAATCTGCCGTGTTGCAAAGTACTCGTTCCACTCCTAGCTGGGAACCGGTGTGAAGGTGCTTTCGTGGGGTTTTTAAAGATTTAATTGAGTCTAAACTATCTGTCATGTCTTATCCTGTAAGGGATATCCTGTCAGAAACAACTCCTTCTACATCTCTGCTGAAAATTCCAGAGCAGCTGGAGAATGGGCTCATGTCTGTAAAACCCTGCAATGCCACAGGGCTTTCTGCCCACCGTAATTTTTTTTTGTTGGTTGCAGTTTGGGCTCGAAGTGTTCAGAAACAGCAACCTTAGGATGTCTGCTGGGACACCTGGTGTGGCTCACGGTGTTTGCCTGTGTTTAATTTGCCCCTCATGTATTGAATGAGGTAGGAAAGGGGTTCCTTGGAACTGCAAGGGCATCTTTCACAGGGCTGTGTCGCTCTGCGTTACTTTACAGTGTCAACTGACACCAGCAGGATGTGGATTCCTTGGGGGTTTCAATAGCCAAGGCCCTGCTGTTGGATGAGAACCTGGGATACAGTAGCTGAGTCTAATGTAAAGCCTGCACAGAGCAGGCCAACCCTTTTAAGCAAAACTGAATTTGAAAGGGAACAAAAAAGGCAAAGCAGAAAAGGCCTGCCAAGGAGTGAGCTGCAGTCCAGAGTGGTTCTCTGGCTGCCTTCAGATGGAACAGTTCTTC
This sequence comes from Corapipo altera, assembly GCF_003945725.1. Taxonomy (NCBI): domain Eukaryota; kingdom Metazoa; phylum Chordata; class Aves; order Passeriformes; family Pipridae; genus Corapipo; species Corapipo altera. The sequence continues at coordinate 4,527,343 of NW_020884911.1, forward strand.
ACAGACCAACCCTGAGGTGAAGTTGTTCACCCTCCTTCAGTCTTGAGACTTAGGAGAGGTTTGTACCAGAGTGGAGGTTTTCCCCACTCCTTAACAATTACTGATTATTCAAATTTATATATATATATGTCTGCTAAAGTTTTAGAAACTGTTCCAAGACTTGTTTTCCTTAACACAAAACCTCTGCTTACCAGAATCTCTGAACTGTGACCATGCTTTGTAACAGCAGAGGTTTTCAGAGCTGCTGCAGACATTTGAAGGATCAATATTCATTCAAAATAAATGTGTTTCCAACATATAAATTTTAAAAGAAGAGAAAATATTGAGTGTTTAAAATCTTCCCTGCTTAGGTGTGTGTTTTGCTGTTTTCTAGCACTATCAGAGAAAAATACATCCATTTCATGGGCTGTAACCCCTGTGGGTTTGAACCCTTCTTTCTTGGGAGTTTGAAAAGGGATGAAAAAGCCTGTGAGTTCTAATAAAATAAGTGAATAAAGAGCGTGCTCAACATTGCACAGTGGCTTTAAGATGTGTTAAACCGGGTGGCTCATGCCTACAGGCACAAGTGAGATTTGGAAACACGTGTTTCTTCTCAGGTGACACTTCCTCCTCTCCCTTTGGAGATGGCAGTGTCCTTGGAATGCTCCCGAAGTTTTAGTTCTGATTGGAGTATGAGGTTTGCTATTTGCTGTGGCTTGCCTGGAAGCTTTTAGGAAATATTTCCTCCCTGGAGTGAACTAAGTGTCTTGGGCTGCAGTACCTCTTCTAATGGTTCAGAAAAGCGGTTTTCCATCTGCAGACATTTTCTTGCCAAGAAAAAATTGTATCCGCTGTTAGTTTTCTCTGTGCACTTGTACAGATGCTAAAGTGGATGCGATAGCTTCTTTAGAATGGCAAGCATTCCTGCTTCAAACATACTGAGCTCTGCTTTGCTTGCTTGATGCTCCTTCCTCTGCAAAATATTCTGGATCTTGGTGTCCTTGGGCGTGTGAGATTTCCACATGGATTAACTGATACTGAGCAAGCTCTTTTATGTAGGCTGCTTAAAGCACAACATGTTTACCTTCCCTTGTTTTCCCTCACTGACTGCTTGTCATTAAGTGAGCATTTACTTCTGATCTTGAATTGGAGTTACCATTCCCTGTTTATAATCAGATTTCCCTGTGTTTTGTTACAATATACCCATTCAAGGGTAGAGCAAGGAATCTTGCTCTATTCCTTTCTTACTGAGTTTTCCATTTCTTTTTCAAGAACATGTTACCCAAGACAACTTGTTTTGGTTTGTGGCCAGGTAACTGTCTAATTACAGAAGGTATTTGAGCAATTATAACTGAGGGCAGAATTGGATCCGTTGTGTTTTCCTTTAAGTTTGGAGAACGGAAATGAGATTTGAACACAACAGGATATTGTCCTGCTTTGATTTTAAAGGATTCAAGCAATGAGACAACTAATAAACCCGCTGCAAGACTGTTTCCTAGCACAGTTAGTCGGAGCTCTGCCAAGCTTTTCCAGACACTCCCCCCAAGTTTTGTGCTCTGATCTCATTACCTGCTTCTGCCTTGGGCCACTGGGACTGTTCTCCCTCATCCTTGTTTATGCTTAAAACACTCGTTGAGAAATATGTCATTGCAATTCAGCTTTGATTTTTCTTGTTTTGGCGTATACTGTGAGGTATTCATAACAGTTCTCTAAATAACCTTCAATATATAGACTTGTTTCTGATAATAAGTAGTCGAAAACTACTCATGAGACTGGGTGCAGTGTCAGTGGTGCCATTAAGACCCTTGATGTTGTTGGTAATTAATTAATTTAATCATAAATTCTGACCATTCGTAGGATTGATTCTACGGTTAGTTTAGTTATGGGTACGAGTGTTGATAAATTTGATTCCATGCATGTTTAACTCTTCCATCAATGTCTTGATAATAAAATGTCCTTCCCATCAATTACTTTCTTTCTTTTAATCACCTTTTTTGGTGCAGCTTCATATACAGATGCATCTCTGTTCTTTGCATCTCACCTACTTTTCAGGGTGATAGATTTGTAGGCATCTTCTTCCCAATTCAAATCTATATCTTAGATTTTTCTTTGCTCTAGTGATTAGTTATGTAGCTTGAATTATTATATGTGTGTTCTCATTTGATGTGTGTCCCATTTACCTGGTTCATTACAGCTTTACCCTCTTGTTTTGCTAACAGCTACCAGAGAACTGTCTGTTCTTTAAACCCGGTGTTCTTGATTCTACTTTTTCACTTTATTAAAGACTTTATGAAACCAGACCTACTGCTGATCAATGTGTCAGCATCTGGGTTTTTTATGCATTTAAGCTTCTGAATTCAAAGAAACCCTGAATCTTCTAGTCTGACCTCAGTTTATTTCTATCTGTGCTTTTTACAGATTAGTTTTTCCAATAAGAAAAAATTTGAATTTAGAAAACTTCATTAAATGCTTCACTAATATTCAGATACAGCAATTCAGATGTATTGCCCTTCCTCTGCTTATTAATTTGATAAGACTGTCTGACTAGTATGAATTTTTACCTTTACTGATCGTTGGGAAAACTGCTCAAATGGAGGAGTTACTGCCCATTTCTGCATGGGGTGTGTAAGTGATGGTTGGTATGTAGATATTTTGATAGATCTGCAGATCCTGATCTGAGACCTGACAGTTTTTACCTCCTTGGTGTTTCTTCTAAAACAAAGCAGCACTGACGTTCCTGGGGTAAAGTCCAGCATCTCAGTTGCAGGGTTGAGGCATTTTCAGTCTGGGCTGAGGCTGTACCATATTCTCTCCTTGTACCATTAAGAGGATGTCACTTGGACAATGCAACAGGACCCTCCTGTCCTGCCCTAGTTTGCAAAACTGAACACAGGCAGAAATTCCAGTTACACCGTGGCAATACAGTAATAGCATGTGTGTCTGGAAAGCCAAACAGGTTTCAGCATCACTTCCCAAATTGCTTGGATGCAAATGCTGCGACCGTCATCAGAGTGACTCCGGCACATCGTGTCCCACACAGTGTGGATTTTATGTAAATTCGTCCCTGTGAGCTTCTCTGCTGGCTCACAGAGCTGCAGAGCAGAGAGCAGCTAATATGTACCCAGAGTCAAGAGACACACCAGGGGTATGTGCATCCTACTCAATGCTGGGCATGAAGTTTTAGTACCTAATGAGCTGGAAATTGCAGTGCTGGTTTGTGAGATAGAATTCCCACTGGGACACGTTGTACAGATCTCTCGTAGAGTTATCAACTGTCTGCTTTACTTATAGGATTCTAATCTTCAACTTGAGAGGACTACTCTGTTGTGTGGGATCACAGCAAATGTGATTCATGCTGCAGATTGCATTGGAATAGACCTGATTTCGCTGTCAGACAAAATACTGTTGTAATTCTGTGTTGCTGGCTGGGAGATGGGAGGCACCGATTCATTGTCTCTCTTCCTTTTCTGTTTCTTTTCTGTTTTACTTTATTAACATCTCTTGGCACAGTTATACTTTCCAGTTACATTCTGAGTGGATAACAGCATGGGTGTAAACAAATGCAAAGCACTATGGAGTTTGCAAATACATGGAAAGAAATGTTTAAGATCCACGTGGCCGAACCTGTTGACAGCCTACAAGCAAATGCACATTTTAATTGTCCTACAAAACATCGACAGATTTTAAGGGGCAAGCAGGGGCTCTTCGATGTTAAAGTTGCAAGACTAAAGTGCAAAGAAAAGTGTACTGATAAGTGGTCTTTTCTGCTGTCAGTTGTGCCTCTCTTGTTTCCTGTCCCAAGCCTGCCCAAAGGACTGCAAGGTTTCCTGGGAGCAGATTGGGCAGACTGCAGGGAAAATGGAGTAGCTGCACATCCAGCGTACCTGACAAAACAAGGGGATGAAGTTTAGATCCAGCAGTTGGGTTGAGAGGTTTGCAGGGTTAGCTGCACTTTTATATTTCCCCCAGACTGCTGCGCTGCTGGGGTTTTGGTCTTTATCCTGGGCCTCTGCAGAGGGCACTGAGCTGGTGGAGAAGGTTCTTTTGGAAACTCGGCCCTACTTTGAACCCCCATGTCTTTTATCTTGTGCTTGGCACAGTGCTGCCGGTGCTGAGTGAGCAGGGGTTTGTTTATGTCCTCCAGTCGATGAGCTGGCAAGCTCCCAGGGACACATAAGCGTTTCCACATCCAGAACAACATGCTGGTCATGCTGGCACTCTAAGGGGACTGGGAAAACAGCATCTTGTCAAGTTACCTATGTCTCATTAAGCAGCAGAAGAAGGATTGCTGTGTCAAAAGCAGCCTGTGCTTTTGCCAGCCCTGGAAAGTGCATGAGAAGAGTTTTGCAGGGGGCTGTTATCTGTGCCTGTGCTGGCACAGGGAATGCACAGTGCCCTGGCCCTGCACAAGGGCTGTCACAGGCCCTGGGGAGAGAAACGTCCTGGGTTCTCTGCGTACGCTCAAAGAGGATGATGAAGAGACAGTAAGTCTTCAAGAGGAGCCTCTGAGGAATATATTCACAAAGTAAAGGCTATCCTGTCAACCATTTCAGCTGTCTGGCTGGAATTCCTGTTTCATGGTAGACTTGTGAGCACCATCTCCCAGGAAGGGGAATATTCCAGATCTCATAAACTGCAGAAGAAAACATTTTGATTTATGAATGTTGACAAGATCTGAGGGCCATAGAAGAGAGGATTCACTTAATTACTGTAAATTTTGTGAATTTTCAATAGATCGTTTGCCAACAGTGTGTCACCAAGAAAAAGGATCTCTGGGATAACTAAAGGGACTTCTGCTGTCTTTATGGCTGACCAAATGCTGACCAGAGAAGAGCCTTGATACTTACATACAAAGTAACAGTTACATTTTTATGTGGTTTTCTTTAGGCTGCCATCCAGGAGCATTTATGTGTCTGATCCAGTGTGGAAGGTATGGGATTATGTAACCAGAGCTAATATGGAAATGTTGTGAAATGCTCAGAAGTTGCTACTTCATTGTGCTCTTGGGGTTTTTTTCTCCCTTATAACTATTTTGGATCAATCAGTTGGAGCCAGGGATGCAGAAAAAGATAAACCTGCTGCACAAACACTTCCCATGTTTCATATAATGAAGCTGATCGCAGTCAGGAAATTCAACGGAATCTCTCAGCATATTCCTCTTCTGGTAGGAAATTACTTCTCCTTCCTTCCAAATTTTAGTGAAAAAATGCCAGATTTGGTTGACTTCACTTGATTGTCAATCTGGGGGTTGTTTTTTTGGTCTCGGCATGAATTTCACCACCCTGAAGGTTGTATGGAGCAGCAGTTTGAGGTGTCCTGTGGAACCACTTGCTAAGAAACTGCTTCACACTTTGCTGCAGGAGAAACACTGCCGAGGGCGTCTTTGGAATCCCCTCTGTGGGCTTCCTCTTCCTTTCTGCAGTGGTGATGTTTGGATGCAGCAGGTGGGACCATCGCTGACAAACTCCCCGCCGAGCAACTGGAAGATAAAGCTGAGCTTCCAAATCAGAAGGGCAGGGCAGAAAGGGGATTGTGGGCACCCACAGAAGGACTGCTGGCATGGGCAACTAAAGTGCAAGCAGAGCTTAAATCCTCAGCACAGAAGAGTAGTGCAGGGCTAAAGCCAGAACCTGGTTTGGATAGGTCTGTCTGAGTTTGGACTAGATTTGTCTTGTGAAATGATGGCAGGGGAACTTCACAGTGTGAGTAAGTGTCTGCATGGGCAAGTGGGCAGTCCTGATAGTGAGGGCACTTTACCCTGCATTTCATACCTAGAAATGGGTAAAATGATCAAAATACACAGAGAAATCAAGGTCCCTTTCTTTTAAAAGCCTCCTTCCTGTTTAGAGAATGGGTTTTGGAAGGTATGTCGGTGTACAAATACAAAGAGAGTCATATAAAGGCATTTCTAGACTTTACAGTGCCTCTAGCTCTTTAAAGTTTTTAATTCAGGTACATTCATAGAGTTACATCAAAGTTTATATAACCTTTACACAAGCGTTCAGCTACACATTTCTAATTTTGATGTACGGGGAGTGTCTGTGACTAGGAATACATTAGATGCTTTTGTATTTCCCCTCAACACTTGTTCTTATATTTTCCAGACCCGTTCCAATGCACAATATAAAACATTAAAATTGATCTGCTATTTATTTGACGGGCACCAAACTTTAGCGTGCCTTGACAAATCAAATCCCCTGTGGCTGACATTCATCTCAAATTTCCTTCGTCCACTGAGGCCGGAGACCCAACACCACATGTGAGCATTGGTGGTTCTGGCAGACACTGAGATTTATCCAGAAGGGCTGAGTGTGAGAGAGAAAAAGTGCAAAATGTGAGGAAAAAAGTGCAAAATGTAAGGAAAAAAATGTGAGGGGGAAAAGTGGAAAGTGTGAGGGAAATAATGAAAAAAGTGAGGGGGGGAAAGCATGCAGTGTGAGGGGGAGAAAGCGCAAAATGTGAGGGGAAAGTGTGAAGTCTGAGGGAAAAAGTGGAAAGTGTGAGGGGAGAAAGTGAGAAGTGTGCAGGGGAAAAGTGGAAAGTGAGGAGAAAAAGTGCCAAAGCATGAGGGGGGAAAAGGGGAAAGTGTGAGGAGAAAAAGGGCAAAGTGTGACGAAAAAAGTGCAGAGTGTGAGGAAGAAAAAGTGTAAGGAAGAAAAAGTGTAAAGTGTGAGGGGAGAAAGGGCAAAGTGTGAGGGGAAAAGTGAAAACTGTGAGAGGAAAAAGTGCAAAGTGTATGTGGGGAAGTGGAAAGGGAGGGGAAAAATGGAAAGGGAGGAGAAAAAGTGCAAAATGTGAGGGGGAGAAAGTGCAAGGTGTGAGAGAAAACAGGGCAGAGTGGGAAGGAATAAAGTGCAAAGTGTAAGGGGAAAATTGGAAGGTGTGAGCAAAAAAGAGCAAAGTGTGAGAGGGAAAAATGGAAAGCGAGGAGAAAATGTGCCAAAGTGTGAGGGGGGAAAAGTGCAAAGTTTAAAGGGGGAAAAAGTGCAAAGTTTGAGGGGGAAAACTGGAAAGTGTGAAGGAAAAAGTGCAAAATGTGAGCAAAAAAGTGTAAAGTGTGAGAGGGAAAAATGGAAAGTGGGGAGAAAATGTACCAAAGTGTGAGGGGAGAAAAGTGCAGAGTATGAGGGGGAAAAAGTGCAAAGTTTGAGGGAAAAAGCACAAAGTGTGAGGGGAAAAGTGTAAGGAGCAGCCCTGTGAGCCCTGGAGGGGAGATGGAGAGGAGAATGAGGAGCTCCTGCCCTGTTCAGTGTGAGGCGTTCCAGTGGCACCGGGGGAGAGTTAAGTTTTGAACATTTAAATTGGCCAGACACCACAGGAAAAAGGAGACATTTTTAAGTTTGTGTTGTTTAAGGTGTTTTAATAGTGCACTACTAAGTGACCCCGTGGGGAGGGAAATTCTAATTAATCAGATAAATTAGAGAAGAGATATTTGAAGGGGGGGAAAAAAGAATAAATTTCTATTGCTGGGAAACTCCAAACCCTGCAGAGGGAAGGATCTCGCTGAGGGCTGTAGCTGCTGACATGGCTTCTGCTGTGGTTACATCTGTGTGTGCTCTGCTCCATCTGGCTTTTCCAGCATAGCTGAAGGAGTCAGCTGGAGTCTTGTCCTTCATTACATTGCACTCAGGGTTATTTAGGACGATCTGGAACCAAGCATTGCTGAAGGTGGTGGTAGCATTTCTATAAACACCGGTGAGTTTCGGGTCTGCCTCTGTCCAGACAAGAGACATCAGATCAAATTTGACATGACAATGATGAGTGAAAAAGTCAAGCCTATTAACTCTAGAATTGTAACTATATAAAGCACACTGGATATTTTGAAAGTTTCGTCAAAATTTTAGAGCTCAGATAATTTTAGCACGAAAAGGAAAACAAGAGGATCTGTCATGCCTCTGTGTCTTTACATTATGGGTCTCTTTTCTCTAACTTTTTATATCTAATTAAATCTTTCTAATATATACCTGAAGATAAAAGGCGACAGCTGTAATGGAAAGAACTGATCACATATTATTTTTTTCTTGGCAACATCTGTGGCAAATTTGTAACATGCTTAAAGAAACAGAGAACAAACCTTACCAATAAATTGAGGCTGTTTTGTTTTGCATGAGAGTCCACCAAGGGTCGTCCTCACTGCAGTTGGCTTCAGAATATCACTGACATCGGTCACAAACAATGTACTCTTTAATTTCCAGGATACAAAGCCCCTTTGACATCTACCATCTTTGTTCCACAGAGAAACTCTCGCCCGGTGCAATACTGGTTGTAATTGAACTTGCAAATTGCTTCCCTTTCTGAAATGCTGACTGCTTAATTATGATGGGGAAAATAGCGTTCTCCAGCCATAAGCTCAGACAACTGTGTAACTCAGAAACTATCTAATTATACGTGTGAATAATACTTGCTGGGATTTATGCTAATACCGGTGGCAATGCACTGAAGGACCACTCTGCAGACCTTGCCTTACTGCAGTGTGGAAGGAAGCAAAGAAGCAGAATGAACCACAAAATAGAGGGAAAGGAGGAAGTGCAGGCCCGGGCTTTGCTTCCTGTTAATTGCAGAGGTGCTCAAGTTCACCCAGACAGTCTTCAAGAGATTGTGCAGTTCAACTCCCAGCCCAACCTACAGGTTTTTCATGGGTTGTTGTCCGCTCCGTTAGTTTATCCTCAGCTTCAGGTCTCCATCTGAAAAACAAGGACTGCAAGGGCCCTGTTTGTCAGGTACACTCTGAGGATTAAACACAGAGATCACTTTGAGAACCTTGAAAACCATGTCTGTATGAATTGACCTGACTATCCATGTAACAAAATGGAAGCCTTTTTTTCTGAATAGTGTCCATGAAAACTACTACATTTCATTTTAACCTGGAGCACGAATGACAGCAAAACCCTCCTAGTCTGGCTGAAGGGGCAACGCAGAGATACCGAACATGAGTCTGGATGAACTATCTCAAACATCAGGAGCTGCAACTCACTGTAATGTAACATGGCTTTGCTGGTTCCCTGTGTAGCAGCAATCCCATTTGGATCTGAGCTGGTTTTCCCTATATGACATTGCTTGTGCACACCACAGACCCTGTCTGTGTCCCAGTGAACTTAGTGCAGAGTTCTTAGGTGAATTTTAGGTCCAGCTAACTCTATGATAACATCTGATATTGTTGGCATTCTTAATGTTCCTCTGGTAAGTTCATGCAGCAGAAAATTTGCTCCTAAATCTTTAGTTTTGGGAAAAACCTCAGTGGCCTTTTTTTTCCCCAATTTTCACTGTCTCAAAATTTTTTTGTGAAGAGGAAAGTACGTGGGCCTCTGTCTGCGGATGACTAGTCACTCTTTAGGCAAAGCAGCTGTGGAGCCTGACAAGATTGCACTCAGATTACAGCCTTAAAATAGTGGATGGACCTGATGGTTTTCTTTCCAACAATTGTTGTTATAAGAATGAATGATAATTGCATTGCTCTGTATAGTCACTACAGTTCTTGTCATATAAGTTTGTTTAGTGCCACCAGTCTTGGGTTGTTATGAAAATGAGGATCTGCACTTTAAGGCTGTTACATCTTCTCCTCTCTGATCAAGAGCCAAGTCCTCAGATCTAAGCACAGATTTTAAGTAAATGCTTTACATGCTATATTTGCATCATGTGGTTACAAGCTTTAAAAAGAAATAAATTATGCAGGGTTGCTTGTTACTTGTTCATCTGCTAGAAAAGTATGCGTAAGCTTGTATGTTTTAGGATAAAAAGAGAGAGCAGCAGAGTAAGGAGCAGAACTGAAGTCTTCTGTTCTTCAATGCCACAGTCAGACGACTGAGGGGTTTTTTTAACAGGCACACTGTGCAGAACATTTTGGGTTGGGGACAAGGGGTAAGAAATTCTCCTTGTTGAGAGTCGCCAAGCACATAAATGCTTTAATGTTCTTCAGAGATACTGCAGATCTGTTTTACTGTAGAGCTGAATTAAGTAAAGCTATATGCTTGAGTAAATCAACAGATGAAATGTAGACAAAATAACAAAAAATACCAGGCAAGAAAAACTGTCTCTAATTTGTTCAGTGAAGCATTAATCTTCAAATGTAAACTACTGGATTTTTTTTTTTTTTTTTTGAGTCTAAATGTACAAATTGACACCCTAAAGTCAACTTTATGCAGAAGGCTTGGCAGCAGAATTCATCCTGATGTAATCAGCACAGCTCCACTGAGATCAGTGGTGATATTTAAGCTGAGGGTAGAACTCAGCTTTCTAATTTGCCAGCAGCATATGAAATGATCATTTATGCTGGCACTCCAGTGAGAGATGAACGAGAAGACAAATATAAAAATTACAAAGCAAAGCTTAGTTCCCACTTGAAAGGTGCTTCATTTAGTTTGTTTTGCTTTGCTTTGCAGTTCTGTTGCATTCATATGCACACACTGGACCCAACTCAGGAGAGGTCGAAGTTACCTGTGCCTGTGGCTCTCGGCAGGTGTCTTGGTTTCCTCTGGAAAGTGTGCTTTGTTTGGTCCCCAGAAGACCCCTTTCCTCGATAGGCTTAGATTTATTTTCTCTGTTCCTACAGCCTTCTGTAGCTCTGATTCCCTTGTACCCTTGACTGTCTGTAGGCACTGATTGTGAAATGATTTATCTTTGGTACAGCTAAGGGGGTGTGAGTTGTGTGGCTGGAAATGAGGTGGTAGTAACAAGAATATATGGATAACTGGGTGAAGGCTGGTCTGATGGTTATGTGGTCTTTCACAGGTACCTTTGTGTAAGTGTGTATGGACCTTAACATCTGTACGTCACAAAACCTGTAGTGGATATTAACTGGTGCTTTCCCTGGACCTGTGTTTCTCTCAGGACAGATATCAGTGGATGGATTTATGCGATACCTGAGTGGAGAAGAAAACGGCGTCGTTCCACCTGAGAAACTGGATTTAAATGAAGATATGTCTCAACCACTGTCACACTATTTCATCAATTCCTCACACAACACCTACCTCACAGGTACAGTGTTGGACAGATCTGATTTCTTTATCTTACAAAAATTCTTAGCATATTTTCAGTGGTATCATAAAATACACAGGAATACAGCGGGAAATGATGATGGAGTTTAGCCTTCGGGGAAGCAAGAGTGGCTCTTGGTTGTTTTTCTGGGCTCTACCCAACTGTATCAAATAAACACAACTGCATCAAATATGCTTTTATTAACAGGTGAACAGCAGTTGTGTTGCTCAGATAAAGTCTGGTCAGAAATTCTCCCTCAGCTTAGATAGGGTTCCAGATTTAAGGTCTGTATTTGGGGAGGAGAATGAATGATGTACTTTTTATGACAGCTGAACAAGTGTGCAGAGCAGAATATGGAAAACATCTCTGTAGCTAATAAATTTGCCCCTAAACATTAAATCTGACAGTTTGTTAAGCTCCATGAGATTTGCTTGGATTCAGAGATTAGGGAGGTTCCAACATGGCACATAACTTTCTGGCAGTCCATATATGCAAGGGATGGAATTCTGCTCCCTGACTGTATCTCATATCTGAGCTGAAATTTTTAGGTGTTGTCATGTTTTTCAAAAGGCTGAGCACCCAGAAGCTCCTGGTAATTTGAGTTACAGTCTGAACTGTATTGTTTGCACAGCAAATTGTCAACAATACTTTAAGATTCAGAAAAAACGACAGTTTAGGAATTCAACTTTTGGCACTTGTTTTCTAGTCTAAGATGCTGTTAACTTGTGAGAAAATAATTGTAAATTTACTATTTTAGTTTAGTTTATATAGGAACAAATGTTTTTGACAAGCAGATGTGCACAGGGACTTCTGTCTCTCCTGTTTGATTTGATGTTTATTTTGTCATGTTTGACAGAGACTCAGCATTATGTCAAATAAAAAAAGTAATGCTGCACTAAGTGCTAAAAATGTGACTTCTGCATAATATAGGGTTTTTAATGTTATTGACAGACTGGCTTTAACCAACCAAGTTCTTCTGAATGCCAGTATGCCAAAACATAAACAAACCCCTGCAGTGGTGAGGCCCAGTTTAAACAGACCTCGGGGGAGTTATTTTCGTCTGGTTTATGTTTGTTATAACGCTTTGTATGGCACCTCCTCGTGCCTTCATAAAGTGATTGAACTGTCATTGTTTGCATTAGGTGCCGTTTTTCAAAGGTTTATATCTTGGCTCTAAAATGTGTTTTGTGCTAGAACTCATCACATAAGTATTCTGTTTGACAGCTGTTTCGTTTCCCTGAATTAAAAGAAGCAAAAATCAGTGTGGCCCCTTTATAAGTTATGTTTCCAATATGCAGAAATTTATGCTCCTTGGAAGAGTGCAGACGTGGCCAAAGCAAAAGCAATTTTTAACTGTGATATTTTGCAGGCCTCTTACCTCCAGTGTGGACTTTGTGTTCTGTCAGTGAGGATTAGGACCCACATAAGCCAAATGCTGCGGCTTTATACAGATTTTCTGGGAGACAACAGTAAAGCTGTTTTACAAATGTGAGAAGCACAGGCCCACGGGGAGGTTTAAAGACAGTGCAGTTTAAAGTTGATGTGAAGAGATAAAATACTGCTCTCTCCTCTACCAGCATGAATTTATAGCCATACCACAGATGTTTGTCAGGGTTGGTCAGGACAGAGGTGTGATCCAAAGGTCTAGAGGCACAGAAGCCAAAGAACAAAGAATTAAGGATGGGAATTCCTGATTAGTCCAACCTATTCTAGATTTTTTTAACTGCACTGGGAGTGACCTCACATGTTTAATTATTTACCTTGACACTTGCTAAATTTGCTTTGACTTGTATGTGAGAGTCTGCAAATCATCTCAGATTGCATCTACGGGTTTCTCTGCCTGCATTTCTAAGTAACTTCAGAAGCTACATTTGGAAATACAGTCTTCAGTCTTTTAATTTATCCTAATATTCCTGGCATAGTAAACTGAGGGGAGTAAATCAGAGTAAACTCGGGGAACAGTGCAAAAGAAGTTTGAAGCTCTTTCTTTCTTAGAGTGTCCATTTTCACATTTACAGGCCCAAAACACAAGCCCTTCCCTTTTAGTGGATTCATTATGTTCAATAGATGTGTGGCAGCTGGCCAACAATGGGATTAATGATTTAATATTTATTTGATATTTATCCGTTTATTACAAAACCTGACAGCCTCAGATTTTGCTGTGAGGCTGGACGAGGGTACAACCATCACATTCCCATTTGCTCTCTTCCAACAGGAAAGTAAAACTGAGGAAATGAATGGTGGCAGACTATTCTTTTTCCCAAGCAGAGTTTGAAGGATCTGCTCAAGTGCTCGTGGCTTTGGAAGGGGGAAGCACCTTTGCCCTCACTGAAGCCGTGAAATAGCAACTAATCATGTAATAATTATTAGGACAATAAGAAAGCCATTCAGTCTGGCAATACTTTATGATTACTGTGCTTAATGCCCTCCCATTTATCTCTCCCTTTGTTAGGTTTTTTTTAACCCAGAAAAAGCATGCACAAAGAAGCAACATTATAACATAAAAAGAAACGTGCACACTCTGAATATATTTTTAATTACGCTGATCATTTTCCTAGCCTTTAGTAGAAACCCTTGGCAGTACATCAAGTCCTGATTATTTATTTAGGAGTGTTACTGCGTTCTTTTTCTTAGGGAAATGTCATTTTCAAGAACAAAGGTAAAAATCCATGAAGAAAGAAGTGATTTATAGTGAACCTGGACTAATTTAAAGAAATGTCATCTTTTGCAAACTTTTTTTTGCTGTCTCTCATCTTTTTTCTCACTGGTATCATATTTATATCCTTATTCCTATTAACCCTTAAAGTGCAACTCTGATTTTTTCTGGTGTCTCACCAGTCTCACCTCAGGTCACTGCTGTTGTCACAAGCCTTTAATGCATATTTTGACTAAAAGAAAAAATAATATCAGCAGTAGGTGGTAGAGCTATCTGTGAATCCTATTCACCTTCAGCATCTGCTTCCCTGCTTACAGTGCAGTACTTTCAGTTGATTTTAGGAAAATGTCCCATGAGGGGCATGTTCTCTTCTTTGTTGCTGCTGTGACCTCTCCTCTGCCATCCTCCAGCTTTTCTGTTCTCAGCAGTTCCTCAGTCCTGACTGTTGCTGCTTGTTATCTGCATTCAGCACTTGCTTGAAACCTTCTTCACCTCCAGAGCCTCCAAAACAGTGTCTTTGCAGTTTCCAAGCTGGAAAGCCCCACGTGGAAGGGAAGGAAAGCTGGGTGATTGATACCTGCTCTGAGCATGTCATACCACGAGCAGCAGTTTTTGGCTGGCTGTTGTTTTGAGCTCAGAAAGGTCTGGCAAGACCCAAGGCTCTGTTCCCTTCCAGCCCCACCACATCATTCCTGATGGGAGACTGAGATCCATAGAGCCAGCAGCACAGGAGGTGCTCCCTGAGTAGGTCCTGTCCTCAGCTTGGATCAATCAGCACTGGCTCATTTTGCACAGTGTCCCCTCAGGTATCATTTGAGAGATTATATTTTTCAGAAAAGTGAATTTTTTGTCAAAATCCATTTCTCCTTAGCCCATACAGGGTGCTGGGATGCAAATGGGATGGTATTACTGTAGATGCTGCTTGTATTATAGCAGGGAATGCAGAATGCTTTCAATTTCCAGTATTAAAAAATTAATCTGTACTCAGGCTATTAAAAATATCCTGGAAGTGTTCCCTTTAGTGTCTGTGTGATCATATTGTAGAATGCAAAAGGGATATTTTGGAATAAATGCAAATAGAGACTCACACAACAGAAATTTCTAAATAATATATGGAAAAAAACATTTGAGGGAATATTCCTCATATTCTGTATTTCAAAACCAGCTATTGAGACTGTTAAAATATGTGCTGGCATTTTGCACTCTGACTGGGAGTCTTTCTGAAGATTGTGTGGTTTGGAGGTTGGATACCCTCTTATCCTTTGTGGGAATCCTTCCCAAATGCCTTATTAAGAAGGTAGTGTGGAAAAGTGTCAGATGGCAAGTGATGCGTGTCATGATTTAGTTAAGCACTTCTGAAGGCTGAGGATCTTGCAGTCAGAACACTGAGCAATGATAATGACCGGGGCTCTCTCAGGAAGCAGAGTTTGTTAATCATAGAATAGTTGGTTAATCCAAATTTAAAATGTTTTGAGAGAAAAGAAGGACAACATTGGAACAGTTTTCTGAGTGAGTATAGCTCAGTGAATCTATATTTTCAGAGCTTTCCAGCAGTGGCCAATTTCTTCTGTTACTAACAGGTGATTCCCATTGGTTCCAGCGGGAGCTGGGAATCCTTGTGGATTTGAACAGGAGCAATGTTAATACCTCGTGCAGTATTTATGATTGCTGCTGCTCCTGTATCAGACAGAAACAGGAAACAAGGGTTTTCGAATAGAAGGGGGTTTGTTACGGTTTTTAGTAGAAGGTAAAAACAGAGCAAAAGCAGACAATGCCATTTTGTGAAGCAAATCCCAAATGTGTATTTCCCAGCAGAAAACGGAAACGCAGAAGCTCAGAGACAATAAAATGAGCATTAGAGTAATCTGCATTATATTATGTGCCAGTCTAGATGAAGTATTTATATGTCCCCCATCAGCAAAGAATCTTTATGTAAATTAACTGCATCCTTAAAAAGAAAGTGAATTCCCTTCAAGAAATCCAGGAAGATCTTCTCAGGAAGTCTGTTAGAAAGCAGGAATCTGCATCCATTGTCTTCACATCTAAAAGAAGCACTAAGCCATTCTTCCATTACCTCTCTGCTGCAAGGAATTTGTATCCACGTGACTGGAATCAAACCTGTTGCAGCAGTTGAAGCCACCCTGGCTGGATATCCTTTTCTGAATCCAACTGGAGTTCTGTGGTGGTTTGGGTTGGGGTTTCTTTTTTTGTGGGCTTTTTTTAATAGTTCCTGAGTTTAAGAAAAGGTGAGTTTTCCTTGTTCAGACTTACACGATGGCATTGCTGGAAGCTGTCAGTTCCATTAAATGTCTCCCTGCATAATGCAGTATAACATCAGAAAATTTAACTGACCACCTCAGTGCAGTGGTTAGTGAATTAAATATTGATTTGAGACCTCACAATGGTACCATTAGTGACTGCAGGAGGTTTGTTTCATCTTGTACTGAACTGTATTGCGTGTTGGGAGAAAATGTCATCTTCGTGTCCTGAGTCGCATCTGAATTTCTTGTCCAACTGAGCCTTTTGAATTATTATTGTTTTGTTTCATGTGTCTGATGCTGTCTGTCAGAAGTTTTTGAGCTGACTTCAGCTGGGTTATTTCTCCTCATTCGTATCTGACTGAGGGTAAAATCCCAACCACGACACTGACCCGGCCGAAGTTATTTCCATCGCGTCCTTACTCTTTTCCCGTGCCTTCGAGTGTTATTCTTCTCAGCCCAGGATAAAAGCTGCTGTTAACTCTAATTATTGTTAGGCTGTTTGTATTTGCTCCCGAGGCCCCGAATGACTTCCCTTTTTTCCTGTTCTTGCTCTGTCACAGCTGGACAGCTGGCTGGCAACTCATCGGTGGAGATGTATCGGCAAGTGCTGCTGTCGGGCTGCCGCTGTGTGGAGCTGGACTGCTGGAAGGGGAGGACGGCGGAGGAGGAGCCTGTCATCACACACGGGTTCACTATGACAACTGAAATATCCTTCAAGGTACGGCAGCACAGCACAGCACGCTGCTCTTCGGGGGCTTTAGCCGGGGTGGGTTCTTCCGTGTAAAACAACGTTGCTGCAAAGGGGTGGGGATGTGAGGGCAAAAAGGTGTTTTAAGAGGAGATTTCAGAGCGTTTGCAGAACTGTTGGAAGAGAAGAGTTGTAGTACTTGGAGCTTGCACAGGCAGAGGTTCCTGGTGATGGTGGCATTCGGAGGAAGGGAGATGATATGGTGTGGACTGTGCTCCTGTGCACATCCCTGCAGGGAATCTCACAGGGAGGGAAACAGGGCAGACCTCAACCAGGGCTGAAGGACCAGGCAGTGCCACCACAATGAGGTTTGCACAGTGTTCTTTGTGAAGGACTGGTTTGGGTAACAGCTCCACAGCACACAGCAGGGAGCAAATGAAGGGCACAAGGATTTGAACAGCAAAACCCAATGTATCTGTTCACTCTTTTCCTCTTCTTTGCCTGGCGAGTGGGAGCGGGAGACAAAAGTGCTGAACTGAGGCAGGAAATAGCAGCTATTATGGAAATCTCTGCAACTTGCAAGCCTTTAAATCCCTGTGAGCAGAGTGAGCAGGTTCCATCCACAGGGTCCAGACACTCAGCATTATGTTCACAATTTAAAAATGTTAATAACAATGTGTGTCATGTAATCCTCATCCCTGATACTTGGCATCAGATCCAAAGCACTGGAGGTTGAAAAAGAAAAATTAGTATCTTTGGAGATTGTGAGGGGATATTTGTGCCATTCAGACCCAGACATGTCATCTGTATTACTGAATTTCATCTTCCATTTCCTTTTTCTGTAGTAGAAGGCAGATACTGTACCCTTAGCAGTAACCTTAAAACGTTATTCTTAAACATGTTATTGATCCAAGGTGTTAGAGGAGCCACCATGGAGGTGTTTTCCTGTAGCATTAAGATTGGGAGTCAGCACAGCTGACTGATACCAGGGTATCATTTCTGAAGTGTGAAGAAATAATTCTTCTTCGTCTGAGACACTTAACTCACCATGGAAATACGTTTCTCAACTTAGCTGTGTGCAGGAATATGTGGGAAAATGTCCATTACTGACTTTGGTTATGTGACAGGGATTAAGTGTGGCTTCTGTACTGGCCACAGCTTTGAGGTGTCTCCCACACTTGAAGTGGGAGTTGTTGAGGTGGGTTTTTTTGTCTTCTAGTGCCATCCTTTAGGAGAAAAAAAGCAAACAACACCGCCACACAGACACAACACCGAATTCCACCTGCATCAGAACACTCCTTTTCTTCCAACTTCTTTTCTCTAATTCTTCACTGATTGAGTTAATCACGGGAAAATGTGGAACAGCCTTCTTGCACGTTTGTTATTAACTTTCTAGTTGTGTTTATGTGCAGCCAATTATGTTTATAGGCATAGGGTTTGATTGCTGAAAGTCCTTTAATTAAGGAAGATAGCTCTCAACTGCTTTGGTCATGAGCAGGAATTTAAAATCAAGTTAATCTGATTCTTGAAAGGATCATTAGCGGGAAGGAGGATTATCCTTGGACATTTAGATGTTGAACCCTGGGCATTGTGTTTGCAGGAGAGACAGTGGAAGGTATTTTAAACCTCCTCAGGAATATTTCATCTGTCACTTCAGAGCCCATGTTTTTTCTCCACGTGGAAAAAAGTAAAAAACTGCTGATCTCTTTTCAACACTCCAAGTGTTCTGCTTGGCTGAGGAGGAGCAAAATGGCAGTGAAATAACGTGTCAGAAGTGTGTGGATCAGTTCAGAGTGATCACTGGGTCTTGAATGCTGAGTCACTTGTCAGCTCACGCTCTTGACGTGACCACGGCACGCAGTGGCTCTGTTCAGTCTGCCAGTTTGCACTGCCTCACATGGACTTCCTCAAGGAATCTCTGTGTGTTCTTTACCTTGGAGATCTGTTTTAGGTGGGTCATTCTGCAGCTGGAGTCAGGTGTGGGACCTGCCATGTTGTTCCTCTGACCCTGGAGCATTTGCCTTGACACCTGAATGCAGTGCAAGCTGGAATCACCAGCACACACCTTTCTCCCCCAAACCAATATCTGAGCTTTTCATCCCCAGATCTCACCAGTGTGATCCTCATTTTACCCTTCTAGCTTACTTTCCCCACTCATGCAGGACTTCATCCCCTTTTGCAGCTGGGAAGGCAGTTGAAAATAAATGTAGCAGAAGAATGTGCCAGAAGCTCAGCTTTGGTTTGAGGAAGTGGATTTCTTGGTGTTACGCTTCTCAATGGAGCCTTTAAAAGTGCAGAGAAAGAATAAAAGGAATCCCCAGAGAAAGCTTGTTTAAAATAAATAAATCTTTTAGGTTTTAGTCATCCTTATGGGTTTTTATAAACACCAGAGTGCGAGGCTCTTAGAAACTCCAGAGTTTGACAGCAATGCATATGGAAAGTCTTTGGTATTTTATGTTCTTTTGAAAAAAGATTTGCATTCCAAGGGGGAAGCATTTCATAATTTGTAACAGTGAGTACATTACTGTGTTGTGCACCCACTAAAATTAGTGTTAGCAAATGATTTTTTTACTGGATTTCCATTTTCCATCAGAGCTGAAAGGAAACTTTATGGAAGTTTCAGTTCCTGAGTCCTCTGTTTGATGATTACTACACAGCCAACTGTTTGAACTGAGTAATGTTTTCTTTTTTTTTTTCCCTTTCTTTTGCCTTGAAGGGATTTCTGTCATCAAAAAAATGAGGGAACTAAAATTTGTGAGTCAGAGTAGCTGAGGATTTTATGGATACGTGCTTGTGCTGATGTTTGGGAGATATGCCTTTGTCAGAGCATGTTTATTATTATGCAGAACAGTGCATGAAAGTCGTGGCTCCAGGCACTGAACAGCTCCACACAGAGACTGAGCTTTGCATTTGAACTATTGATTTTGGCAGGCATAAACCATTCCTTGAGAAACGTGGTGCTGGAGACCCGTCAGACATTTCTGAGATTTGATTACAGTTCAGGTTGGCAAATCTGATTGTGGCAAAAGCGCATCCAGAGCTTTCTGGGATGTTTAGAACCAAAGGTCTGATCCCAGGGAGTGACTTCAGATCTTGTTGGGTCTTTCCTGCCTTCAAGGACTAAACCACTGTTTCTTTAGAGGCATAAATTTGTAACTGTCTTTATTTTGATTCTTTAGGAAGTGATAGAAGCTATTGCTGAATGTGCATTTAAGACGTCGCCCTTTCCAATCCTCCTTTCCTTTGAAAATCATGTGGATTCGTAAGTAATTACCACATTTTCTTGGATGGTGTTTCATTTTTTGTAAGGTCTAGGCGTGGAATTATGGATCTGTTGGTCACAACTTCGTTATAGGACACGAACAACAGCTCTTACCCAAAAATAAACTTGTATCAGCCCGAGTAACCGAGATGATCAGGACGAATTGGACGTGTTCTTAAAAACCTGCCTGAATTAGAACCTTTTATATGAGAGAGTTTGAATAATTGGGAGATGTATTTTGTTAACTTCACAGTCTCGGTGTGTCCTGCTGGGATGTGGCAATGCTTCCAAGAAAACAATGCAGTATTTCACCTGTTGGTGACCCTGTTCTGCGCTAGAAGCATAATCTGAGCACAGAATTCATTCTGTTTCTCATGGATTAGAAGTAGAGGCCAGAACCATGGACTTCTAGGATTGCAAAATAGGTGATGTGGATGGCCAGGAACTGTTTGTTTCTGCCAAAAAATAACAGTTTGCGTAAGTTTTTTGTTCATTTTCTTTGTTTGAGTTACAAAGAAAGGACAATTTTTCTTTGTAAGAAGCGAAAAAATAAACTTCAGGCTTTGTCCCAGTGCTCTATATTATTTTTTTTTTTTTTTTTTTTTAAGTCTGACGTTGGTTTTGAATGCAGAAACCACAAGGTTCAAAGTGGGGTGACACTGACACATAACATGTGCCTTAACTTGAATTGCCTCTTCCCTTCTGTGTTTTTTTTTTTTTTGTTGCTGTGAAAATATTTTCAGCACTTCTGGGGCCAGTTTGGACTGAGGAACTCTTTCTTTTTTTCTTTTCATGTGAAGTAAAAAATAATCCTGGAGGCAGCTATGAATGATTTAGGACGAATCAGAAAAGATGTTGGCACT
Organism: Corapipo altera; assembly: GCF_003945725.1. Taxonomy (NCBI): domain Eukaryota; kingdom Metazoa; phylum Chordata; class Aves; order Passeriformes; family Pipridae; genus Corapipo; species Corapipo altera. The sequence goes on from NW_020884911.1 coordinate 4,548,026, forward strand.
TTTGTTTCTTGCAGAGGAAAAGGCTGAGGGCTAACTGCTTCTCCATTGTTTTAGGAAGAACATTCTTCAATGTTTTGTATTCATTCCTCTGGATTTGTTAAAATATACATTCATTGTGTTACTGTAAGGCAGAGAAGAAGCAGCATCTAAATTATTTGAACCAGAAGAGTTACATTTTTCTTCCTTTAAAGTCATTATGACTTAAATCTTCAGCTATTCCAGGGTGATCTGTGCTATTTTAGGAAAGTAAAGAAGTGAAAGAAATTTATAAAATAAACTCCTGTCAGATGTAAGCCATGTACAAAAGTGGCTTCAAAACTGTAAGATGAAGCACTGTCCAAATTAAAGGTGGTGTGACACTGTAGGGACGTGGCAAAGAGGGAACAGAGTTACTGCTGCTTTACTCTGATCTTTGCAGCTTGCCCCACAGAAACCACTGGACCTTTCTCCCCAGGAATCTCCAGTCGTGGAATAATGAATTATCCTTATGTGTATTCTTTGATGTCCTTTTCCATGCCTTGCTATGACACAGGTTTTTAGCAAAACGAGTTTGCAAAACCAATACCAAATATTTTCTCCTTCTGAGGCTTTATTGGTGTTTATTATTTTCTGCTGCAGTAAATCATCAGACTCCCATGTGTATGTTTGCTGGTTTTGCTTTGGCTGAAAGCAATTTCTAGTTATTTTACTGACTGCTACAATTATCCCCTCATCCCTTCACTAATCGCTAGAGAAGTCTGCAGTCAGTCATGCCACTCACAGAAACCTTCACCTAATTTCATGGAATGCTCCTTTTGTCTTTTCATTTACTTGGAACTGTTGTTTTACTCCTAGATCTCAAAGGTGGACTTTGCCCTAAATGTTAACAAAAAGTGCTGATGGTTTTATAGAATCAATGTCCAAAAAAATAAAAAACAATCCCATTTTATCAGTTCTTGCTTCTGAGTGACCAGTTGGGGTTTTTTTTCTGATTTTCAAGGTACAACAGTCATTTTGTGAATGAGCAGTGAAATTCTGGTCCCTTAGAAATTTTGGCTTTGGCTTAAACAAAAATATGGTTATTAGCACATTGTGTAAATCACCTCATTTGTGTTTCCTAGAAGGGCTCCTTTCTGACATCTTTTAAGCCCTGTGAAGAATTTTTATTTTCTTTACTATAACTCCTCTCTTAGTATATTCTTTCTTGCCTGTTTTTATACAATGGAGGTTATAGAAAAAGAGGCAAGCACACAACTTTTAGACTACATAAAACATTATGTATGTCATCGTTTATACTGAAGCCAAAACATGCACGCTGGAAAAAAGACAGTACTAAGAAAAGCTGTGGTTCTGTCAAAAAATAGAAGGGTGCCCTGAAAATGTTGAAAAGACCTCAAGGAGACCTTGAGGTTTGAAACTGGGCTTGCAAGAAGATAAGCAATCTGCAAAATCTGAAAGCAGACACTCTATAATTAGAAAGGCACTGATGACATAGCAAAAAGGTTAAGTGATCCTTGAGCAGTATCCATATAAGATTGCTTCCAAGATTAAATTTAATTACAGTTATTCATAGTGCTGGTTTCTTGCTGCAATTGTTATTTCAAATATTAACAGGATTTTTTGTCACTTCTTCATCCTACACTTTGAATTATTTTAGACTTTTCTGGGAAGCATCTGTGCCTCTGTCTTAGGCAGAGGAAGTATTTCTACAGAAGTGATAAAACTGGAATATTGGGAGCAGTGGTTGTGCAGTTGTGCCAAAAAAGCTCTGTGACTGACCTTCATAACAGGCAGAGTATCAACACAGTAAAACAAAGTACGGGCAATACAGTGATGGCAGTGAAAACATTCCTTAATCTTCTTTATATTTTCATATCTCCAGGTATCGTGTTCCCACTTTATCTCCCCTTGCCCTGGCTCATTTTGGGGGCGTATATAATTAGTCTGTGTGCTACCTGTCCATGTCTGCACAGCAAAAACCATAAAGCAGATAAAGTCAGCTCTTCTCAGACAATCAATTTTCATTACAATACATGAATGCTGAGAGAATTTCCAGTAAAATAAATGTGGACCAAGAAATACTCGGGGGTTTTTTTAATTCCCAACACAACTGGGGGAACATGTGGATGTAGAAAAGTTGGTGTTTCGTCTGTTCCTCTGGTTCATAACTTTGAAAGAAGGGAAAATAAAAAGTAACTGGTATTCCAACTTTTTAAAATACTTTAATATGTAATCTACTATGACTAATGAACTGTCTTGCACCAATACATGCATAGATTTATATATTAGAGAGAACACCAAAAATAGCTACCACACAGCTGGTACTCCTAAATACTTTTGATTCCCTCTTAGGAGCTTATAAAAATACCTGTGCATATAGTCCAGTTCACAAAGACAAGTGATTTTGTAGTGTTGAGATTTTCCTCCTTTGGCCTTATTTACTACCACGAGGCTTTTATATAGCGTTAAAACCCATTCGTTTTTCCCATAATTTTCCTTCTTTCTGCCTCTGGGGTGCAGTGACACTGGAATTTATACACTGAACCAACGTAACGTTGCATTACCTTTTTCTCATTTGCAAAAATGAAAGTTCTCGCTGTGCCCTCTTTGAGGTAAACATGTAATTGAACACAGGAGAGCAGAAGAATTTGTTCTAGCTGTGGTGATAGCTGGAAATTTATTGGATTTAACTTGTGCCTTTTTTTTTTTGGATTCTTGTAGAAAGGGCTTTTTTTGGAGCTGTGCCCATTTAAAAATGATGATGTCACATGTAATTACTGCGTTTTCAATAAATGTGCTCAGATGATTCAAGGAGATGTGCTTTTTACTGTCTGGGTTCTCAGAGCAAATTCAAAATGCACGCTGGTGGAGAGGACTGGAATAAGATTCCCTATAAGGACCCATGGATTTCTAGCACATACCTGCTGCTTGTTGGAGCGAGGTGCCTTTATTTCCCTTGGGAGCTGGTGGCTGGAAGTAGCCAACACAAGGTCTTATCCTGACCTGTTCTTCCCATCACCTTCTGCTCTGTGGGTTCTTAGTTCCAGTGCCTTGCTTGTCTTCATCTTTATTTCCCATCCTGCCCTGGGAGAGCTGCAGTGCCCAGTTGGTAACTAATGACCAGCCAGGGCTGCAGTGCAGGTTGAGCTCCTGGTTTGCAAGAGAAAAATGAACACTTTTATTTTTTTTTTTCCTATATACCCAGCTCTATTTTGTCTTAAAAAAAAAAAGCTCCATGGTAACACAACAGCTTACGCCATTCCTGTATCTTCCATGATATGCAGATCATAATTAACTGTGGCTGAGGAAGTTTTATTGAGTGATATAATCCCGTCCTTTAATTGAGACTTGCCAGCAGAGCATCAAAAAAAGAATCCTTGCAAGATACCTAAGCTCAGACGTTACAGATCTTAAACAGGCACACGTAATAAAAATACACAGTGTCTAAAATTAGAAGGTGACTGAAGCACTGAGCTGCATTTTAAGATGATTTGAGTAACATTTCTGAGCCACGTAACCTATCTTCAGTCCTAAAACTTCCATCACTGATATGGAGGAATTACTTCATCCTTTGGTTGCATTTTGGGAAAATTCATTACAGGTAGAGTTTGCTGAGGTACAATTTACTTCTAGAGGGTGGCATGAAAACTGCTGGAGTAATTGACTGTGGTAAAAATTGACACTCTTATCTGATTTTAGACAAAATTTTAAAAAGGGAATTTGACCCCATGCCCAAACAAGCTTTTGGGGCAAACCCAGCTCAAGTAATTCTTCTGCCCCTTCTTCTGTGTGGCTGTGCTTTATAGAGACACAAAGGTCTCTGAGAGAGGGGAGAGATTCTCTTGGCTTGGGAAATTTGGGACACCTGCACTGGAGGCTGTTTTCTGGATAACTGGTATGGGTTTTATGCCTTAGGTCAGGTATGACCAAAAGGACAAAATCCAAATGGGGTTGTGGGGTGTTTGTGTGAGAAGAATGCCAGGCATGTGTGTAAAGTAATGGAAGGGGAAAAGTATTTAAACTTTAAATAAAAACATTGCCTGAAAGAGGCAAATTCATGTAATGATTATTTCACTATTATTCAGTTGACTCGTACCTTTACCTCATGTGTGATCCTTTTGATAAACTCTATCAGAGGAATCGAGATAATTGAATGATATATTTAGGTCTCTCTAAAAAATTCACAGCAATTGCATCGGGAAATTATATCCAGTTTAAGGCTATTAAATATTCCATTACTGCTGCTCTCACTCTGTAGCATTAGTAGAACTCATTTCTTTCTTTCTTTTCTTCCCCTCAGCCCTAAACAGCAGGCAAAAATGGCAGAGTACTGCAGATTAATATTTGGAGATGCACTGCTTATGGATCCACTGGAAAAATACCCGGTAACGTGGCTTGGGATTTGTCAGGTCACAGATGTCTGAGTGAATTTTTATTGAGGTGTTTCAGCCCTGTCTCATCCTTCACAGAGAGCCTCTCAAAGCAGAGCCTAAAGGAGGGGGTTAAACAGCGTGAGCTGTTGGTGACTTAAACGTCATTTTTTATGCAGAGGTTGTCCTGATGTAGTGAATTGTAATCTTCTAAATGCAATTGATCCTCATTTTATAATGTGGGCCTTCATATTTGAACTAATACTTATTTGGGTTATTGCTGTAGACATTTCATAAAGCATTTTCCTTCTTAAGTGCCCTCAGTAGCCCTGTTTCATTTAATGTTGCCGTTACATCTTGTGCAAAATCCATCTCATTTTAACGGGGCTCACAGAGGTTACAAAACCATCCTGTGCCATGTGGGCCCTAGGACACTGTCATAAGCTTGTTTCTTTTATTGTGACAAATCTCTCTTTTTTTTTTTCTGCAAGCTTGAAGCTGGGGTTCCTCTTCCAAGCCCCATGGATTTAATGTACAAAATTCTGGTGAAGAATAAAAAGAAATCGCATAAGTCAGCAGATGGAAGTGCAAAAAAGAAGCTGTCAGAGCAGGCTTCCAACACATGCAGTGATACATCCAGTATGTTTGAACCTTCCTCCCCGGGAGCAGGTATGAGTTGAACCTACAGATACATTTCTCCCTAAAACATAAATGCTTAATTTCAGCTGCAACTCAGCCCATTTACAGCAAGGTACAGGTGCACGAGCGTGGGCCTTGCTCAGTAGGAAACAACACTAAGTGTCATTGAGCCAGGAGTGTAATCTTTGAAGGCTCAGGGCTGAGGAACCCCCATGGAATGACCCAAAGCTTAGTGATGTGTGCTAACATTTGTCTGCACTGCTTATTAAGCAGAGTGAGCTGCCAACTCCTCCACCCTTGGCTGCCTTCTCTGGGTGCTCGAGCCTGACATCAAATACAAATGTTTTCTTGTTCCTGTTGCCTCTGAGCTGTGCCTGCCATTTGGTGCCCTTTCCCGCTGAACCCCTTGCCCAGCAGAGCTGCTCTGGTTTCCTGCAGTGTCTCGAGATTTAGGGTAGCTGGATGAGATCCCTGTTCCTCAGACACCAGGGCTCAACCTACAGTTGTCCTGCATTAGTCACATCACAGACCTCAGTGCAAAGATGTTCTTCTGTTCCAGAGATGGAAACAGGCAAAAATAATATGGCAAATAAACATTTGTTACCCGTGAGTTGCCATCAGGGAATGTAGCCAGTGGAAGCAGAGTGTATTATGTTTATCTTGTTCCTTTTATTAGCAGAATTTTTAAAATCAGAAATGAAATATAAAGGTTGCTGTAATGCATATATATTCTGGTAATGCCTATGGGGGTCTTTGGGGCTCCATTGTGAGTGTTGGTGTACAGAAATGAGTAAGAGATGGTCTTTGTCCTGAAGAGCTTAAGTCTAAACTAGGAAGACAAAGAGAGATGCAGAGAAAAAGGTAAAATGTGAGGGCTTGCTCCTAACCACAGGAGCAGATTAGCAACTAGCAAGACAAGCAACAAAATCTCTTTATCCTGATTCCCCACACTGGAATTTCTTCTCCTGTCAAGACTGAAATTCTGGATTCTTAAAGGCATAGGCATTTATGCCTCAGCAATAGAATACTTATAGAGAGCACATTGAAAGCTCTTCTGCAATATAAGTTCATTACCCTTTGCCATTAAAAAACTTTTTTCCGTTGTTTGTAATTTTTTTTCTAAACTCTGATTAATTGAGCTGAAAACTTTCCTGCTGGCAGTTTGCCTCAAGGTGAATTTAAAATAAAGAAATCCTGCTTCATTTGTGGATAACATTGTTTATCCTATTAGAGGCAAAGAAAGAGTTTTCAACTGTTGTTTTTAAGAAACTATGAAAAGGGCCTGGATTTCGAAGGAAAATTTGTCTTGGTGTCAGGGATGATTTCAGGCTATTTTCTTGATTTGCTTTAGACAAATCCCAAGCAGCAGGAAAATAAACGTGTGTTCCAAATGATTTTCCACCATTTGAAATCGGCTCTGGGTTCCTAACTCTACATTTTTGTTACCAGCACACGGTGGGAACCAGTGGCAAAGTACATGTCTTTTGCTTTCTCAGGGCCTGGTTTTGCATAGAGGCCAACAGCTTTGTTTTTCAGGAGCCTCCCTGGGAGCTTTTCTAGGAAGAGACCTGGGCTGGGAATGTAGATGTTGATACTGCTGCAAAGCAGGAGGGTCAGTCTCATAACAGGGTGTGTAATTTTACAAATTAACTGTGAATATTAGGTCTGTATTACCTCTGTAGCAGCCTCTGATTATGCAGAGGAACACTTACAAATTAGAAAATGCTGGAACTGAGACTGCAAAATTGATGTGGCCACTTGGCTCAGCCGTGACTGCCAGAATGCATTGCCTGTAATGCTGCTGTCAGCCCCTGTTTCTCCTTGAGGACTTGTGCCTCTTTTGGAGAATGCAGTTAGTCAGTATTTTCCCTCTCTCTGGATCAATACTTGATCCCAGATACTGCATCCTCAGTGAATCTCTGTGGGGGCATCCAGGCTGAGCATGAGCTCTTGCCAGGCAGCAGTGAATTTATCTGAACAGTACCTGTGGGAAGTGAAAGAAAATTAAGCCAATCTTACCTAAGGACAGACGAACCTGACAAAGCTCAGGAACAGTTTAAGGATGACTGACAAGGAACACCCAGGATCTCATTTTTCAAGAGTACTCTGAATTTTTAAGTATTCAGAGCACAGCTCCGGAGGTTTCAGCTACCGCTCAGAGCTATGAGAATGCAGTGCTTCTGTAAATCAGGTGCCAGTTTGCTGTCTGTGAACATTTAAGAAAAAAAAAATCACCATTTTATGAGACCCATGTGGCAAGACCCAACAAGAGGCAGAGCTCAACAGTCACCAAGACACCCTTCTTCTCACTGTCTCGTTCCTTTGTGCATCTCCACATCAGCAACAGGTGATGCTGGAGCAGTTGTGCTCCTCTGTACCCAACACCAACGTCTGTAATACAACTACAGACTCACTAAAGGAAGCCTGATTCTTAACATGAAGTGTTTCACCACTCCAACCTTAATGTAATCTTTACATTTGGCAAGTTGGGCACGTTATTCAGATAACTCTGTTGGACTGTATAGCTCCTGTCAGAGCTGCTGCTGATCTCCAGGAGGAAGTTGTGCTGATTTAGTCTTCTCGAGATTCTAAATGAGTTTTTTCGCAGCAGTGCAAAAAACGTGGAGGTTCTTACTTCGACTGTGACAGCAAGTGTCTTACACTGCTTGAGGTCAGATTGAAACCCAAATAAACCAGGCTTTTGATATGTTTATAAGACAGACCATATGAAAGTGATATAGTAGCAATAATTAAAGAATTCCGAAATGAGCTTTGTGGAATGCCTTGCAGGATGCTCATGAACCTGCTGTAAAAAGTAACTTCAGTTTTTTCAGTGGAAAAAACTTCTCCTAAAAGTGCAGCAAAGCTGACAAAGCAGAAAGTGAAGTAGATTGTAGTTTTGGCAAACAAGCAGCTTAGACCTGGCTGGTTTTGCACAATGAGCAGAAGTAAATAAGGAAGATTTTCCAAGTTCTGTTCCAGTGCAGAAAGAGCAGTGGCAGTTCTGCAGGGCCATACGTTTCACCAAAAGGTGACCTATACTGAAAGTTGCTAAAACTTGCTGATTGAACACTATTTAAATTTCCAAGCAGATTGATAGGATAATGTTTTTTGTCAAAGTTGTGGGTGCTGCAAGGGAAGAGTCCCGGGAAGACAGAGAGAGGGGGTAGAATTGGCTCCATGATTTCCTGATGCTTAAATAGAAAACTGGATAAAAGGGTTTAGGCTGGGTGTATGTAAATGCATTAGTACATTGCTGCTGCTTGCCAGCTGAGGCATTGTTACAAAGCAAAATAACCATTAGCAAACTGAATAAAATTTACTTTTTTCCTTTTTAAAAATCAGCAAGCGCTGACATACAGTGGAAAAAACCCCCAAAGGTGATTCCCCCTGAGGTACTGGTGGCTGCCTAAATGTTACAGAGCTAACAAGCTGCACCAGCAAGTACCACATTCTTAATCCATGGTGGCTGTTACTTTGAAGGGGTCTGAGAAAGCAGATTACCAGATCCCTCTGACTTTCAAGCCCTGTCTAACCTTTTGTTTTTTTAGGCTCTCGGTATCTGGTGTGCTGCTGAGGAACGGTGAGGATGGATAATATTTAGCACACTCTTTCTTGCCCCTGGTAACAGGGATATGGCTTGTTGTCCCCAGCTCTCCTACTCATCCTCCATTCAGTATTACTGTGTGGAATCCCTCTACCCACCTGCTGGGATTCAGCCTCCTTTGTCCACCCATTACATTGCCCAAGGAGCACTTCTATACCTTCCCCACGCTGCCCCACTCACTAGGGACAGCTCCTGGAAAACGTCCTTGAAACTGCCCCACTGAGGAGTTTCCTGTGCCCTTCTGCCTACCAGTAGTTGACAGCTTCTGTGTTGTAATTTACCTGTTGTGTTAGGGAGCAACATCCTTTAATTTCTTGGAATTCTTCTGTCTGCCCCTGTCCATGGGCAGGCTTTTGTCTCTGTTTGCAGGGCAAGCTTTGGAACAGGGCTCTCTATTCTCACTGCATTTGTGTGCCACAGAGAGTGGAGAGGTCCTGTCCTGACCTGAGTTTGTAGCCCCATCTAAATGCAAATTGTGATTATGCCATTAGAGCTAATTGTCCCTTAAGCTCTCACATACATGCTGGAGGTGGCCCGTGCCCAGTGTCTGTGCCCTCCTGGGAAGGGATGGCACCACAGTGGGATCAGTGAGCACGAAGGTGTCCAGAGCACAGACATCTCCTCAGCCTGGCCTAGGCTTGCTCTGGCTTTGTGTCCCTGCAGCGTGACAGGGAGGGTTGGGTGTGAGCACAGGACCCTGCCACTGGGTGAAAGGCAATGCAGATGTAGTCATGCTTTCTAAACCACTCGTTTTTATTCTGTGTTTGCAATCCTGTCACAGTCTTGCTGCCTGATGCAGAACTTGAAAATGAGCTCTGCTCTCCTTGGGAGTGTCCCTGTTAAGTGTTTTCAAATAAACCAGTGATGTGTTGCGTACTTTCCCCCCTGGACACTTCCAGCAAGAGCAGGCTGACATGTACCTGGTATCTCAGCAGTGCAACTTGGCTGGAATCTGCCTGCATCCCCCATTTTGTGGGCTGTGCAAAGTGTTATTTTGCCAGTCTGGTTAAATCATTTGAAAGGTTCCCATCCCGAGATTGTCACTGCGAATCCTGTGAGAGCTGGGCTGGCTCTGTGCACTGTGCTGAGGTTCCTGGAGCCATCCCTGGAGCCCGTTGAGCAATCGTGTTATTTTCTTCAATGAAACGTTCAGGAAGAAATGTGTTGATGAATAAAAGCCTGACATTTCAACATCTGCATCTGGAAGGAAATGCAGGCTGGGTAGTCATCGTTTGGTTGTGAAAGGCACACTCATGTGCTCTCCATGTTCAGAAGGGTCCCACTGGGCATGATTCAAGGCCTGCTGGAACAAAGAGCAGTTTATTGACTCAGTGGGCTTTGGATTAGACCCTAAATTGACAGGAGGAACTGAGACTGAATTACCATTCTCTGGAGAGTTTGAGAATGCTGCACAGTAGTCAGATTTTTTTGCTGCCACTGCTGAAACAAGCCGAAAGGTTTGTGGAATAAAATCTTGAGGGAGAGTTGTCAGTCTTATAGGTGTGGGTTGGTGACTGCAGTATAAGTTAAATGTTCTTTTCCAGAGTCTTCTTCGGATGCACAATGTACACTTTATGACAGCCAGGCCCTCAAGGGGAGTTTCTAAAGAGAAAGATAAGCTTGATATTCCTTAATGGTTTAATTTCTAATGCAACCAAATCAAAACATTTTGGAGGCGAGGGGAGGCATCCGTTAATTAACATTAAAGAACTTGCGTCTTGCCCAGAGGAATTTGATGAGTGCACTGCAACTGGGAGCAAGGCAGTAAATGTGTTTTATCTGGTCCTCTTTACTCTGAGCGCAATTTCGGGGAAAGGATGAGCCTTTTGCATCGTGCTCGCATTTTTTGGCTCACACTGCCCTCAGCCGGTGCAGCTGGGCTCTGCCGCCGGAGCCCTACCGGAGGAACACCACGGCGGTCTGCCAGGGGACTTGGAGCCCAGTTCCTGCAGTTTGGCTCCCGTGCCAGCCCCTCCCAGCTGCACTGCCTCAGTGCACGAACTGGGATACGTTCAGAACAGATGGATTTTACCGAGCAGCCCTCGACAGCACAGCACATGAGAATCTCATCAGCTTTCGTGTGTGATTTCCTCGCCCCGACCGTGGTGTTACGTGTGAGCTCCTCGGAGGGGGTGAGGTGTCCGCTGGAGGTCCTGCACGGATCCTGCAACAGCAGGAGTTTGAACTCACATCTCCACGCCCCCGGGGCTGTGCCCCAAACATGGGAATATCTCTCCAGAGCAGTTTGTGATGCCGTGTCTATACGCTGCACTCTTTTGTCAGTGCTGATTGCCAAAGCTTCAGACAGCTGCAGAGGAAGAGTTTTAGCTTGGTTGGGCAATAAGAACTTAAATCAGTGCCGAAGAGGGATGAATCACGAATCCCTCGAGACCTGCGTGTTTGATTTGTGCGGTGACAGAAAGCGCATGTACGGCTCAGTCTCCTTCAAGCAGTGCTACTTGCACATCTTTGTTGAATTTGTCGCTGGTGATTGTAACTGTTGCTTCAGCCAGTAATTACCTTCTGCTTGAAACTTTGCAGGAGAAGCAGACATGGAGAGCGACGATGATGATGACTATGATGATGACTGTAAGAAGTCGTCGATGGATGAAGTAAGGGTGCAGATGTGTGTTGTGGGGATGGGTCGGTTCCAGCAGCTGCGGGTTGGCGCGCGTTACCAGGAGCGGGGCTGCCATCCAGTGGAGAGAGGGAGGCAGAGCACCAGGAAGCACAACACCAGCTTTTCCGAGTTGGTTGTTAATCGGTTTGGTGGAAGCACGTCCCTGCTTTATTTGTACTTTAATTTTCTGAAGATAAGCACTACGGCCGATCTGTTTTAAGCAGCCGCTTGTGGTGTGTTTAGCGTTGTTGGAAGAAAAACTTGACATCCCAAGCTTAGAGCTGCATTTATTATTTATCCATCAGCACTTATAAATGCACTCAGCACTGTGCCTGTGTAAAGATAATGCAGTCCCTTCCCTAGGAGTCACATAAAAAGAATGAGTATAGCAGCAGTTTAACATAAAATTTACATTTCATAGCAAATTTTCTTCTTTACTATGTGATGCTCCCTATGTGAAGCATTGCCACACCTGATAGAGAACTGGTCTGATGTTTGTGGCCCCTGATGGACAGATCCAAGCTGCAGCCTTTTTCCCTTCTCTGCCCCAGGGTACTGCTGGGAGTGAGGCCATGGCCACAGAAGAGATGTCTAACCTGGTGAACTACATTCAACCTGTGAAGTTTGAGTCATTCGAGGTATCAAAAAGTAAGTAAGCTAAGCATGAGCAACACCTCCCACTGGAAATTACCTAGCAAGCCTTTGGCAGAAGGTTCTGGAGAAACACTGATTGGCTTCCTCTCAGTCAGGTACAGACACACAGACAGAAAGCGTTCCCTTGGTATCCGGCCAAATAATTCCATTTTTATTTTGAAACCTCTTTTAGTCGAAATACCCAACTTCATCAACAGGAAACACGCTGACATTTCAAAACCATTTTTGACAATTACCTTGCCTTTGTTGTCCATGACTGAGGAGTAACTTAAGCAGTTTGAGAGAGGTGGTCATAAATATATTCCTACTTCTATTTTGCCTCTGCTATTTTATAGAAGATTCAGAGGAAGCAGAGTGTGCCCTTCCCCATATGCAAATTCACTCTTTTCCTGCCTCCATGTGTTGTACAGAAAGGCCATAATTTCATCCCCTGCTGACTTTTACAGAAGATGCCTTGCTAGGAATGCTCTCAGTGGCATCCTCAGTAAACACTGCAGCATCTTTCCCTTCCTTCGTGCACCACCCCCTACTGTTTGCCTGCCCTTTTTCACTTTGTTTTGACAGGTTTTAATGTGCTTTTGGCACTTTTTAGTTAAGGAAGTGTATGGCACTTTAATTTATTCCAGATCCGTGGTGGCCTTGGCAGAGGACAGGTAATTGTTGCCTCAGTCCATGTCTCTGTACAAGATTTTGCATTTACTTGTGATGAATAATAAACATGTAAGAAGTTACCAACTGTTCATTTGCATGTGGGTATTTATACAGACACACACACAGGCAGTCACAAAATCATGCAGGGAGCTGGGCTTGTTCCCTAGGGTAGTGTCCCTTTGGATGTTTGTAATCTCCTTCAGCTCTAATGAGAGTTACAAGAACACAGTGGGAGGGAGATGTGCCTTCTGGAAAGGAAACCATGTGAATCCTAGCAGGACAAGTTGATGCAGCTGCTATAAAATTCTCCTGGTTTTTTCTGTTCACATGCCAGTGCCTTTCCAAATTTTGTGTTTTGCTGCTGCTGTCCAGATTTTTATCCTAAGTTTTGATGTGACCTTTGATCAATCATACTGTGTCTGTGAACTCGTAATATTAAGGAATTAAATTTCTAGTGTTTCTATCAGAAAAAATCATCATATGGAACACGTGGCCTGTTCATTAAAGCAGAGGCTTTAGGTGGTAAATGTTGCTGGCTGTTTAAAGCATGACTTGTGGGTTCTAGTCTTAGTCCTGGCCTGGACTCACTGCTGGGGAGTAAATTCAGTGAGGATGAGCTGAATAAAGAAGGAATTAGATTAGGACTGTTTCTTAGTTTGCTGCCTATCCAGTTCTTTCCAAGAAATTTTACTTCTGTTTACTTGACCTCAAGTGTAAGAGATCCAGAAGTGTAGAGACCCATGCTGGTGTTTTATACAGTTTCATTGTTTCATTGTTACAGCATTTTTCTAATTTAATATTTGCTAGTTCAGAATTAGTTTGGATTTGTGATACTGGCCTCCGCAGCACCTCACTGCTTCTGTCACTCCCACATTTTAAAAGTGCATTTTCTGGTCTTGCACCCAACTTGTTAACAGAAATATTGAATAGCCGTGGATCTGTACCAGTCCCCTGATTGCCCTCACCAGAAATGTTCCCTCTCTCTGACACCAAGTAGCTGTAACTGTATTTTTCCTTGTTTTTCAGACAGTTTTTCAATGAGTTTTTTGTTCACTCTGTTGTGACTTCCTCCTGACAAGATAGCATGGTATAAGCATCTATCAATAGAGAGAAATGTCTGTCCCACACAGTCTTTTCTTCAAAGGGCAGGTTCCTTAATTCTCTCCAGCTATTACAAGGAAATAATTGTTCTTATTTTAATTAGGAGTTTGATTAAGCCCTGAACAGTTCGTAACTGAATCCTTTAACAGATACAGTTCTGGTTTCCTACAGATGCTCTACTTTAAGATAAGGCTGAGAGATAAGAGTTTATTAATATAACAAATTTAACACCCCTATTCTAAATGGAATAAATCCAGTGTGTATGTGTGTGGTTAGTGCTGTCCCATCAGTAAGGGGAAAGCTGGAATAAGAATAATCTCAGTGTGTTTATGAGGAGCTGAGATGGAATTGAGCTGGCTGGAACAGTCTGGAGAAAGAGAGGATATTGTGTGTTGGAAAGGAAGAAGGAGTGGTAGGAGAGCACCTCTAGGGAACCACAGGAATCTTTCACCTTTAGGAGATAACAGCTATGAATAAAAGCAGTAGCATGGTGGCTGCTATTTAGAAATAGGGACCACAATGGAGTCCCAGTCTCTGCTCTCCTGGAGGGAAAGAATCCCTTTTGGAACACCATGTTCGTACTCTGACTCCAGCATACCCTGAGAATGGTTTGTAGTTCACAGGCTGGCAGCACATTTTCCTCTCACATTGGCCAAAACTATCCAATTCTTCATTTCTTTGGATCCACTGCTTCCTTTTTGGCTTCCTGTGAGGAAAGTGCCCACCTGTTTCTGTCCTGCTTCTCTCTACAAGACAAGTGCTTTTGTTCAGTTTTATCCCCTTCCTGCAGCTTCACAGTTTGACTCCAAGGAGCTGGCCAGGCTGGCCTCCTGGCCATCCCTGGATTGCTGCAGCACAATTCCTTCTAAAACTCCATGAGGCCAGTTTTCTCTGTCTTGTTGTTTGCTTTCAATGAAGTGGTGAGGCTAGAGAGATCTTACTCCAACACAGACCCTGCTTCCCTCATTTTTAAAGAGGCCAGTGCTGAGATAACCAAGGGATGTGACCTCCAGTGCTGTGGCCCATTTTAGGCAGCATATACAGCTGATTGGGATGAAATGGGAAGCTGTTGATTTACAGGAGTCCTTACCTTCCATAGAAAAGTGTAAAGGAAAAAGCTTAGAAGGGTCTTGCCTTAGGCTCCCTGCTGCCCGTGATGCCAAAGGTGAGTAACAAATGATACATGAATTAATAGTTAGTCCTACTGACTTAAATGCTTAGGAGGAGCTCAGGTGTTGCACACATTTCCTGCTCTGACGTGTCCCTGGTTTTATCTCCCCTTTGAACTTCCAGAGCGCAACAAAAGTTTTGAAATGTCTTCCTTTGTGGAAACCAAAGGGCTGGAGCAGCTGACCAAGTCTCCTGTGGAATTCGTGGAGTATCCTTGACTTTCAGAAAGCTGCTTTCCAAGTCTCTCTGTGTCTGAGATCTGTTACAGAGCTTTATTGAAATTTGGAGACAGGAGCTGGGGAAATAGGGAACAGAAATGAAATTTGTAGATTTGACTGTCTTTCTAAATGAATTAATTGGCCTGAGTTCTGATGAGCTAATTTAAAAATTGTCATGAGTCCTTGTGCTGCGGGCTAGGACTAGAGGGAATAGGCATAAACTACATATTGAAGACCTGATTCTTCGTATTGTCATTGTTAAATTTATCATCCTGTATGAAGTGATACAAGTTATGGTGAGCAAATTGTCAAAATGTAGCTGACTTCTTTTTCTGCAAGGTGCTTGTTTTCCCATCATACCTCTACTTCTGAGAACTCTGAGCTGGTTTATTGCCACATAGTTGGTTTGTTTGGTTTTTTTTTAATGACTTCTAAAGGAAAGCTAAGGAACGTTCTGTTTAGACCTTTTGATGTTTCTCAATATCTCTCACCATGGCTGCAGTTTAGAATGAATGATCAGGATAAAATAGTGCCTCAAAGAAGATTCATGGGAAGCTCCTTCCACAGATAACCTGCAGCATGTTCTCATCTCAGAGATTTATACAACTTGTACACTCATCATTTCTGTCTCTATGTAGAGGCCAATTCCAATGCTCATTCCAGAAAACCACTTTTTTCTAACTGAACATCTCTCCCTGCTTCAGAGGAAGATTCCCCGTTTACAGCTGACTGGCCTCTATAAATGTAACCTTAGGAAAATCTCAAATTAGAAACTGTAATGATAAATGGAATTTTATGAACGTGATCTTTTATACAGGAGCAAACAGCACCTTTAATTGCCCCGTATTTATCATATCTCCTACAAAATTGTGGCCTTCTGGAAGCCTTATGGTGGCAGAAATCCAATAAGGAATCCACTGCCATTCTGCAAGGAACACCTGCACTTCACACTGCAGTGGCACCTCTCTGCAGAGTGATTTTTGTCACGTGTACTGTATCTTAACTACTCACCATTTAGATACAACAAAATGCAGCTGAGCCGAATTTACCCCAAGGGAACACGTGTGGATTCTTCCAACTACATGCCACAGGTCTTTTGGAATGCTGGCTGCCAAATGGTTGCTCTCAACTTCCAAACTGTAGGTAAGCTGTGCTGTTCTCTGCATTTTGAAACCTGTATGTGTCCAGTTCTTTGATAGAGTTTCTGATTCATAGGTAGGAAAGGCTTTTATGCATCAAAAGGTATCCAGTGATTGAATTATAGTACAGAGCTGCTAATTAACATTTTTAACACAGATTTTTACTATTTCTGTTACAGTCAGTATGAAATTACAGTAATTGTTGTTATTTTATTGCTTTTTTAAATTATCACCTATCCAGAACTTAATTCTTATCAATGTTTTTAACACCTAGATTTGTCTATGCAAATAAACATGGGAATGTATGAGTACAATGGCAAAAGTGGGTACAGGTTAAAGCCAGAGTTCATGAGAAGACCAGACAAACACTTTGATCCATTTACTGAAGGTATAGTGGATGGAATAGTAGCCAACACCTTGTCTGTCAAGGTATGTACAAAGCTGGTGAAAATACTCCCATGGAAATGTTAGAGCATAGATATATTTATAATTCTGTTGTGCAGTGACCTAGGATATGGCTATACTAAGTCAAGAAAATAAAATACATTTAATTTCATGGAGTGACATATAATTTTTAAATTCTGCCTCACATTTCATGTTGTAGGGTAAATAAATGCATTTTTATTGTATGTATTCTTTTCCACAGAAGTAATTACAGAGTCACAGCATCACAGAATTGGGAAGGCAATGGATTTAAGAGCAGCTGGGCTGTGTTTTTAGTAACAAAGGGCTGGATTTAAAACACGTTGTCGTGAAGTGGGAGGTTGGACTGGAATAGCTGGAACACCAAAGTGTTTAGTGTAAATAAATTTTTGTGGTTCTCTGAAAGTTCTGCAGCGGAACTGTGGAACCATAAATGTCAGCTGCAATTCATTGCCAACTTGCTTTTCTTTTGAAGGACCTCTAATGAAGTTCAAGGACTGCCAGGAGCCTGCAAACTGAGAACTACTCACATGAATATTTAGGGGGATAGATTGAGTTGGCTATTCCAGGGTGACAAATTGATGCTCTGTCTATCTCCAGTTATAAAACCATCAACTTTCTCAAGTCCTGCTACTCCTTTAATGGACTTGTCCATTAGAACAGTGTCTGTATTATGGAATCCACCTGCAAAATATCCTCCTGTTTTCACTGGGAGCAAACAAGCATTTCCTCTCAGGCTGCAGGCAGGAGCAGAGCCATGCTGGGAGGGAGGTGAATAAAGGAATAATGTGATGACATGCACAGTAAAAAAAGAGGATGTGTGGGATGACCTTTTGTGGTGACCTGTAATCACGGGAGCTTTCAGTGCCCTCCTGGGGGTTTAGAGGCACTTTCTCCTGCAATTATAGTAAATGGAGGTGGAAGTCATTCAATAGCTATTAGGAGATGCACAGAGTTTTTAGCAGGAATGAGCATCCAGGAGAGATGTCAGCTGCTCCTGCCTGCTCAGGAAAGGCTCTGCTGGTTATAATGTCAGTGCTCATACAAGATACAGCTGAGAATGGATTAAGATTTGCTTTAGGCAAGCCTCAGTTTGTTAAGGTACAGTGATGCTGCTACACACTCCTGTGCCTCCTCAGCTTCCTGAACAAATTGCAGACCCTTCTTTCGTAGTAAAACTCCTCACCCTCTGTGAAGGGCCTTTCTTAGAATATCAACTTCTGAATTTTTTTTTCTCCCTCACAGCTATAATCTCTCTGCTGTTTATACCACTTTTTTTTTTTTGCCCCCAGCATTTTTTGAACCTGTTGTTGAGACTGGAGAGAACTTAGGAGTTCTCAAAGATACCGTGCTGTGGAACTAGGCAGCCAGATTGAGGATGAGATCCAAATGAGTATTCCTGCTGAGGGAAGGGCAGCAGCATGATCCCAACCACATTATAGCTCATGGGGGAATTCAGGACCGCGGGGTCACAGGAAACCAGACCTCACAAGTTGTTTTGCTGTGTCTGCGATGAAACAGTGGGTTTGTTTTTTTTCTGTTTATTGTGGGTTTAGCTTTGTTTTGGTTTTATTTTGAATGCATACTACCTGATCACTTATGGGAATTATCTATCTGCATTTCAGCCACTCGTTCATTTCCTAATCCACCAAAGTGGTCTCTTAACGATCCTTCTTTGTTTTGGCTTCAGATAATTTCAGGCCAGTTTCTCTCTGATAAAAAAGTCGGTACCTACGTAGAAGTGGACATGTTTGGCCTGCCTGTGGACACCAGAAGAAAAGCTTTGAAGACCAAGACCTCTCAAGGCAATGCAGTTAATCCCGTCTGGGAGGAGGAAGCCATAGTGTTTAAGAAGGTCAGTGTAGCACTTAAGGGCATTGTGCTTTTTTTGTCTCTGTCCAGTGGGACATTTCCATGGTTTACTGAAACTTTGCACTTGTTAGAAAGAAGAAGAAGAGATTCTGAATAGTTACTTCTTGAACTGTTCGTTGTTAACCACTTTTGCTGAACTTTGGCTTCTCTGGTTGTGCCAGCTCCTGCTAAAATAAGTGAGTTTGAGGTCACCTTGGTTGTTTCCCTGGCACAGCGGATGTGGTGATGGGATCAGCACACACAGATCCCAGCAGCAGCTCAGCTGAATGGCCATGGCATTTTGCCTTGGCTGAGCAGCCC
The DNA here is from genome assembly GCF_003945725.1 of Corapipo altera. Taxonomy (NCBI): domain Eukaryota; kingdom Metazoa; phylum Chordata; class Aves; order Passeriformes; family Pipridae; genus Corapipo; species Corapipo altera. Next base: position 4,566,769 of record NW_020884911.1, read on the forward strand.
TCCTGGTAACCTGGGAGCAGGACAATGTGGATACAGCCCTAGTGACCTGCTGGCTGAGCTGGCACAGCCAAAGCAATCTGCTGGCTGTGCTCAGCACTGGATTGTGCTGTATAAATACAACCCAGGTGAGGAAACCACATAAATCCCCTCCACTTGAGACATAACCTTCTGAGCTGCTCCTGCAATTTGAACAGTATCACCCAGACATAATTCTCTAAACTTTAAAGGAGCAGAAAATACTGAGCATGTTTTGGGACTGTGCAAGGTGAATGTACTATTGTGCTCTGCAATCCACTTTAAGCCAAAATTTGAACAGAATCTCTGGCTTTTGCTTATTGACCACCCTGGTTAAGTGTGTGTATATATCTATCTATCTATATATCTGGACTCTCCTGAGTCCAAGTGTATGTAAAACAATTTATCTCAGATTTCTCCCAGCAAATGCAGTTCACAGAGATGTTTATATAGTGGGTACTTGCAGCACTGCTTTCTAAGGAGTAGGGCTCCTTTCCCTGAATATTTGGCCTTCTGAATGACTTTCCTTTGGCAGCCTGCCAGAGCTCAAGTTTGGAAACATCACTAGCATTTTTCTTCTGCAATGAACTTCTAATTAGTGTACTTGATTTCTCTATTTAGTTAACAATCGTGCCTGACTGCCTCTGTGCTCAGGGAGGATTAGGCTACTATTTTTAGAAATGTTGAAAATAAATTAGAGAAGCTCTGAGGTTTGGATTGTTGCTTTTTTCTTTTCTTTTCTTTCAATGGCATATATTTTGAAAAAAATAAAGGCATATTTATGGCCAATTTTTAAATATGTGTATTTCTGTGTAGATTCGCACTAAATAAGTAAACAAGATGGATTATGCTACACAATTTTTCAAGTAGTAGTAAAGATCCCTATCTCAGTAGGATGGTTTAGTAACCTTTTCTGATTCTTGTCTAGGTGGTTTTACCTTCCCTGGCATGTTTGAGGCTGGCAGTGTACGAAGAAGGAGGGAAGTTTATTGGTCATCGGATATTACCGGTCTCAGCAATTCGACCAGGTAAACCTGTTTCTCCATTGAGACAGACATTGTGGAATGAAGAGAAACAGCAAGGCAGAATCTCAACTGCTGTAAATCAGACTTGTTATTTGAATAATCTATCTCAGCTTTGAAAAAGAAAAATACCATATCTTACCAGAAATTTAAATCCAGGAAAACCAATAGAATTAAATCGTCAGAGGCATGGTTGGTACTTCCTTGTCTCCAGTACATCAACTTCATGCTGGACAGGTTTATGCTAAACAGTGCAACTGTACACTTATAAGAGGAAAGAGGGCAGCAACAGCCAATTTTGATGCCATCTTTGTGAGAATAGGAGATGGCTGGGAATTAAAGCAAAGTATGCTCCTCTCACGTAATTTCTACACTCATGCAAAGACTGACCTATATGCAAGCTGTTGTATCTCTGTTACACCTTTAAATCAACCCAAAAATACTTTCATCTTCATCGCTGAAAATTAAAAGAAAGATATCATTAGTGGTCTCTTCCAAATTATATTATTATTTCTGTTATAATTAGTGACCACTTAAATGGGAATTGTCTTGTGCGACAGCTCAGCCCTTGTTTTCCAGGCCAGAGCCTTGTTAGAGATCCTTTTTCAGAAGGATGCAGTGACATTGGCAGTTTGAGCAAGAGGAGTGCTCAAATTCAGTGCCAGCTTTTCCAGTGAGGGGAGGAAACTAAATTAGGGCAAGCATATGGGCCATAAACATGCTTCCAGCTTCACTCACACAGCAAAAGGAAGAATATCTCTATCTGTACCTTATCTAGTCAGTCCCAGCAGTAGCACAAAACTCACCTGTCCCTGTATCTTACAGTTGTCCATATTATTCCTAGAGAAGAATCTCTACACCTTTTTCATGAGTCAACTCAGTTTATCAATCCAGCAGAAAGCTGTTTTACCCCAGCTGCATTTTCTGCTGGCTCAGTGGCTGTAACTGCCTCACGGGGCATCTGCCGAGCTCCTGAGGAAGATGGGTGATTGGGGAGGAGAAAGGGGATGAGAGGGATTTCCCCCCTGTGGTAAAAGTGAGCTCTGGCCACAGGTCCCCTCTCGTGGGCCTTGCCCTACGTGCAGCACAGAGTCCATTCATCACATCACCGAATCCTGGACCTGCTTTTGAGTTTGTGCTCCTTAGAACAAAGACCACTGTGTGAAATCATGCCAGGACTTCTGAGAGCTGTTACCCACAGGCCTATTTTTTGTCCTTTTGACTCGAGTAATCATTAGTTTACACCATGTGATGGAGAGCAGCGGGTTGGGGTTAGTTTATATGAGTGCTGAAAATTTGCTGGAGGAGGTTGAGAGAACTGAGAACCCTTTGTAGTGTGTAATTTCTCTTTGCTGAGATGCTGTTGAAAACCGTATGATACTGTCACACAAATCCACAGTTACCACTATTCCCAAAGCAAGGATTTAACTGTTACTTGGAGAGGGAGTTGTTCCCATCAGCCAAGATTCTCCCAGATAAATGCATCCTGCTCACGACTCACATCCTGACACTGCCCACGTGTGCTGCTCCCAATCCATGCCTTAGGAGAGCAGCCTCAGGCATGGTAGGAGAGACACCAGTTTGTGAGGCAGAGGGTGCAGCTTTGCAGCACTGCAATGCTGTGTGAGTTTGGTGGGGCTGGAATTCCTTCTCTCCCATTCCTGTGCACTTCCATCACTGTCTTTAAACTGTCAGTAGTGTCTGAATGTACAGTGAGGCATTTTGGGGAGCTAAATTGATGGAAGACTCTTGAAAATTAAGAAGGAGCTATGAAACTAAAAAGCATCCAAAGGTAATAAAAGAGAATGCATAACAAATTAAATAAATTATGATTTTCACCATTATTCACGTATGTAAAAATAAAGGGAAAATATGATTTTAAAAGGCAGTATCACGTGCCTATCCAAGAGTCCTGTGTCTGTGAACTTCTCTCTGAAACCCTTCAGGTAAATCTTTCCCTTCCAGAAGTCCCTGGAGTTGGTTGCTTAGTTGGAGCCACACTATAAATAACAAATGATAACACAGTTACACTGGAAATGCCTGTGGAAGGGTTTATTTTCTGAACTGGCTGTCTCTTTATTTTGCAGGCTATCACTACATCTGTTTGAGGAATGAGAGGAACCAGCCTTTGACACTGCCAGCCCTCTTTGTGTACATAGAGGTCAAAGACTATGTACCTGATACTTATGCAGGTAATTCAGTGACATTTTCCTACTGGGGAATATAAAGGTTAATTGAAACACAAAATACATGTGGTGTAGATGACTTGCCAGATTGGGATAACAGCCCTGTGAATAAAGGCCTGCATCTGATGGATCATTCTGTCTCATCACTGGCAGGAGATGGCCTGATTTACAGGGACTTACTTGCCTGAGGTTTGGGATTAGGGCCAACTCTTTTATTTTCAGCAGACTCTAAAGGAGGAAATACCCCGGGCATTTGCCATTGGAACACAAAGGAAACTTTGCTTGCACGACACACTGGGGTGTAACTGTTCCCTAAGCAAAGAGCCATGCTTAAGGTAGAGAACTGTATTTTGACATTGGCTGTAGACAAGGATAGGTTTAAATGCCATACTGTGAAAGACTATCTCCAGTGATAAACAGTATTCTGTGTAGCTATTTCAGTTTTTTTAAATAACAGAACTTTTACAGAACTTTTTGCCTCTCTGTGCCTCATGTGAGGCAGGATCCTAGTTGGCTGATGCTGTAAGCTTCAAAAATATATAATAAAAGCTGCAGAAAATGCACACCCATGAGACCCAAGCACAAAATCAAGGGGGGTTTGTATTTGTACATGGTGGTGTCCTCCCCTCCACTGCTCTTTCTGGGTCCTAGGAGTATCTATCAGCAGCAGACCTGTGTGGAAAATTCTGCCTCTTTCTTAAACCCCGAGGGGCACTAGAACCATAACATGAGGGCTTTGAAACTCAAGTATTTGCCTTATTTCTAGATGTGATTGAGGCCTTATCCAATCCAATCAGATACGTAAACTTGATGGAGCAGAGAGCCAAGCAACTGGCTGCGCTGACTCTGGAAGACGAGGAGGAGGTAAAGAAAGAGGTAAGGGAGGTTTCTGAGCCTCTGAAAGTTATGCTGCAGTATTTGAAAGCACCTATTTTGCTTAGAAAGACAAATATTGGAAATCCTTGGAAATGGTATGTGAAGTTCTCCTGTAGAATGAGAGTCAGGTACACCACAGCCAAGGAGCTTTGCACTGTGTGTGTGGTGTCACTGAAGGCAGCATGCTGTGCACTGAGGAAAACTGCTGTTCAGAGGTAAAGAAAATGAAAAGCTGTGTTATGTGTATGCTGTACAACTCTGTTATGTAGTAACTGAAATCTTTGTAAGTCACTGTTGTTTTGCTGTTTGATGCTGGTTCCCCTTACAGAATACTCAACTCTATGTACAGAGTTTCAGACTGATTCTGGAGAGCTTATTCTGTTGAGAAACATTAGTGTAGCTTAGATTATCGTTTCTCTACATATTCACTGCAAGCAAATGTGTCCTAAAGAGACAGAGGATGATTATACAGTTATTTAGGTGGGAAGGAGCCTCTGGAGTTCAACTGATCCAACCCTTCATAGATGTTAGAAAGAGTGATGAAGAGGGAGGAGGAGACCATAGTCAATAACTGTTCAGGCCTTTTGTAGCTTAGCTGAAAGCTGTGGGAGCCACAATTCCAATTATTAGGTATCTGTTTGGGTAATGTTACTACAGACTGACCTGTAAACCTGTTTCTGTGTATAATTGAAGGTGTTGTGCATACAAATGCACAGATGTTACTCTGAGCGTAACTGAGAATCCTGGCGGTTCAGCTTTGGATCCGATGAACTCTGTACACATTCAGACATTTTCTCTGTCCCAGACATCATCACTGGGACATCTTCTAGTGTTTGAAAATATCAGCTTTGCCTTTCAAACATTGCTTGTGTCAGATGTTCACTGTGTGAATCCAAAGGCACTTGGTGCAGGTGTCTAGTGAAGATGGAGAAATGCTTTGTAATCCTAAGCTGCCCTCAGCTCTGGTGCCTGTCTTCTTCAATTCTCAGATGCACAGAACCTCACTGAACTAGATTTTGTAACCAAGAATACATTCCCAAAGCAGACCAGATGAGTGAAAGTCATTACAATTCAGTGGCCAACAATTTACTCTTTGTGCAGTGTCACAAGTTCTGCTGAATGAGGACACTGTGAAATGCTCAATAGTATCTTAGACATTTATCTAGGACACTCTACACATGAGATTCTATATTAATAGCAAAGAGGGTTTTTTTTAACATAATCTTTTCAATACCTTAGAGGTCATTTTTACTTTTGAAAACCTACAGATTTTCCTGGTGTGTACAGGCTGATTTGTTAGTTGGAAACATTCTGTCATAAAGCATCTTATACAGCAAATAGGAAGCAGGAAAGATGACTGTAGTGCTGCTGCGTGTCAGGGAGCTTGGAAGCTCCTAAAGGAGCTGTTTTGGGGGAGCACAGAAATATGCTGTAAAAGAAAACTGTAGTGATTGTGGCAGTGCATTTGCTAAAAATGGGGAGTGATTGAGTTGGCTGCAGTATCCAGGGACAGGTACAAAAGTGCTGCTTTAAGTGGCAACCTGAATTCACCACTGTTACCTTCTATTTATAGAGGCACATCCTGGGTAAGAAATGCAACCAGTCTGTACTTGGAAATCGTGAAATACCTCACAATTTTTTGTGATGACAACACTTTCTTCATCTGGGGCTGACTGTTTTCTTCACTTACGCTCTCCCGTGACAATCACACTGATTAATAATTGCAAGTGCATTCACTGGCAACACAGCTGAATAAACCCAGGTGTGCTCGCCAGAAAAGTACCCATAACTGCACCTGAATTCAGTTTTCCAGTGCCCAGTTTCAAATTTACACACTATAAATGATGGTGGGCAAAGCTGTACTGTCTCCTAGCGCAGATTCCACCTCCCCACACCTCTTTGCTTCCCCTGAGCTGGGTTCTTGCAGCTGTCAGAGGAAACCTAAGGGTTTTTTGGGTTTTTTTGGTTTACTCTCTAGAACTTTAGATTCAAACTGAAGGAAGTTCCTCAGGCTCCTTGCAGAACAGTAGTCAAATAAGCTGCCTAACAGTAAGTTGTTTTGAACAAGTAAATCAACCTTTCTTTAGGCTTCATGTTACACTGCCTATTGATAATCAGTGTAATTACAGAAACAAAGAATGCTGAAGAACTTACAGAACTTTCAACATCTTTTCTGTATTTCTTTGCAAATTTCCCAGCATTAAGTGTAACAGGAATTCTTCCTTTACCTTTCTGGTCAGTTCTTGCTTTCCAGCCTGGCCTTGGAACAACTGCTCTTGGAGGATGTTAATACCTGCACTGTGGGTTTTGCACCTTTAACTGTATTTACTGAATAATTTTTAAATCTTTAGGAGCTTATAGGTGGTCTTGTCTGCCTACTATCCTTTACAGACAGGAGGAATAATCCAGAGAAATTTCCTTGGGAAGAGTTAAAAGAGCCTAAAGTAGTTTGATGTAACTAGCTTGTACATTTTCACCCCACAGCCACGGGAGCAGAAGTGTGTAGGGGCCTGGGAAAAGCCAGACAGAGTAAAATGCATTTTGGCTGTGCCTGCTGGTGAAATGTCCCTGGGGCTGCCTGCTAATTCCCACCACAGAGTTGAGAGTCAGGAGGCCTTCCTGGCTCATTAATGTGTCTGACCTGTTGTTTATCCCCATAAAACAGCGTTGAAATGGAAACCATTGTTTTGCATGCCTGGGTATAAATCAGATGAGGCCATTTGGCTTTTTTGGTTAAATAAAATTATTTTGATAGGGGCAGCAAACAACAAAACGTCTCTGAGAGAGCAGCTGCGCTTTGTACATCTGATACCACTGTTTAAATTGAAAATTCAGGCACAATTTTGCAAGTCATAACGATCACACCGAGGTACAGTAATGGAAATAAAGTTGATGTGACACTTTTTACAGAGAGCTGCTTACGCTGGGTTATGCTTTGCCAAAGAGGATGGAGGCAAACTGGCTTAAGAACTACCCCCCCCGCAATCCCAATACATTATGAATACAGCTCCTTCTGTCTGTAGAAATAAAAACAGACCCTATCCGTGAACATGGGGACATCTCTTCCTACTTAGTAAATACACTAAGTATATTTACTAAGTAAATATGTATATATTTATATTTATATATATTTACTAAGTATTTGCTAAGTATTGCAAAGGACATGGCAATGTGTGAAATGGAAACCAGCTTCTGAGAATATTGAGAGTATAAATTAAAAGGTCTGGATTACGTCATGTTTTAAAAAGAGCCTGAAATATTCTCCACCAAGGAAAAATCATGTTTACTTTGGCATTCTGAGTGATGAATTATGAGAAGAGAAAGTGCTTTTTAATGAGATTAGACTGCTTGATGTAGTGAAAATTACTTTTATTCACTTCGTGATCGTGTCTCACGTTTCTGCTGTGGTTTCTGAAAACAGCTGTTTCGTGTCCAAAACTGACAGGCTGCATTAATAGTTTCTCAACAAGCTGTGATACAGCATTTTGCAGCACATACAAAAAAGAAAATACCCACTTTCCCATGCAGTGACTTTTGGGGCACAGACCTGCCAGAAGTCAGGAATTCCAGCTTTATTTGTATTAAATGTTGATGATCTCAGTATTGTTTTTATTAAACTAATGAATTGCAGCCTGTGAGCAATATTTTAAGAAGAATTAAGGGGGATAACCATATCAGTGTGTGTTTGTCACGGCTACAGCTTTTGCCAGTCACACTTCCTCTGTCATAAATGTTGGCTAGGCCATGTTTTTCCATATTTTACTGCAGTTATTCCTGCTTGATATAAATGAAGTTGTTGGCACTGGATTTCAATTGTATCAGTTGTCTCTCCTGTAATTTTGGTAGAAATCAGTTGTTGAGACAAATTATTTTGCAGCACACAGTGTGTTGTCAGGGCCAGGCTGAAGGGAACCAGCAGCAGGAGCAGTGAGATCAAAATGCATTTTGCCTCTGTCGATGCAGTGCAGGCTGATATTTTGCAAAGTGTGGAGTGGTCACGGGGAGGGAGGGAGGAAAAACAACAACTGTGGTATCCTGCCTCTGCATGCAACGTGATTACCATCAAAGAGTGGAATGGAAGCAGCTGAGGGAACAAATCCAGAACTGCCCCGAGGACACCATGGCAACTGGCCCCTCGCAGGGACAGCAGGAAGCAGGGCCTGGCCATTTCCAAATAGGAATTGCTTTGAATGACCTTCTGTTCGCTCCGTGCTGGGGGCTTGCTGAAAACCTCGTGCTCTCAGGGAAAACTGTGAGATGATCAGTGTGTGGTACTGAAAGCCTGAGCCTTAAGGAGACTGGAGAGAAGGAAAAGATTGTGGAAAATGCTTAAATATTTGGATACCACAGATGTGTTCATGCAGCAGGATGGAGGTACTGTTTACATATTATCCTTGGAGTGTAATTTCAAGAATGTAGGATCTTGGGAATCAGAAGTGTGTCTCTGTTCTGGAAGAGTGGTGATTAATGATAGTGCTGTGTCTGTCTATGAAATTTAAAAGTAATTTTGTGCACACGTTTTGTTCACAGCAGGGATTTGAGCAGCATTTTCATGCCAGCACCCACATTATTTCTAGAAAGATTTTATGACAGAGAACAGTGCTTTTCAATAAAATACGGGTTTCACATCTGGTGCAGCTAATGCATACTGAACAATGTCCCTTATGAGTTATATCCACTTAAAATACTTTTTCAGAATAAAACATGCTCTATTTCTTCTTGAAATCTACCCTGCAGAAACGAGCCACCTGGGCTACTATGGCTCTTAAAGATATCTTTTTTCGTTGTTTTCTTTTAGGATGATTTTTAGATGTAACATTTACAGAATTTTACATTTAAAAAAGGGAGCCTAAAGTAGACCTGCAAATAAATTGAGCCCGTTGGTTGGGGAGAATAATGAAAATCGTTGTATATTTTCAGATTGACCACGGAGATGCACCATCTGAAGCTAACAGTGAACCAAGGCCAACACCAGCAGAGAATGGAGTAAATTACACAGCCTCTCTTACACCTAAACCAGCAACTCAGGTTGTCCACAGCCAACCAGCACCAGGTAGAAAAATAACAATTTTACAAGTGCTTTGTGTTTAAAGAACAAAGGGGGGGGTTGTGTGTGTTTGGTTGGATAAAATAGGTAGAAGCTTTCCCACCACTTTTCTGTGCTGTTAGGGCTTGTCTTCTTCAGATATACAAATATCTTCTATTTAAGGGTTGCTTTTGTGATGAAACTGAAGTTCATTACAGGCAAGAAAATGTACTGGGGTTTTGTTGTTGTCATTGTTGTTGCAAGTGCAGGAATCTCTTGGAATTGTTTTTACAAATCTGCCGAATTTATGCACGTAATTACATCTTGCTCCACACACGCAAAACCAGTCTTAGGTACTTATCTGTGTTTTCTGTGGACATTCCTCCTATAACAAATGCTTGTCAGACCACAGTGTTTGTAATTTTATGACTGCAGTCTGCACAGGCTTGGTCTGACTGACTTCCAAGGAGCTGGATCCTCCTTGTGTACAGAGATTTTGCGCTGACCTCGTAATGCAGGGCAGTCACACTGTCAGCCTAGTGCCACTTAAATGACTCCTGTGAGGGAGTTCAGTACCATTCCCCTTATAAATAAACCAACAAAGCTCAGGCGGGTTTTTGGAAGGTCACCTTTTCGTGTTCCTTCCCAGGGTTATGTTGTTGTTCAGCTCAAGGTGTGCTTTCTCAAATGGTTAATAAATGCCCATGTCAGTGTGTGTCCTGTGACACCTGCCATGTTTTGACACCCAGTCAAGCAGCACAATACTGGCTGTTGTTGTAAAAGAATTAGAACTACTCATCTCTTTTACCTCCAGGTTCGGTGAAAGCACCTGCGAAGACAGAAGATCTTATTCAGAGTGTCCTCACAGGTAATAAACGCACAGGTCACACTGCATGAATGACATGCTTTTTTGTCAGGAAAACAGGTTTTTTATGGAATAGGCCCCCTGACTTAGGCATTTCTTTGAGTGATTAGGACTGCAGTAACTCCTAGAAAATGTACGTGCCATGTTTTCTTTCTCAGATTTGAAGTGATTAAAGTTTGAGCACATTCCATAAGATTGGGTGCCAGCAGGGAATTTTTTAAAAATATCCCACTGTTGTAGTTTCACAAGCACCAAATTACCATCTAATGCAGACAGAAGACCAGCATTATTCTGAGAACAGGAGCTAAATTTTTGCTGAATATAGTGAATAGGAGTGAAGTCATTTTATCTTCATTAGCCTTGCAATGTTCCCAGTGCTCCTGCAAAGCTGAAAATTACCATTTCACTGAGCAAACTGGCCTGCCAGTTACATGGGGCCTATGGTTCAACTGGGAGCCGTGTCCTCCAGCTTGGAGTTAGTTTAGATTGCAAATCCCATAAATCAGTTGATTTTATAGTTGTTCTTCTACATTAGAACCCACTCCATGCCCAAATCCTGTGCAGACCTACATTTAGGTGTGGAAAACAGGTAAGACACATGATATTCGGTGTGTTGGTTGCCTCTTACTCAGTCTCCCTCAGTGCAGTAGAAGGAGCCTGGCCTGGAGTGTGGGAGCACCTGCTGGCCTCCCACAATCCATGTGCTCTCTGGGGAGGGATCTTCAGCCTGCCTTTTCCAGAGCTGTGACCCCAAATCATGGAAGTCGTCATTCCTTCAAGCCCATTGTGGTTTTGAATTCTGCTTTGGGGTGAGCTCAGCGTTCAGCCACCAGTCCTTGGCTGGGCTGGCAGCCAGGGGGCTCTGACTCTTCTGAGGCAGTCTCCACCAAGAGAAGTAAAGTCTCTACCAAGATTCCATGGGGATACTGGGACAGATACCACCAGCCAGTGCCCAGGTCAAGGCAGGAGAGCAGGGGGGTGAGGGGGGTTCAGGCATCAGCATGTTAACAAGAGCTATCCAGAGGGAAGGGAGACCTGAAGTGTTGGGACAGTGGGTACAAAAAGGACCTGTGGCCGTATCTATGTAAGATCACATTTTTATATGTTGGGCTGATGAAAATCTTCAGCATCTGAAAGGGGTTGAGGAAAGAAAGCGGAAGGATTTTATTTTGCTATGCTTCTTGGTGTTCTAAATTTTCATCTCTCTTCTCACTCCTGTCAATTAAATTTGCCACAGTGTTTTCAGTCTAGTTACCTTATTTCCAGGTAAATCTACTCAGTTAGTTTATGCTATCATTTAATTTACCCACAGTGAACAAGCTTTGTTTCATTCCTGGCTTCACTGATTGAGATCGTGCATTATTAGAAAATTGAAGTGGCTTTTGTTATTGTCATTGTAGAAGTGGAAGCACAGACTATTGAGGAGCTGAAACAACAGAAAGCTTTTGTTAAGCTTCAGAAGAAGCACTACAAGGAAATGAAGGACCTTGTGAAGAGGCACCACAAGAAAACCACCGACCTCATCAAAGAGCACACTGCAAAGTATAATGAAATCCAGAATGACTACCTGAGGAGAAGAGCAGTTTTAGAAAAAACAGCAAAAAGAGACAGCAAGAAAAGGTATGTTAAGCAGCTTTCCTGATCTTGGTATTAGAGGTCTTTACTCAAGTCTTCTTTTCTAGTAGACAATAAATGGAGGTGACATTAGAGCACAGAAAAAATCAAAAGCAGCAAGATCCCTAGTTAATGGGGATGAGAGCATTGTCTCCAAGTGAGAGCCTTGGAAAAAACCCGTGATATAGTAGAGAGCATCAGATGTAGAATTAGAGAAAAGAAACACCTGAAGGTTGTTAAGATCTGACTACCATTTAAATCATGATTGATCCAGAACACTTGGAGAGTCTTTTACTGACTGCTTGGCTTTGCTTCTGCATGCACACTCCCTTTGTTCTCTCTTTTTCCAAGCCTTGCATCACCCTGTCCCTTTGTGTGTTTTGGTACGATTTTTATATTTTTTGTTTAGGCAATAATAAAAAATGAGAGTTGTATTTATCATTTTCAGTTTGAAATGCAAAAGACTGCAATGACTTACTGATCTTCACACAATTATTGTCTTGTTCCTATGATAAGGAACTGTATATTAATAAAGGTCAGTTCTTAACTCCTGGCAAACATACACACACATAGATACAATCAGTGTCTGATACTCTTGCAATTGAATTTTTATTCCTCCCATTGGTGCATCATTCTTGTTTTAACATCATTTATTTTTTAAAGTAATTACATAAGCACAGAAGTCCTTTAACTTTTACACGAAGCTGATATGGCTGCAGTTCTTAAATACAAAGACACTGAATAAAAAAAAAATTACTGATACTTTTTGGTAGGAGATCATCAGAGAAAAAAGCTGCAAGCATGGTCTGGCTGCCAAGCTTGTTGATAGTCCCTCTAAATGTAAGTGACTGGGATTCAGGCCATAACTTGTCCCTAGGCAGGAGCTTATTCATTTAAGCTCTACTGATGACAGAATGTCATTGGGCTTAATAAGAGCTTGACACTCATAATATATCTACATTCAGCTGGCCTTAACTGTTGCCAGTTTTCAGGCTTCCGTGTTCTATACTTTAGTTTAATAAACTCGCTTAATGACTGGTTGTCAACTGCAGGCACAGGGATGTTTGATCTGCTGTGTTTTCTGTCATCAAAGTGTGTGACAGACAAAACAACGTCATGTTTCTCTTTTCTCTACCATATTCTGTTCACATTTAAGCAGGAAATCAAACCTAATAAGTAAAATGACTCGTTTATCTTTGAGCAAAAAAGGATTTGTTTTGTTGTTGTTGTGTTATGATCTGACCATAAATCATTCCTGATATCAGGCAGTAAAAACCCTGCAGTTCCAATCCGTGGAGCTGTCACAGGGGTTTCAGAGACCTGAAGTTTTATGGGCAGATACAGAGAAGTCTTAAGGTTAAAAAACCGGAGGTTACATTTTAAAAAGGCAGGAACACATTTGCAGGGGGTTTCAAACCTGCAAGTACATTTTATCTCAAGCAGCAGCCTTCTAATGGAATCCTGTATCCCAAGGAAAAAGGCGATTTGTATAATTTTAAATTATTACTGAAGGTATTTGCCTGTTAACTGCAAAGTATAAATCACTACTTCATCAGGGGTCCCTGTATCAGACAGCCATAAAAATGTGTTGTCTCTGCTCAGAAGCAATGTGTGCTTCATGCCCTTGTATAAAATTGAGCCCAGATTCAGTAAACTCAATGTCTGCAGGAAGTCTGAAATATTTATTTATCCACATGCACAAGTGTTTTGTTGGTGTTGTTCTGAAGTCCCTTTAAGGATAGTGTCTTGTAAAAAAAACAGAATTTGAGCCAGGGTTTAGAAATAGGCCTGAATTCTTTTTCCCAAATGTACAAGAGGAATGTCAGCTTTAAAATGTGTAATGGCATAATACACTGATTGTACTATTCATTACTGCTGTCTTCTGGCTCTGTAATATTTAAATTCCCCTCACCTATCACACTGACACCACTTAACCTCTTAGCAGAATATTCAAATACAATAAAAATACAAGAAATAAAACGAGGCTACCTTGGGATTTGTGTCCTCGGGCCGATGGAAGCAGATTCCCATTATTTCAGTTGGAACCACTCTAATTGACAGCAGCTGCACACTCGAACCTGGGAGAGAGGAGAGAGGCAGCCAGTGTGGCAAGTTCTCTGCATTGTAATCCCTGCACATTTCTGAGTAGCAAACTCATTTTTCTCCTGGTGTCAGCCCCCTCTGTTCAAGGTTTTGTTGTTTTGTCCATCTCCTGCGCTGTTCTGACGTTTCCCAGGCAACTGATTTAACACCTGAGCACGGCAGCAAACACAGCAGCAGAGCAGGGACACAGCATAATCTTAGTTTTTAACATATTTTCCTTGGGTTTGGTTTAGTGCTGCTCTGAGAGTGATACTGGTTTTGCTGCTTGTTTTTCACTTGAGCAATTTAGTGTCCTCACGTCTTCTTTCACGTTTACATCCACCCTTCCTTGTGTCTCAAGGAAGAGTAAAATATACCCAAACTGTTCCTTAGTGTTGCTTTTCAGCTTCCTTAATGTGTTGTTCCTTTGCTCCCCTGTGTTGCCCGTCTGAGCTTTGCTCCCCACCGGGGTGTTCACCTCCCTTCCGAAGGCAGCAAATCCATGGAGCCCTTTCCTCTGTGTGTGCTGTGCATGGCATTTCCTGAAGGGGGGACAAAATACCAAAAAAAAAGGGATGTTCCTGCAGTTTCAAGCGTTTTATAAATGCAGATGTAAAGTCGGGCTCTTAAATTTATTGCTGTGAGTGCAGGCAAGGATGACTCAGTTTCCAAAATACTTTGCATTCACCGTTTCTGCTGAAGGCTGTGCAGCTTTGAAGTTCAGGTTACGTGACTGGAAGGGGATAAACAAGTTCCATGAGCATCTGTTTATGGGAAATCTTGGCAGTATAGCTAATTTATACTAGATCTGGTTGACAGCACCGCGGTGGGCCAGTAAAATGAGGTTTAAAAGCAACAGCCATCCTGTTAATAAACTGCTGATACTGTATTTTCCCTAAAAGATTAAATTATTGGACTTATGGTGGCTAAAACCACTTATCTTGTGGTTGTATTTATCATTTTCAGTTTGAAATGCAAAAGACTGCAATGACTTACTGATCTTCACACGATTATTGCCTTGTTCCTATGATAAGGAACTGTATATTAAGGAAGTTATTAATGAGGTATTTATAAACATTAGCCTTAAAAACAAGGTGTAAGTGAGGCAGAGTGTCCATGCCTTGTGACTGAGACCTTTGGGGGGTGTGCCTTTGCAGGTCTGAGACGGGCAGCCCAGACCACAGTTCAACTATTGAGCAGGAATTGGCTGCACTGGACTCTGAAATGACCCAGAAGCTGGTGGAGCTGAAGGAGAAGCAACAGCAGCAGCTGCTGAACCTCCGGCAGGAGCAGTATTACAGTGAGAAGTACCAGAAACGAGAGCACATCAAACTGGTACGTTTGTCATGGCTCTGCTTTCCCTCAGCCGGCTCGGGGCGGGCAGTGAAGGCAGCACACCACAATGACATGGAGCTTCTTTGTGTCACTTTGCCACTGACACTCCCAGCACCTTGGAAGGCTTTGCATGGAAGGCAGAAAGGCAGCAGGGCTGTTACTACCTCTAGTTACATAAGTCTTGGTTTGCTGCAGCTTTTGGATGATGATCCTGTTTTTTGTACAACACACAAGGAGGCAGAATTAGCTGGAAAATAAATTGAAATACCATGAAAATAAATAAATGAGAAGAGATTCAAACGTTCCCCAGGACAGAGAGTCGTGCCAAGGAGTGTTCCTGTTGCAGATGAATGCTCTGAGGGGATGCAGGACATAATCTGTACATGGTGAAGAAATATTTTGTGTCCGTTAGTCCAAGTCAGCTTGTGTTTTTACAGCTGGAGTTTGGCTGACAGCTACAGCAGGATCATAGGCCCTCTGAGCTGAAACAGAGGAGCTTGGGCAGATGGCAGCTGATGCTAATGGACATTCTTAGGCAGAAAAGAATACTTTTGACGGGTGTTATGAGAGTGCAAACTGTTTCTTAACTCCAGACAATCCTCTCTCGCGGTTTTTTCGATTACCTGATGTTTTGCCTCAGCACTGTTGGGTGAAGTAATCTGTCTGCTCTGCCCTGACGTCCAAAAAGAGCAGATCAGAGGAGTGACATGTGTGGATATGTCTCAGCAAGGCCTTTGCACAAATTCAAGTAACAATTGGGGGCTGCAGCTCAGGGATTTAAATTTTTATAAAAATGAACCATTTTGGACCCGCATAGTTGGGCTTACATTGTAAGGTAACTCATTTCTCTTTCCAAAATGGGAAATGGCCTTTCTCAAAAGCAAAGTCACATTTTTGGCATTATCCAGGCGCGCAGTGTCCGACTAAATTCATGTTTTAGCACAGAACTCTCAGACAGTTTTCCCTCTGAACTGTGCAGGAGTTAATATTCCAATTAAAATCTGCCTTGCAGCTGTGAGATTCCCTCTGATGTCTTTCTTTTAGAGTTGAACCTATTGTCAGTACCTTTATTCTTTTATCTAAGGAATGAGAAGCTGGATCAGACCAGCTATTATTATTATACATTCCTGGCTCATCACCCTGACAGGGTTTGTTTTACAGAACCAAAGTTTAACTAGGGGGGGTGATTAAACCAAATTGGTCCCATTTCCCACTTTATTCTCTATTCACTGAAGTCGCACACAAGCCCTGTCCATGTGTCCTTTCCCATCAGCATCCCCACCACAGGGCTGGGACTTGGTTTGGGGTTTCAGCACAAATGAGGTGGGACCCAGCGCTGGGCAGCAGATTCCAAACCAGCCACTCAGATCCCTTTGAGTCCACGATTCTGCTGTCAAAATGCAGGTTATGCTTCTGTGCTTCTTGGCTATTCAGTGACACAGGAGTTCAGTTTGTAATTTGTGTGGTGCAAGTTCAGTTTGTGGCCATCTCTGAATTATCCACGGGCGTTTCAATCCCTAGCAGAGGTAAAATCCGCAACACATGTTTTGGTTTTACATTTTAATGTGGGGAAACTGAACCATCTGGATGCACAGAGAAGCAGTAGTTTCTGTGGAAGTCGGGCACACACCAGCCTGGCTGAACTCCACCAGTTAATAATGTGTTTACACTGATAAGAATGTTGACTGGCTTTGGATCTCTGGGAATTAATCTGGGAATGGCGTAACACTTTCTTCTGCAGACTTTTGAGGAAACTTGGATGCCTGTGTAATATTTAGCTGCAAATACACATTTTTGTTTCTTGGGATTTTTTTTTTTTTTTAGCTTATTCAGAAGCTGACAGATGTAGCAGAGGAGTGTCAGAACAG
Organism: Corapipo altera; assembly: GCF_003945725.1. NCBI lineage: Eukaryota > Metazoa > Chordata > Aves > Passeriformes > Pipridae > Corapipo > Corapipo altera. Next base: position 4,583,658 of record NW_020884911.1, read on the forward strand.
TCAACTAAAGAAACTAAAAGAAACATGTGAAAAGTAAGCACTGTTCCCCTCACCATGGATTGCTGCTCCTGGGGGGTTTGTTTAGATACGTTTTGAACTTGCCTTTGTTTTTTATGCTTCAGAGAAAAGAAAGAACTGAAGAAAAAAATGGACAAGAAGAGGCAGGAGAAGATCACAGAAGCAAAGTCCAAGGATAAAAATCAAATGGAAGAGTAAGTGTATCCCTGGATCCGTATCCTTCTAGGTTATGAGGAGGCCAGAGTTTTCCCAACTGGAAAATCAGAGAGAGGCAGAAGGCAGCCTTTAGTCAGACCTCACCAGAACAGTGGAGTCCTGACTTCCACCAATACTGATTCCATTTCCTGGCACTAATCTAATCTCCTGCTCTGGGAGCAGGGGAACCTGGGTCAGCAGCAGAGGTGCTGGTGTGTGGGGTGGGGGCATGACAGAGCAATCCCCCAAAATGCTGTTATTCCAGACACTACTCCTCTGAGTATAAATAGGCTTAGTGGCTTCACTTCCTGCAGAGCTTGATTTCACATTCACTTAGATTTTTATTCCTGAGTTATCTTTTCTTCTTAACTCGAAGTTTCTCTCCAGAAGAAATAGCGACAACATACTTTAGGTTTACTCTGCTTTTGTGATAAAATTCCCCTCAGATTTTCAGCTAGTGATTCTCCTCCAGTGATGGTGTCACTTTGGGTGGGAGAGAGAGGAAAGCTGAGCTCTGAGGGTGCAGTTTTTCTGAACAAGGACAGGAGTATTAATTTCCCTTATGCACCACCAGACAATACAAACCCTAGTTGTGCAGGTTGGTTATATTCTTCCCAAGGGCACAGCATCTAGGATTGTTTGCCCTCCTTCATTTGTTTTGGCAAGTAGCTCAAAAAGAAAATGGAGCCTTTTTGTCTTGCACTGTTATTCTTGTGACCAGTCTTTACTTTAGTAGCATTTAAGGGCAGTTAAAAATACAAGAGGAACAAACAAAAAAGAAAATCGGAAATGTTTGGGTTTTACCACGTAACAAAGGCACAACTGTGTGTGGTTTTCTACAGGTGAAAAGGGTTACCCAGATTTTGGAGCCTCTCAGCAGACAATCTGTTTATTGGGTAACACTGACAGGAGGTGAAGTGCTTCAGATGATTTAAGAATCAGTGCTATAGGATTTTAATAAACGTCCACGGAAAAAAAAATAACAAAATGAGAATAATTGATTGTGAAAAAGAGGGAGAAATATTTAATATGGTTAGAGCTGGTCAGGGGGGCCTGGAATTCCTATTAGTAAAAGGTAGTTGGGCATTACGGAAATGTTACAGCAGTAAAAAATCAATGGCAGTAGGAAATTATTTGGTGAGAGGTTAATGGGACACCAATGAGAAAGGCTCAGGAACAGACAAGTAGCAATTCTTTTTTGTTTTCCTTTCGGTTTTTTTTTTCCTCATTCTTCCCAAGGGCTTTCTTTTGCCGGGCTTTTTAAAGAGCCCTTGGGAAGGGTGAGGTGGGGACATGGGAAACTCAGCTTTCCTCTGTCTGTGACACAACTGGTCCTCACGCTGGCAGCAGGGCAGGGGGCAGCAAGACCTTCTGGTGAATCCCATTCCAGTTATTCTGGCTCAGCTGTTGCTTATCTAAAGATTTTTACTCGGGTTTGGGAGAGAATTTTGCACAGATATGATACACTGTATTAATGGTTCTTACCTAATTTTCTTTAGTCTACCCCGGGCTTGTGTAGCTGCCTAAAACAACATGATTTTAGTGCCACCTGAACAGCAATTCGCTGATCTTGACTGAGGCAATTCCATTTTAGAATTCTGTCCTGAAATTGGTCAGCTGAAGTACCCACAGATTGTTATTTTATGTGCTTTTATGTCTTGTCTTCAGCCTTTGACCGATGCTTTCCAAATAATTGTCCCACACAATGACTTAAACTATTTCCTCCAAGTGGGGACCCCAGTCACGTGTGTCCTGCTCTCCCTGGGATCTCCGTCCCTGGCTGTCACCAGCAGTCCCTGCTCTGACAGAGGCTGTTTCTCTGCTCCATGAAGTGCCACAGCGTGGCACTGTGTGTCTGCTGATGGCTGTGTGTGCTCCCAGACCGATCTGGAACACCACCACTGCTTGGAAAACCTGGCGTTATCCTGTGGGAAAAGCCTGTCGTGGAAAAGCCAGGGGGTTGTTGTGCAGGGCACGGGAAAGTCTGAGCCCTTCCTACAGTGAAGATGTTACAGGGGCACCTACAGGAAGCGCACCTGAGTTAATTAGTCAAATCCCCACATTCACAACATGGCCCTAATTAGATCACAAGAGGTGAGGGCATTACAATCCATTGGTGTGATGTTATTGACCACAATAACTTGTTGATTGCTCCTCCCCAGAGAGAAGACGGAAATGATCCGATCCTACATCCAGGAGGTGGTGCAGTACATAAAGAGGGTATGGCAGGCCATGTGTTTATTTTTCATTTGTGGGGAGAAAATGTCAGCTTTCATCTTCTGGGTGATATTAAACTGCAGATTTCGAGCTTCTGCAGCTACTGGTTTTTTACAGGTGCAGCGTAGACTTTTCTTCCCATTCCAGTTAAAGGAGAACTGGAATTTCAGACAGTTCTTTGTTAATTATTAGTCAGTGTTTGAGGGATGGTGCTGAGAGAGGCAGATTTTAATACAATTTCATCTTTGAATATCCTTCATGTACTCATGGAAAATGTAACAGGTTTTTTAATTGGTTGCTCTCTCTTTAAATGCAAAGATTGTATAAGGAACTCTGAAAGTCAATAAACATTTAATTGCAGAGTATATTTTAACTTTAATTGGATTTGTACAGTTGCTGAAATGTAAAAAGCATTCTGTGAGCTCTGTAAACACAAGTCAAAGAATTTCATTACAGGTGTTAGCTTTGAGCTTTTCTGAAGCTGTGGGTGGTTTACACTGGGCTGAAAGTGTGCACTGCAGTGTTTTGATGTGTGAAATCACTGTGAAACATATGCAGCTATTGAATTTTCTCTTAATTTCAGTGCACAGATAGTTCAGTTCAAAAGTTCATTTCTCTCAGGAAGGCCTTGATTTAGGAAGCAAGCTAAAGAATTAGCAAACTAAGCATGTTTAGTTCCTGTTGGAGTTAATTCCAAGTCTGAGTGCTTTATTACATGAGGCCCAAAATTCATCAGCATATTCATTTAGGACTCCAGGATGCAAATCCCCTTCTTCTGGGAGCAGGGGCCGTCTCTCACACCTTGTATAAGAAAAGCTAAAGCAAAATAATGTAATTTTAAAAACTGCATTACGCTTTTGATAGCATTAGGAGTGTACAGCAAGTCCTTTAGACATTTCTGATTCTAAATCCCGTGTGTGAAATCTGAGATACATTGTTCACACCCAACTGTTAGAGCAGTGGTGTGTAATTTTATATTGGAATTACTGATAGTTTTGATGATAACTTTCTGATTTTAATGGATGACATGTTTGTTGGGAAAGAGGTGGGAAAGTGAGGCTGTGCAGTCTCTGAAAAAAGCTTCTCTTCTATTTTCCTGCAGCTAGAAGATGCTCAGAGTAAAAGGCAGGAGAAACTTGTAGAAAAACACAAGGAGATCCGTCAGCAAATACTGGATGAAAAGCCTAAGGTAAAGAGTTTTTGAACATATGTTACACTGCTGAAAGTGTCCTTCAGGGAAGAAAGTGTTCTTGCAGCAGGTAGGCTGATGTTTAAACGTGAGAGGATCCGTTGGCAGCCTCAAAGCCATCGTCACTAATATTCAGGGTGAAAAAAGTCAAGTGGCAGCCTAGCGTGGAGCACCACTCCAGGTGCAGGTGTCAGAAACGGGGCTTATGTTTTAGCACTCGTGTTGCTGAAAAGCCTTCAGTGTGAGAGGTGCTCCCGGCCAGCAGAGTGTGCCCTTCCCTCCTCTGTGCCCCAGCGGCACGGGAACAAAACACAGTTTACATTCGAAAAGAAAAAGAGATATCTCCTTAGCATGCTCCCCGCAGGTGCTCGTGGTCGTTGGTCAGGATGTATTTTTGTGCAAAACAACGAGCTTTTCCGTGATAATAGCGCTTAATATTCTGCATTGCTTGCTGGATTTCCTCCCTTTGATTTTGTGTTACATCTACACTGTGGCATTCTGAAATACATGTTCTGATCTTTGTGACTGTGGGCGACTCTTGCTCCCAGTGAAGCTGGTGGCTGTTTTGCCCTTGACTTCAGTGGAGAAGGTTCAGAGCCCTCCACCTGTCCATGATTTTTCCTGTAGAAAGACCTAGGGAACTATGTAATCAGACTTCCATATGGAGGGAGACTTGTTTTCAGCGGAGTTCATATCCAAGTATAATCCTTCACAGCCCATTGTGTCATGTCTGCTTTCATTTCTTCTGCTCTTGCTCAGACGTGTGTCCTCAGCTTCACTTTTCATTTCTTGTCTGTGTCCACAGTCCTAATGTTTTTGTGCTTGTATTACAGCTGGAATTCTAGCACTGGGTGTGAATTAATCAGTGTTGTCATGTCATTTCTGTGAAATAGCCAGAGAATAAACTAGGCTGAGGTCTGAATAGCCAGAAGTTTGCAGTAGTTTGGAAAAATAAAAATGTTTGCGCTTCCAATTTCCCACTCATCTTTTTAAAATCATGTTCATAAATGAGGTGGAACTTTTTGATGTTGTGGGCATCTGAGTGTAAAGGCTATACATAATATTATGTTTTATATTTGGTGCTGTAGGATCATGAGCTTCTCGGGCATGTGAACTGGAATTGAAACATTGGAATTTAAAATGCCAGAGAATAATCTGCAAGTACTTCTAACACTGGCTTTTTGTGAATACTGGAGCACTTGATTACTTCTCTTCGTGTCCTTTTTTTTATTCTTGATTTTTTTTTTTAATTTATTGGTGTACTGAGGAGTAGCACAAAGCACTGACAACTTGTCACTGAGGACTTGAGTTATGTTTTGAAAGATTGTGCTGGACTGGCAGTGTAAGACTCTTCCATCAGCTTGTCCATGTGCCAGGTGTTAGGTCATGGCACAGAGCAGCTCCAGATCCCTGTTTTCCCCTGGCTCTGGCCACCGGTGAAAGCACTGCAGTGATCATCACTCTCCATCCCTCCCGAGACACCCTCTGCAGTACATGTGCCTCCCAGGGCCTGGCTGCAGGGCTTTTTTCCCTTCCCCACGCACTGAAACAGGCACTTTGCTGGATTTATGGTGGTGTGTGCCTCTTGCTTGCATGAGAGGATTTAGGGAAAACATAATTACTCATTTTATTAAGTCTCTTTTTATGTTTTGCTTCATATCCCTATTTCATATCCATATTTGCTTCCTTAGTGACAGGGCCTGTGATATAAAATAGATCAAATGATTTCCCAGCTGAGGAGAGCTGATGTATTTTATGCAGGCAGCAGCCTTCCTGGGGGCTGCTTTTTTAACAGCCCAGCCTCTCCTGCTTCAAACACCCACTAAAATTTATGCTGGCCGTGTTAAAAGGGTTTTCTGGCAGTATCAACTCGGCCCCAAACAAAGAGCTTAATATATTAAGAGGGAAAGAATCTTCAGTATTCTTCCCAATAATTCCACTGGAGACAGATTTGCCATCATCAGTCACTGCCACGAGGTTATTTATTACTGACTCACAGTTTGTTGTGTTCTGACTCTGTGCACAGGGCTCTTCCCCAGCCAGGAAGAATCCTGTGTCACAAAGTGTTGCCAGCAGGGCTGCCACACTGCTGGGGTTTTGTTGGCCTTTCTCAAAGTGTGAGTTTGCAGCTTTCTCTCCTGTGGCGTGTGGAGGTCACCAGAAGAAAATTTGCCTCGGAGTGCTGACATTTTAGACAACAGTTTTTAGAAACTGCACAGACTGGATGCAAGTCAGTTCCCCGTACTGGAGGCAGAGGTTTTGGTTTTTTTTGTTTAAAATACCATGTGTCAAGATGAAAGTGCTTAACTTGAGACTGATTTACACCCTAAACTCTGCCTCTCCCTCATGTGTCATTTCTTTTTAATGTTTGGACATGAGGCTGGTTTGCAGCTTTCATTTGCAGGGTTATTGTATAGCAAAAAGTTTTTTTTCTCCTATAAGAGCTGGAAACTTCCTGAACTGGTGCTTTTAGGCAAAAGGTTGGAAACAGTTCTTCAGCTTCTTGTGGTACTGCTGAAGTCAGGGCAAGCATTGGCTTTAGTGAGGCCCAGAGGTCGTACTCTCTCTGTGTAAATAATGATGAGATCTTTGTGAAAAACTAATCTCTGCTGCAGCAAAAACTAGAAATTGAGTGTTATAATCAAATCTGTGTGTGTGTAACCAGGCCAGCCACTCCCACAAACATGTTTGGCAAAGGAGACTATCACCTAGTTAAGAAGTCAAGTGCTGACTGACTTGAGGTAAAAATTCTCTATCTTGCCATTTTAGTGAAATCATATGGGAAACAAAGTTCAGATCTCTCCTGCTGCTCTTTCCTCACAGCATCATTACCCAGCAAGGCTGTTTGTATTTTCTATCACTCCTTATTTTTCCCTGCATTATCTACTGGCAGCTTTATTATCAGCAACAACTTGTATTTTCTTTCTCTCCCATTTTACTTCTTTGTCTCCCCCTCTTAGTCACTGATACACATTAAGCTTGTCCTGTCTTTATCTTCTTCCCCTTGGGCATCTCCTCTGCCTGCTGTGGAGGCTCTGCAGAGAGACAGCTCTTTCCACTGCAGTGTGTATCAGAGCAGGGTGTGATTCTGGATTCTCCATGTGCCTGGCACACGTTGTTATCTGAACTCAGAGCGACCCATCGAGGACAGGCATGGTCATTGTGTCTCAATTTCTGTGTCCTCGACAGCTTGTGCATCAAATTAAACATAAATCAAGTGCATTTCCTTCCCCCCCCACACACACCCTCGCCTCCAATTTCATTGTAATTACAAAAATCAATACACGTGAGACACGACAAGGAATTAATTATTTTTCGGGGAATCGACTCAGTTACAGTAAATAGGCCCAAGCCTCCTCTAATTGAAATCAATGAGACTTTTGTTAGTCATGCTCACGGGTCAGAGCTACACTTAAATCTCAATACAATAGCTGCTCCTGCAGTCAGCTCCTGCTCCCAGCAGAGTTATCTGCATTCTGTGGGCTTCAGTGGGCCGTGCTCTTGCAGCCCCACTGCCAAGGGAGATGTAACTCCTGTGGTTCCTCAGCCAGTGCTCATGTTTCTGCTCACACTGACCACAGCCCCAGCATAGCCAAGGCCTGCCAGATGGGCTGGGCTCCTGGAGGGATGTGGAAAATGGCATATTCAGGGAGGGCTTTGTCTGTGGGAGAAGGTCCAACAGGTCTGCAGAGGCACCAGGAGCTGTGCGAACTTTGTCCTAAGTGTTACAGCTCTGAGCCCTTCCAAATGAAGGAAGAGAATGTACAGCCTTAAGGTGTGCAACTCCTTTTTTCTCTCCTCGAAAAGTATAATGAAAACAATTTTTAAACGTTGTCAATCAGTTCTTGATAATGGAAAATAGAGGCATCTGATGCATGCTAACTCACGTTCATACATTTATGATCTCCTAAATTGGCACGTTATTAATTGCACCCCGCGGGAGTTGACACTTCTACGTCCAATCAGAATTAATATTAACACTGCACCTGAAAAATTTATGAAGGCACAAAATGATGAATATTTAAGTTACAGAACAAATTAACAGGATGCTGATCTTTTACATCAGTCAAGCCTTCTCATAACTCTGGGGTCTTCTTCCCGTTCCATAGGGCTGGAAGGGCCCTTCAGGGTCTGAACACTGACTCCTTCCTTCCTGGTATTATAGAAATGAAGGTGTTTGAAAATCCATGGATTTCAGATCGATGCTTTCTGGTTTCCTAGGATATCTAAAAACACTGCAAAGGCTGCAGCTTGCCCTGTGATTTAGGTGACACTTTAGGGTCATTCTCATGCAGATGATGCCGGTGAGTTAAATGGAGCTGTTACCTGACACAGGGTCAGCAAATGTGTTTTACAGCACTTTCAGATGTTATTTCAGTTCCCCTCAGAGCTCAGAGCTGCTCTGTTTGCTCATCTGGAAGGGAACAGCTCTGAGGAACTTTGATGAGTATTCCAGTGTTGTGTCAGCTCACTGCATAATTCACGACAACATTGCCCTGTCCTCCACAATCCCTTTTTGATCCTTTACACCTCTGCGGGAAGCCAAACTGTCTTTTGGGCTAGCTGCACTCAATTCAAACACTTCCAAACGCATTCCAGCTCAACCTCAGGCAACTCTTCAAGAATTCGGGGGAAGGAGTTTGGAGCAAAAGGTTATTTCAGTTTACTGAGTTTCATGAGACTTTGCTTTGCCTGGATTTGGGTTGAGTGGTGGAAGTTGCCCTCCTTCACTAGTCTGCAGACTCATTGCAAAGAAAAACAGAAAAGAAATGAGTTGATAGCCAGTGTAATATTTGAAAAATTCTCCTTTTATTTTCTCCCCGTTTAGGTAAAAATTTCTTTTTTTAGTTTGCTCAATTTAAACATTTCCAAAGTTTAAAAAGAAATCTCCCTTGAATCTGTGGCTGCTAAGCTAGAATTATTTGTGACATTATCTGCCAAAAAAAGCAGAGAATTAAGAGGATTGAAACAATTTACTGTTTGTTTCGCTGTTCAGCTTCGTCTTGGTGCTTTTGTATTCATCAGAGGGGAATAATAAAATGTTTCCCTACCTCATTAAATGGGCAGCAGCATGGAGAAATGAATGGAATTTTCTGAGCCTCAGTGAACAACAAATATTTGAGGGGAATATTTGAAAAAAACCCAAAATCTAGACTGAGATTTCCCAATCTTCCTGTGACTTCATCTGGCATCTCCCCACTTCAGGATCAGAGGTTGCATTTAAATTTTGGGATGCAGTGTTCCCAGCCTGTTCCCTGGAGGATCCTGGCCCTTTGCTCAGCACCTCTCAGTGTTAAGCCCCAAGTGACCATCAGCCTGACTGTCTGTTTAATAAACTTAGAACAGCTTAAGCCCTGATGGTTTTTGAAATGTTGTATTAGTGCAGTTGCTAAGCAGTCCCCAGCTGCACAGTATTTTTTTTAGGGGAAACCAGGGTTGTCCCTTTTTTTTTCCTGTTTCTCCCAGTGGATAAACTCTACTGAATGCACTCTCAGCCTGGTAATTGAGTAGTAAATAATCTCACTTCACTCGTTAAAATTAAACAGTCTGACCTTTATCCTGTGCCAGTTTTATACCAATAAAACTTGCTTAAGTTCTGTGAAGTGACTGCCTCTCACTAGGCCTGAGATCAAAAGAATCCAGTCCCAATAACAGGATGCTCAAAGGGTTATTTTTGATTAAGACCTTGCTTGTTTACATTTTTCTTCACAAATCCACATTTTAAATGGTTGTTTATTTTCTCAGCAGAATAAATATTACAGTGTGAGAAGTGGGTATCAGGTCATAAAAGACACATCTAACAATTTGGGGTGATATTTGTTGTGCTAATTAAGTGTCTTCACTTACATATTCTTGGCAACATTAACTTTCAAATGAACAAATCAACTCATTTCCAGTGTGAATATGCAGAATGTGGTTTTAATTTATTTTATTGAATACTGGTATCGCTTCATTTGAATAAAAATGTCACCAACCCTTTGTAGGAAGAATGTATAAACATCAAGAAATATGAAAATCTGGTCAAATTAAATTGGAGTTTATTGATGAGGGAGATATTTTTCATGGATCGTTCTAGTGGAAGTCAGAGGAAATCTTGGGTTTGATGTGGAGCAATAAAAGGGGAGATAAATTACTGGAAAGGGCAGACTTTTTTCAGTTTTTCGCTGGTGTAAATCAAAAGGAACATTATCAAGTGAGCAGTGTCTCTGGTGATTTAAACACGTTAGTGAAGGCAAGAGGATGGTCTATAATGGAGGTCATGTGGCAGACAGACTGGATTTGTGAAGGGTAGTGAGATGTTCCTGGATAGCATGCTAATAAATTAGAACCGTGAAGTCGGGTCGTGTTCTTTTAAGAGAAGTGACTTTAGAACCCAGCTACCATCTGTGGACAAAAGGGTTCACAGAAAGTTATATTAAAAAAAAAAAAGGCACAAATTTGAAAATTCTTCCTGAAAAAAAGAAACTTGGCAGATTTTTTTTTTTCTGATTTGCACAAGTGAATCTGTTTTGTATTTTACCTCCCTAAGATAAGCACTTGGCTCATGTTTCGGCCCACTGTGGTTAATTATTTAATTAGCCTTCCTGACACAAGGAAGATGAAATCCGAAGGGGAGCTGAGACCGTGCTGCAGTCCCAGCTGCTCCCCACTGGTGTCCAGTTCTGTGGGATACAGCCCAACACTGGGAGAGGTCCCTGCTGCTCAGGAGCTCCCAGGTGGCTGCAGGGGAAGCAAAGTAACTCTCTATACCCAAAGTAACTCCCTGTACTCAAATTCAGAGGCAGCACCCCCCAGGCTCCCTCCTGGGACGGTGCAGAGGTGAGAGGTGCAGAATGGTTTGGGTTGGAAGGGGCCTTTACGACCATCTCATTCCCACCCCCCTGCCATGGGACACCTTTCACTGGACCGGGTTGTTCCAAGCCCCATCCAGCTTTGCATCCACACTGCTCCTCACCACCCCTGTGGCTCCTGCCGCATCCCGGAGGTGCTGGATGGCAGATTAGCCCAACTGGGTGTGACTAATGAGCAATAAAGGTGTCGTTATTTACCATTATGCAGATAAAAGATGTGTGTTCACAGTTCCTAACGGCCCTGTGCCGGGATGATCCATCAATCTGACAGGAGAGACTTGGTTTCCTGGCAGTGGGGCCGGTGTTTCAGAACACCCATCCCCACATGCAAACAGGCCCACTGGTTAAAAGCAAGAGAACTACTTTGTTTGCACAGTAGCAGATTTTGCGATACTGCACTGTTCCTCTAATTCTTTTACGTGCTTTATTTGAGTTAGAAAGCAGATCAATTAAAGGGAGAAGAAGGTAATATTAAATTGCTGTTAAAGTGATCAGCTGCGTAATAAGCATCAAAAAGTAAAAGCTGCGTTTTCTCCCCTTGAAACGTAGAATTATAGGATGGTTTGGGTTGAAAGATTCCTTAAAGACCATCTCCTCGTTCCAACCCATCTGCCATGGGCAGGGGCACCTTCCACTAGACCAGGTTGCTCAGGGCTCCATCCAGCCTGGCTTTCGACACTTCCAGGGATGGGGCAGCCACAGCTTCTCTGGGCAAACACAAATTACTAAAGTAGACCTAACTTATAATTTTGATATTTGTGAATAGTTAGTCCTCATCAAAGCAAGTGAAATTCCTATGCAGAGAGGAGTGCAGTGTGTTCTACCGTAGACTGAAAACTGGGAAATGGGTGGGAAAAATGAATATGTAGCTTCTTTCTGCAGAGTTGAGTTCAGGGTGACAATAACATCCTAGAGAGAGCACGCTGCCTCTGCAGAGGATTCCCCTCTGTGTACTGTAGGTGACTGAGGATGACAAGAAAATGCCACTCTGGAGTGAATAGTGTGTGACACCAGAAGGCCCCTTATCTGTTCTCTGTGGCCTCAGACACTTTCACCTGCACTCCCATTCTCTGCTCGACCATGTGTGTTGGGGTTAAGGCAAAGTGCCGGCTGTCACTCGGGCCCTGCACTCCTCTGACCCACTCCTGCACTCCCTGTGGTGCAGCAGTCACTGCTTTCCACAGCAAAAAAATTCCCAAAGAGGGGACAGGTGGCCAGCAAGGTAGCAAGTGCCTGTGAGAAAACAGAGCACGAAACTAACTGGTGTGTTAACATTGCGGTCTCTGAAGAGAAAACAACTGAAAGAGATGTTAAAAAATTGAAGAAGCCGGGGACTGCAAACGTTTTGTGTCAGGATGTTTAGCTTAGGCTGCACAATATTTAAGCCTGATGAGAGAAGTCTCTGCTGTGGAAATGTTTGTGGTTCTGCAAAGGCAAGTGCGCTCTCTGCATGTTAAATCTCAGGGAGCAACAGGGCACTGCAAGCTGTTGACTCCCCTTCACCTTTCCGTGAGCTGGGACAGTACTCCAGGAAAATACATTATAAAACACAAACTACATTATGCATGGTGTGTGCACAGGTAGTATGTTTGAAATGCACACAGGCATTCCTGGTGCACACACAGCATCTCATACACATGCTCAACACTCTCAGCCAGTCAGAGAGAAACACCACAGAGGCAGAACCAAAGGCTCTTGTACAACCGTGCTCATCATTAGAGCTACAGCAGCAACATATTTCTTAATTATCAGACCTTCAGTGCAACATGACAAACGACGTGAGATTCGGTTTGACACAACTAATGGAAAAATGTTGAAAGAAATATTAATGCTTGGCGTGCGAACTCATTAGAGAGATGTTTTAAAATGCATGAAACGGGGAGAAAATATGTTCTTTAATGAACAGAGAAATAAAACCACTGGTCCTGCAAAGCTTGTAGTGTATGAACAGTTTTGTATATGCAGGTCATTTGTTAGGATAGTGTTCATGGCTTGGTGCAGAATCAGCCTGCAGAGCAGAGGCACTACTGGAAATAATTCCGTGTGTCTGTACAGGAGGGAGCATGGACACTGAAGTGCCTGTTAAAGGTGCAGGTTGCTTTAAGCAGGACACTCACAAGATGGGTGCTGGGTTCATCTTACTTACACTGAGATGCTTTAGGACAAAAAATAAAATGTTAGAGAGGTGTAACAGAAACGGCAAAGGTAGTGTGAGCGTTTCAAAAGTAGACCTGAATTAAAAAGGATATTTAAAACTGTCAAGAGAATAACCCGTTTCAGGGGGGCAGATGGGTTGTTTTTAGAAAGAACAAACATTTCTGCAACAAGAATATGCTGTTGTTTTGAGAGGCAGGAACTTTCCCAGGAGTTTAAGAGTACTCAGCTCGGTAGGGGAAGAAAACCCTGCACATCCAGAAGGGAGAGAAAAGCGACAGGGCAACCAGCACCTCGGGCAGGTGTTTGCAGTGCCGCGTGGGTGAGCTCTCAAGAGTCTGGCAGCCCTCGAGTCAGTAGCAGAGTAGCTGGGAAGGATGTTCCCTGGAAAGATTTCTTTTCATTAAATTTCTCCTGTGACTCACTTGCAACAAATCAGTGTTTTCTGCCACAGGAGCTCCCCAGAGTCGCTGCAGTTGCATAACCCAGTGGCTGTGGGTGATCCCGGGCTATCGGCTGGATTGGAGTGACTCAGTGCGTTTCCCATTATTCAGCCCTTGTTTGGAAGGGGGTTCTTGCCCAGAGATTATGGAGGGTGACTGAGCATGTAAACTGCAGCTCTGTACCTGTAAATGATCTCTTTTGTGGAGTCAGGTCTGTAAGGTTTGTGTGGAATAAGAGGATGTGCCTGAGAAGGGGAGGCCTAATCCAGGTAGGAGCTTAGGTGGGAGCCTGGCTGGTCAAGGCAAAGTCCTGTAACATTAACTTTTAACGTTGTAATGAAGTCTTGTCATATTGAGTTTTCCGTGTTATGAGCATGGTGAAAGTTCACAATTTCTGTTCTTCTTCTCCCCCCCCTAAAAAAACTTGAAAGAAAAACCAGAGTCTTGATGTTCGTCTGATTGAGAACTAGTGAAGGCATCAGAGAGAAAATGAGAAATACCAATGAAAGGAGGTGTACTGGGAAATGAAGTATAGATTCTTGGCTAATTCTCAATTACTGGATTTTTCACTTTATATCCAGGGATTAGATCTGTCCTAGTGGCAGCCTAGAGTTCTGTGCTCAGTAGTCTGTGAGCTGTAAGCCCAGCGGGCTCTGATGAGCAGTTCAAGGATTCCAAATTTATTCAACAGGGTGCAACCAGTGTGTGGCTGCAACACCTGCAGTGCTTTTGTTTTGAAAGGGCCAAACAGACAAGAGAGTTTGGAGGCTAAAGATTGGATTTCATCAGATACAAAACTTGTTAGCTTATATTTTCAGCATGAACAAATCAAAACATATTTATGTCAAAATCTTTCACTGTATGTTTGGGGTTTTTTCCTCTTTCGGACCTGATCAGCTGTTCACACAGTCCTGTTCATTGTTCAAGTACAGTTTCCAGCAATATTCTACATTTCCTTTGATTCGTCTCACTCATTTCTTGAAGTGAAGGTGACTGCTGACAAGCAATTTTATGCCAGTTTTAGTGAAACAAACACCCTTGATTTATAAATCCAAGAAGCCTCCTAAGCCTCTCTTGGCAACAGAAAGAGACCTCAATTACCAGGAGATAAGACAAGGAGAGCTAATTTCTGTGGTACCATAATGTTACCCACTGTCTTTTTTTTTGAAAGATGTCCTCTGCAAGTACATATTATAGAGCAAGCAAAATGCATATTAATCTTCTGAAGATTAATAAATGGACATTGCTTAGGGGCCAAGCTGTTACCTGTAACCTCACTAATTCCCCCCTGGCCAGTATGAATTTTAATCAAAGGAAATTATAACGAAATGGAGTAGATATAGTCCAGTTGCTTATATTGCTGAGTAAATGTGTTTGTATCTACTTAATAGTAAATATTTGATTATGTATGCATATGCACACATGCTCACTAGGCATATTAAGAACATGCCTGTGCTGTGACTGTAGAGATTAGTTTGATATGTACATTTTGGATGCACCTGTGAAACTACAGTTACAGCCTTGCAGGGTGTAACATTCAGGGTTATAAAATGGTATTAGTGATTTTCAGACTGGCTCATGACAGTCTGAAAAGGTGTGGTGCCCCACTGACCTGGTTTGGTCAAGCCAAGAGAAAGCAGCACAGAGCCCTGAGCGTGGCCGTGCAGCTCAGGAAGGAGCAGCAGCTGATCAGTGATTCAGAGGCCTCACCTCCTGCCTTTCACTCTGCAGCAAACACAGCCCTAACCTTGTGGCTCCAGTGCCTGCCTTAGACAACATCAATTACCATCATTCCTGTGCTTATCTGCATGAAACTTCCCTGGTGCTCCTGCAATGATATTAGGGATTTGTTAGGTTAAGCACGTTTGAGACCTTGAGGTGTTTAGATAATAAGGGGTATATAAATGCAAATTAGATAGTAAATATAGGAGAAAGTCATGGAAGGAGGGTTTCACTGAGAATTAACTGCTAGATAAATTCTCTTTTTAGCAATCCCTGTGTAAACTGCAGTGACTGGTCCCTCCAAGGAGAGGCTCTTTGCAGTGCTTAAGCAGGTACCTGTTTCTCAGGGCTCTCATACAGAAGGAGCTCAAACACATTTATATCCTCATCCCAAAGATTAACACGTCGTGAATAATGACAGATTGCAAACCAGGGAGATGGATTGACAGGGGAGAGGACAAGGGAAGCATCAAAATGCCATCCTGCATTGCCTTTGTGTGTGTCTTCCCAATTAATGTGTAGACTCTCTCCTCTTAATGGAATCTTTACCTCCAGAGCCACGTAAACCATTCTGCTTAGCACTGTTTATTTTTTCACTCCTGTTTATTGGGAGTGCCTAGTGTGATAGCTTGAAAACAAATGTTCCCTCTCTTCCAATCACTTCCCTTTCCCATCTTTCTAATTGGAAATGACATTTTTAATTTGCTTCCGTGTTTATTAGTCGGGCATTCCTGCTTCCTGGGATTATCCTGATGCCACGACCTCCCTACCTGCCCCATCTGGCGTGGGAGATGGGGAAAGCTCAGTCACTGAGAATTTATTGTAACAAAGTTCAGATTAGCAGGGGTAGTTTCACAGTTTGACATTCTGTGTTATGGTGATACTTCAAGGAGTGAAATGTTTCTACCCTGAGTTTTCTTCTCTATTCTAGCAGGCAATTCTTGCTCCTGCAGACAAGATGTACCAGACTTCTTGCTGCTCTCATTATGTAATTACTGTGTACCCAACATCACTTGCTCAGTCGTGGAGTTGTGTGAGGACATTTACAGAATAATCGAGATCCTCTGGTTTTTTGAACTCCTGTATTTTTCTTTGATTTTATCTTTGGCTGAAGGGCAGCATCCCAACGTTTTTAATTTTCTTTACACACGGAGTACAAAAGCTCGGTGATGATCACCTTGCCTGTGACGCTGCTGTCGTCAGTGCTCCTCTACTCAGCCCTTCCCTACCCCATTTCACTCAGAGTCGCTCGCAGTTTGTTGTATCATTAAAAAGTAATGTGACTTTCTAGTTCACAGGAATACAGAAAATTGTAGCATTTAGAGTCGATGACATATCGTGAAAAAATTCTCCAGCGTTTTGTGTTGGTTTGCTGAGTTCACTGTCTCCTCACCTGCAGACACAGTTACTCACTGTGCAGAGGGCACTGGGGAGTGTCCTTTCTGTGGTGCCTTGCTGATTGTTTTCCTGATGGCAAATGGCTTTGCACAGCTGCCACTGAGGGCAGCGCTCTCCAGTAACTTTGGTGATGGCTTTTCAGGTCAAGGCTCCTGTTTCTCCTTCAGACACTGGGCAGAGTTATTGTCTGATGCAAAAGCCTGTGACAACAGGCAATATTAATAAAACAGCATGAAACACTCTCAGTGTGTTATTCACCTTATGTGAATAGTAACAGCTTGGCCTAGGTTTTATATGAGGAGCTGCCTTTGGAGCAGTAATTGATCCCACACCGTCTTTTGCCTTACTAGATTTGCATTTTCCTGTGGAACTACCTTGGATAAGATCATCTGTTCTGTCCTACACTGCTTGCAGTGCGCTGTTATTGTGATATAAACCCACAAATAACTCATATTTAATACTCCAGTTTCCCTCTCAGGAGTTTCCTGTCAGTAGGCAAAGGACTCCTTGATATTCTCAGCTGGCCCTCACAATCCTTTCTGCAGCTCCTGATGCTCTTCCTGCTTTATCCTGTCACTCACACTCGAGTCCTCGCTACACAAAACTTAACAATATCATTTTTGTACAAGTGCATGTGCAGCCCTGGATCATTAGTTACTCCGGGTGTGGCTCTTGAGACATCAGGAATCAGAGGAGCCTTCCCCCAGCACAGACCATATTGCTCCTGCCAGGCTTCCCCTAATGGCTGGGGGGAAACAAAGCAATATCCGGCAGCAGTTACACGTTATGTATTTTTTACTCATTTCACATAATAGCTTTTAAAGTGTTTCAAACGCTTGGCAGCTTCCATTTCAGTTATGGGTGTCTTTAATAAGCAATTACATACAGGCTTTGGGGGCATTCTTTGTCTCCTGAGCGTGTTAATTTGTAAAGAAGCAAAATTTCTAACTTGTCTGTTAACTGCCTCTTAACCAACTTTTAACCCACAATTTAATCACGTCTCCCCTTTCATTTCATATTGTGTGTTGCACTTCCCTCTTTGTTTGATGCAGAACACAGTGCTGGAAGATGCACACCACAATATTGTCCTTGACCTCCCCGGGACTCCTTAATTCCACTGAATTCCTTACTTGTTGCTGTTGGGTTTCAGTTTTTTCTGCTGTTACCCATCAGTTAAAAAACAAGGATTCAGTTCCTCATGAGTGACATTTGGGGGTTATTTCTGCTGAGTTATGTTCAGTTATGGCATTGATGCATAGCAGTTCATATTGCATGTTGCAGTGTTAATATTTGGGATGAGTCTGTGGCCTGAATAGGAAGTAGCCCTTTGTGGGGGCTGCTGACTGATCCAGAATGTGGTGGATTCCCTCTGTCCATGGTTTATCTGCTGTGGAGGTTTCTTTTCCAATGCATTTTCTTCAAGAATGTTGTGTCCCTGGGCTGTGCTGTCTCAGGATGTTCAGTCAGAGGTACCAGACAATCCCAGTGCACAGTGAAGCTCCTCCGCCTCATCCACAGGGCTCGGATCAGCCTGAGCTTTCCCTGGATCTCAGCCCATCAGATGAAGCAGCTTCTCCACTGCCAGAAGTCAGGCTTTCCCAGTTTCCACTTTTTCCTTGTTCTTCCCCAATTTGTACTTTTTCATAGCCAAACTCTCTTGGCAGCTCAAGGTGAAGTGCAGTTGAATGTTCTCTCTGTTGCTGACAAAGACAGCCCCTGTTGGGTGGTTTGGTTTCAGCTCTGTCTCCATTTAAGCAGCAGAAAAATTTAAATAGTTTTCAGGGTGTTCTTGGCCACTGCAGCTGGTACTTCCTGCTGTGCAGGGACATCTGTACAGGCCATGCTGGCTTCCCAAATAACAGCAACAGGGATGTCAGACACACATGAGGCGCCCACGGGGCAAGAAATGTGAATAATGAAACACTGCTGGAATGAGATGACTTGGATAAACAGCTCTTAAATGGCAACCTTTTCTCCTGTTCTTTTCTGTATTTACATAGAATAATTGATCAGGCTGCTAAATTAATTTTTTTATTATTATTTGGAGGTATAAGTTGTAATTATTTTACTATAAATTGCTGATTAAGAGCCATAACTTTCAAGCTGGTATCTGTCTTTTTAATATATTGATCTTTCCTGTTTGTTGTTTTAGGCTACTGTCCTTTAAAGACATCCAGCACATCAAATCAGCCTTTTAGAATAGTTGGGTATTTGGGCTTATTTAGGCTGACAGTTTGATTTCTGAGCACCACAGAGTCTGGTGTCTGGTCACTGCAATGGTCAGTGTAGATCATTACATGGTTCTTCTAATGAATTGGTCAGAGTGTAAGGGACCCTTAGAGTTCCTGAAGAGATAAAGGTAAAATTATAAACTCAAACACCATCTTTGGAGTACTTCAGTGAGTTATGCTCTTTTGAAAATGTTACCTATAATGGCATCCAGATGTCTACACATGGTTTTATCCCATATATCTGGCTGGATGTTGAATATTCACCCTTTTAATGATTTGAATTTCATCTGGTGCCATAAACAGCAGGCAACTGTGGGCTGTAATCGTCCCATTCTGCATTTCTGAAAGGTTTTATTTCATTTTATTTAGTGGCTGAAATCATACCATCCTCTTTTTCTTTTCTTTTTTTTTTTTTTTTTTTTTGCGTTCTTTAGTGGACTGCTGATAGACAACATCAGTGTCTGTGAAGAAAGTTGCTGTTACTTGGGTTGGTTTTCTGTGCCAGTGATTCTTTCAGCTCCCTTTCTTGAAAATAGTGACTGACAGAACATTAGAGGCAGACCAAGTTTTGGTGTAAAGGTAATATTTCACTGCCTTGTGGTTTTTTGGGTCTGAACCTCTTCACATACATGGAAGTGCAGAGTGTTCTGCAGATCATTTGTTAAAGTTTAATGCTGTTGCCAACCAGCAGTGCCAGAGTATTGCTATCCTGGGAACATTTCATCCTTTTCACCTTTTCCTATTTCTGTGTGGGTCTGTGCAAATGTGATGAGTAACAACTGAAGAACTGGTCAAGTGGGATGCTCTAATTGCATTTCCTCAGGCTTCGTGTTTTCAAGGCTTTTATCTTTCCACATTGCTGCACTGTTTAATTCAGCTGAATTAAATGATGAGTCTTAAAGTGAATTTTTATGAATTAAAGGGGCCATGATGTAACTGAAGAGTCCTTCAAGGGCAATAGGTGCAAAACTGGAGGTAAGATAAGACTCATCTTACCTGAATTTAGATATCTGCAAGAAACCTGTGCAAGTCTCAAGTCCTTCAAGGGAAGGGAGTGGTGCAAGCAATTCACCTAACCCAGTTTTTATTCCTGCCCTGCAAGGACTAACAGGGAACTGACAGACATTCCAATAGGACCTTTGGCACATATTTTGATTAAAAATTACCTTGAATGTGAGAGTTTTAAATGGTGTCAGCAGGGCCAGCTTGAACGTCTCTAATTAAGGAGACAGGCCTCACGTTCCTTAAGCAAATGATGAATTGAGATGAACTCTTCTGACAGGTGTGAAACTTTCTTGATGCATGTGAGAACAAATATGGGATGGCCTCGAAATTGCTGCCCCTCATTTTTGTCTGTGAAG
The DNA here is from genome assembly GCF_003945725.1 of Corapipo altera. Classification (NCBI taxonomy): domain Eukaryota; kingdom Metazoa; phylum Chordata; class Aves; order Passeriformes; family Pipridae; genus Corapipo; species Corapipo altera. The sequence goes on from NW_020884911.1 coordinate 4,603,437, forward strand.
CAGATCTCTTTTGAAGAATAATTCTTGGGGTTTCAATCAGCTGTTAGAGAAGATTTTTAAATGACTCTTTAAAAAGTGATTTATCTTTGCTATTTATTTATCTATCTCAAAATGAATATATTAACATTAGATTGCGGTACTTTCAAATTTTTTTATAAACCCCACTAGGTCTTGTACAAGGGCTCTCTGATCCTCTTCTAACTGGCCACCTAAACCTGCCCCCAGGCAGTGAGTGAGGTCCAGGGATTTTCCTATCTTCAGGGATTTTCCTGCCTGCTAAAAAGGATGGACAGCAAGCAAATGAAACAGCAGCACCTTTGTGCTCAAACAGCCCGTGGTTTTAATCCTGTGTAAGAAATGAAGGAAGGCAAATGGTTTTATATATATATATATATATACATATAGTTCTATCAGAATATATTCTTCAGCTTCCAGAGGAAATGAAACATCAAGAATAGAAGGAAGAAAATGGTAGGAAGTGTATCAGAATGAGGATATGGACAGTTTGTAGGTGATGGTGAGGAAGGGAATGCCTGGAGATGCAGGAGGAAGATGAAAACTGGGAGGTGCATTTGGCTGTTCTGTTGCCTGGCAAAGCAGTGCCAAGATGCTCTGGGTTAGGCTCTTCCAGAGCAGCTTCAGTTCCCCCAAACATACTGGTGAATCTAAAGTTGAAGCTCAGATAAGATTTGTGATTTGCATTGCGTGCCTTCAAATCAAAAGGAACAATAATGAGTGCCATTGCAGTTTATACATATATACACCTGTCTTTATTTAATAACAAAAAGCAAGGAAAAATTGTAGAAGTTAAGACTAAATGTTTTACACTTGCATTTCAAAAACTTTGAATCTAAAATTTTGAGAGTGACTAATAAAGTAAGAGAATAAGTTTTGTTGTCAGGGAGAAAGGCAAGGTTGTATTTCCTCTGTGCTTTTGCTTGAGCAGACAAATTAAGACTAGGTATACGTTCAGGTTTTACTTTTTAATGCAGTAAGAACAGAAGCTGAATTTCTGTTGCTCGGAGTCTTCTTAACCTCCAAGCTGGCTGAAGAAGCTCATCCAGAGAAAATGAGGCAGCACGTCTTTACGGACAGAGCCAAGAGAAAGGCCGGGGTATGGAAGTATGAAATGGCACATTCTCTAGGAAGCTGATCCCAGCTGGGCTGCAGTTTCCAGGCAGGATTATTCCGTCTCTGGGAATAGCTGTGAGTGAGCTGCTCCCCGTGGAGCTGCCCGGTACATTGGACAGCGCTGGGCCTGCCCGGTGCCTCCCTGCTCCGCTCGGGGCTGGGCAAGGACACGGATCAAGGGCATTCTCCTGTGCTGGGGAGGATAAGTGGTAACTGGTTCCCTGGGCAGAGTTTCACAGAGGTGACACCTCAGCCCAGCTCTCAGCTGATGGTAAATGACAGGGTATGGGGGGGGGAGGTGTTCTGGAGCTGGGTGACTGTAGGTGAAGCCTGCTGGGCACTTGCATTTCTAGGGACACACTCTCAGTGCTCTCAGTCCCCCGGGAATTGCTTCACAGACAGCAGAGAGGCAAAACAAGGGGAAGCTTAAAGCAATGCTTATGACTGGAAAATATCTTACACGGTAGACAGACCCTGTCTTTTAGTTCTGGAATTTATTCTGTAACCATTTCAGAGAGAGGGGAAAACTCCCTCTGTTGATCTTCCCCACTTGCCTTTGTTCTTTACTATCCTTGAGGTTTTGAGGACTTTTTGCAGGCTCATTAAACTATGCTTTCCTCCAAGCACACATTTCCTGAAACTGGGTTTGATTGTGTTCTGGTTCTCCTCTCAGCCATTTCCAAATTGGGAGCTGTTAAATTCCTGCTACTTTGCCATGGGACTTTGGGCAGGTTTGTTTTGGGGTTTTTTTGGCTTACTCTTCGTTATAACCCTAAAAGCACATCTAGTGTGGTCAAGAGAACAGTTCTCTGAACAGATCTGGCACTGGGCTTGGCAGCTGTGGAGGAGTTATCCCTTGAGTTAGGAACCAGGGAAGAGCTGTTTTGCTCCAGAATGATTAACAGGGTGATGCCATGGAATATGTGCCCAAGCAAAGGTTTTGGATACCATACATTTTTTTGCTCCTGTGACTTAATTTAGGCATTCCATGTGGCACTTCAAAATAAAGAGCACCGTTATGGAAACAGAGTTTCTCTTGGCCTTTGCTCAGTATTGTACTAAGTGATCACTTTTGAGGACATCTCTTGTAGCTATTGCCTAGAAAAAGAAGTTCAGCCATAATAAATAGGTTGTGTACACATTCAACAAAACTTTAAATATTTATGCTTTCTAATTTATGGTGTGTGCTCCGTTCCTTAAATAAAGAGCTATCCTGAATGTTATCCATCCAGCTCCTCCTAAAAAACAAACCAGATCACTAACCCAAACAAAGCTGTTCAATTGTATTGCTATTCTTAGTTTACCCCAGTTCCATACTATTTAAGAGATTTCTCCCTTTTGTGATTGCTTAGTGATTGTCTCAGACCACAGCTGAGTGGTGAGAATGGTGTTTTCTAACATGCTCGTGCCTCTGAGGCTGTGGTTCAAGTATGATGGCTAGTGCCCATCGAGTGACCTCAAGGGATCATTGCTGTCTTTATTCTCAACTCAAACATAGCAAAACAAACAATCAGAACTCCAGTTTTGAACCCTAACAGCAGGTGGGTTTGTAAGAATTCAGTGTTTTACCTGCATCGTGTCTACAGCCAACAGTCTCCCACAGCTTTGTTAAAGTTCATTAGAAAGAATTCAAGCCTTCTGCTTTAGTTTTAACATTGTTTGCTACAAAGATAATTAATTTTTAAGTTGGACCAAAGAGGAGGGGTAAAAAATGAGTGGAGTTGACAGCAGAAGCAGGATGAAGGGATGTAATTTTTAAAAAGCATCTCTGTTTACTTTGTTCTCATTTAAGGAGACTCTCTTAAATTATGTTTGGGTTTTTGTGGCATCCTGCTTAAAAACTGCAGGCTGAACCAAGAGCAAACAATTTCCAAGCAGTGTCACAGACACCATGGCCCCTTTCCCACACAACAGCAAATTAAACAGACACTTTGCCCCTTCCACAGACTTTTGAGTCAAAAAATAATCAGACCTAGCAAGGGAGGGGGCTGCTCTGCTAAGCAGCACAGGGAGAGCTTATTTTGACTCACTCAGTGAGCACTGTCAGGGCTGGGATGTGTTTCTTGTGCCACTGCACAGCCCTGAGGGGCACGAGACACTGCAAGTTTGAATTCAGTGCTGTTCATGCTCCATTATCATATGTGGTGTCCAGCAACTAGAGAAATAATACCCTGTGCTTGGCATAGCACTGTTGTCACATGAAGGTCAGGTCAGGTCCTGGTTTTCTGGGCACAGACTCTGTCTCTGCAGCGCTGTGGGAGCTTTGCTGTGGGTTTGAGGGAAATGAGAGACCTTAAAATTGTAACAGGGTCACCGGCCAGACCAGGCTCTGCTGTGCATTTGTTGCCTGCAACTGAAGATATTCTGTGTGAAGAGGTTTATGTGGAACAGAATCTGTGGAGACAGGTCCACCAGATGGACGCAGGGACAGGATTTAGATTTGTGCCATGAGGATCAGCTTTTACCAGAGTCTGAGGCTGAGGTACTGCTGAGAACAAAGACACTTGTGTCTTGTATCATGGAATAGTCCTAAGAGTTATATTCTACTTCATAAATATACTTTTAAAGTATTTTTAAAACAAGCTATTGTTCCGTGGATAGTAAAAGCTCCAATTTACGCATGCACATTTGGCTTAAAATGTATGTTCGGGCTTCCTTTTATTTAAAAGGAAGAAGGGATTTCTCTGATTTTTCGTTCTGAAAAGGGATGCTTGGTATTTTTTCCATAACTGTTGTACTCTTCTCAATAATGACGTAAATGCTGTTTTTTGCTACTTCTTTTGGATTATTTTCTCTCTTCAATTTATAGCCAAGTAACAAAACTTCAGGACTTATCACTTCCTGGATAACCCTTTTCTATGCCAATTATTTTCACTTACTCTGTTACCTCTAGTCACCTCATTAGCACTGTCTCCACTATGATACAACTGCTGCTCCCTGTGTTTGGCTTTCCCTTCTCATTTCCCCCCAAATAAATAAGATTAATATGTGATGGGATGATTTCCAGCCAGCATCTGTCACCTCCTCCTCAGTGTACAGTACACTGTCAGACTTGCTTCTCTGCAGGCTTTTTGGGCCCTGCTTTCTCACAGCCTGGAGGATTTGTGTTTTACAAAGCTTTCTGTTTTCATTTAGAAGAGTTACTGAGTTGGATGTGCCTGCATTCGTGCACCACACGGAACCCTCCCGAGGGTCTGGTCCTGAACGTTCCCAAGAGGAGCTGCTGGACACTTGAGACTTTTAACAGCTTCATTTATAGGTGCCAAGCCCTTGAAAAATCTGTCAAAGCTGAGTAGGTTCAAAATGAGCTTGGAGACCACTTCAGAAATGAAGTGTTTTCAGAGCTGAAATTCTTGTTGACCAGTACTTTGACAAGAACAAAAACTTTGGTAAAGCGTGAACTGCAGGACTTAAGCCAGACTTCAGGTATCAGAGGTCAGGACCAGGAAGGCCTGCTGGAAGGTGGGAGTTATTTTATCTACTCTTTTACCTTTGTCCAGCATCTGGTCCTGGCCATGGGCAGAGGCAGAGTGTGGGTCTGATTCAGTCTGGCAATCATGGCTCTCCTAAAGCCCTCAGCAGTTTGGGGAATCCGGTCTGCACTGACCAACTGTCACTTGTAGTATTCCCACATACCTTCACACTGTAGTTAAGGCAGAAATTATGTTGTCCTGATTATCCTGTAAATATATATAAGAGACTTTGAGCATCTCCCCATGACTTTTGCTGTATTTGATTAGGAACCCTACGTGAATTTTGTCTGTATCATGTCTTTATCCTTCTCCTCTAGAGCTGACATGTTACTGCCATCATTATTTTTCAGAGGGTGCCAGCATAGGAGTGTTTGGCTCTTCATTAGGTGTCCGTATGTAAACCAATAACTTGTAATTACTTCTGAGAGTGCCTTTAGGACAGGAGGAAATGACACTTAGGCATCCATATGCCCTGTTTTAGAAGGAAGTGGGAGGCATCATGCTAGTGCCCTGCTGGAACAGATGTGCCTGGTATGCAAAACGCACACGCCACATGTGGGGGAACTATGAAACAAAATTAAAATTTTAATCAAAGTCTCCCTGCATTTCCCAGGCATTCAAAGAGCAGATTGCTGGGCGTGTAAGTGGGTCACACGTGGTGTTGAGCGATGGCGCTTTGTCCTTTGCCATCTGGCAACATGAATCAATGTCAGCTGGATGCAAACACAACTCTGCAGAGGTGACCTTGGTAACGGGGTCGGTCCACTGAGCAGGGACTACAGGAGGGTTACCTGCAATCCCAGGAACCCTTGCAGGGAAAACCCAAAAGCAAGGTTTCTTGATTCCAGGAAGCCTTATGGCCACCAGCACCAGTTTGGTTTGTCGTGGCTGTTTGTCATGGCAGCCACATGGAGTTTCAAGTCATGGATTACTCTAATCACTTTAATGGCCAAGAATCCACTGAAATTCAAAGTATAAATGAGATGGAAGATGCCAGGTAACTCGTTCATTATGGTCCATTGCTGCTAAAAGGAGAGATTCCGGATATTCCCCAAGGATATGTGTTTGAGGAAACGTAGATTATGAAGCACTCTGTCTTTAAAAGCCTCTGAAGTTTAACCCAGCAAATAGAAGGTATTTGTAGCTCAGCTGAAATGACACTATCAAGACAAATTAAGCTGTAAGTTTTAAATCTGTGTCTGAAATACAAAATTAATAGAAAATTCCAAAAGGAAAACTGTGTATAGTAAAGTTTCCCTCTGTTGTTTCCAACTCAAACCAGTACAGTGTTCTCCATGTACTAAAGGCTTTGCTGGAGTGCACAGTTAACTTGCATTTTTGCTGCCTTACTTTAGGTGTCAATGTTTGAAATCTTTGGCTTAGGCATCTTTCAGAGTGACAGAATTAGAATCGGGTTCTGATGGTTCCCAGCCCCGTTTTGAAACCACTAATCCCACAAAGGAGTTTTGTGGTCTGCTCAAGCTTTCCTAGTTGCCTGCATTAACAATGAAGTCAGAGTTTCCCTTGTATGGAAAACAAAGAAGGGGACAGGCAGATTTATGGATTTCCAGGTTCCATGCTGTCTACAAAATGGATTTAACACCTGCCAAACCTGCAGCAAAGGGCTTCACCCCTACACTGTGCTGAGGAGAGGCAGCATTTTGTTTCTCACACGAGGGAAACCCTGGGAATGATGGAAGCCATCAGGTTTGCTCAGCCTGCCTTCCTCACATTATGACTCATATGGTTAAAAACACCAGCACCAGATGAGAACACAATGCTGTTGTCTGCATACAAACACACTAATTCAAGCTGTGTGTTCACAGACTGAGACATAATTGTCTTCAACATTCAGAGTCATTTGGTTTCTCCAGTTACAGCCAGGCCCTGTTGGAGTTTACAGCTTCTTTTATTATCATTGTTATTATTGCCATTATTATTTCTGAAAGCATTTTATGGGAGCATAAAAACTACTCTTCTTGCACAGTAAATGTATCAAACCACATTTATTTCTGTTTCTGTAGTACTAGAGCAAAGAAAATTGCTGCTTAAAAGTGTGTGTGAGGCTGTTGTAAGAGAGGATGCGAGCAGGAGTTCGCCAGATGTTTATACCTGCTCATTGTATGGGAAATACATTCCCAGATATTTTCAACATATGAAGGAAAAAGTCACGTTTAGTACTGAAACTGTTAAGTAATTTATCTGAATTCCTGTGTCTCAGAGAAAGTTTGCAATAACTCACAGCATATGTCCACAATATGTGGGACAAGCATAGCATCTAGTTGTGCTTTAAGCTTTTTTAATTTTTTATTTTACATAAGTATTATAAATTGACCTGCAGCTCTGGGCTGCCTTGGGTATATCTAGATTTGGGATCAGTGTACAGTGTAAGTTATTTTTAGATGTGAAATACTCTTGCATCCACAAAGAGCGTGGTTATTCACTTGCTATAAATGCACTAGGGAAATAAGTTATTTCAGTGCTTTTTAGTGGTTTGCAATCATCTTCTTTTACTTTATTGGATTGAAATCTTTTTCCAGTTCTCGGGAACTGTTCAGTTGGATGAGTCTGTTTCTAATTGATCACCAAGTTCAGACATGGCAACGAGATCTCCGCGTTCCAATTCGCGTGTCTGGTTTAATTTCAGAGACATAATTTGCAAGGCTTATCCTAACTTCATTAAGGATTTCATTGGGCCCAGGACAGAACTGTGGTCCCTCCTGAAATTGTGAATTCTTGATTTCTGAAGATCTCGGTCTGCATGGCAGTGTTTGAATCAGGGCAGCAGCAGGCATTTCCTAGGACATTACTGGGTGTTGCACAAATTCAGGAAGTTAGATCACTGCAGAGGCTCTTGTGACAGATTCATATTCAGAGCAGAACTTAAAACTCATTAAAGCCCATAGTTTGAAGTGCAAACTTCCATGTAAGCACTTGCTCATGGCGCTGTGTGACAGAAAACAAAGGGAACAGTAATTCCCTAAGAATGGAACAGACTTTTGTAGCTCATGTAATTGTTTCCAAACCAGGCAAAACTGAGCAGACGTTCAGAATGCCAGACAAGGTCTGTAACACCTGGAGATTGGAGATGGGGAACGTTCCTGATCCTACTCCTGTAGGTGTATCCTCAGTCATTTCCCAGAATCTTATTAATTTTGTGGGGTTTAGATAATACTATTTACAAACCAACTGAGTCTAACTTTTCTCTCTTAATTAAGCAAGTTAATTGAAAAATGTCCTTAGAAATTAGATTTCTCCCTTGACACACCGTAAATAAATAAGTTATGTTGGAAAACAAGAGGAAGATTAACAATGGGCTTCAACAAACAGGAACAGCTTAGTTCTCTAAACAACAAAAGTACATTTCATCCTCCAAATATCAACACATGCATTAATATTTATATCCACTTTATTGTGATTAATTTGATTGCATTCTTTTAATAAGAAATGCAGATAGAGTGAGTGCTGTTGCAGATATTCTCAGGAGGGAGGGAAGTGCCCGCTGTCCCTTCACAGTTCCCTGTACAAGGGTATCAGCACTGCTGGTTTTATCACCTTGCCAGGCATGTAGAACCACTGGAATAAATGAGGCTGCAGGGAACCAAAATGCTGCAGTTTGGTCAGACTTCACAGGCCCTGTGTGGGTTCTTTGATCCCTTGGAGAGCCGTGTCCCGAGTCACCTGTGTCCCACACCGGCCTCGAGTTTCTGCCCTGCTCTTCCCTGTAGTTTGCTGGGTGAGATAAGTGACCCCCAGCTTTTCCTCCTTATTTGTGGTCCTGCCTGTTAATGTAAATTTCAGTTGGCAGCAGATTACATTAATGCACCTAATTAATTTAAGCTACAGCCATAGCAAGCAGATGCAGAATCTGCTCAGCCACGCCTGCAGGAAGGGCATCATCTTTGGGAGAGGAAAGAAGGATTGCTGGGGATACTCTCTGCTTTAGCTACACCAATTGAAGTTAGCCATAAATTTGAATGGAAATGCAGCTCAGGCTGCTGTGATTGATTAAATCACCCTAAGATGAGCCTAAGCAGATTTTAGCCTTTTGCAGTGGGAATGAGGCACTGTGGAGAAGAAGAGAAAAATTGATTCACTGGTAAGGGAAAGTACTGCAAACTCTTGCTGGAGTTGAATCTTCTTCCAGTTTATAAGGTTTAGTGAAAAGAGACAGGGATGGCCCAGTCTTTCTCGTACTCCCTCACGATGGAGCCCAGTGGGTGCTGCTTTCCTGGGAACTCTGCAGGTCAGATGGAGGCTCAGACCTCAGGAACACAAGTGCTCAGGGGCAGTGTACTGAAAGCACTGGGTGGTATTTTCCTTAATTCAGGATCACTCCAATATATCCTTTTTTCTTAGCTGTTCCCAAGCTTTCCTGACTCAGCTGTGTTCCACAAGTGAAAGAATTGGTCTGTATCTGCCCAGCACAATCAGTTGAAAATATTTTTGTACAGACCTGACAACAAAAGTGTGGGTGGATAAGGTTAAGCCCAGATGCCACCTGCAGATATCCCCTTGGTACACAGAGGGGGTATTATTCTCTTCAAGGCCGGAAAGGGCTGGAATTGAGACAGAACTGGGTGGTCCTCAAATTTAATGTGCCAAGAAAGAGTTCCAGTCCATGTACTCCTGGTACCTCAGGCTGGAGATAAAAGCCCAATTAAGCCATTCTGCACTTCAGAACGCTGAGAAGACAAACCTCAGCGAGTGTCTCCTGTCTTCCCCTCGTCACCTGACCTCTTTTTGGCCAATTTGTCATTGCTTAGAGGAGTTGTTTTTATAAACCTCAGAACCAGGTAGTAAATCTAGACCTAGTCCACCAGCTGAGTCAATAGCACGCTGGGTTTGTGGCTCATTTTTCAGGGTTATAATCTGTTTGGAACAGGAAATCCGTGATTTTAATTAGCAATAAAAAGGAAATAGTCTACTGTGAATTGATCTTGAACAGGTACTGCTGTACTAAATTAGTTCAAAATAAGTAGGATTTTCCATTCAGCAAATTGATATTAAGACATCTTGAGTTTATTAGCAGTTAGCTGCATTATCTGTCTGAGGCCAACTTAGGTTTCAGAAAGGAGTGAAGCTGAAAATCTGTTCTTAGACACAAACAAATGAGCTTATCATAGAGTACAGAGCATCAGGACAGAAGGGACCTCCCCCATGTAGTCATTTGAAGAACTAATTGTCATATGTATTCTGTCTTACAAAGTAAATGGAACTCATAACAATTTGTCAAAAAGCCCCAGCATTTTCTGTTTGTTTATTTCACAAGCGTTTAATGTTTAATGAAATTTTGGGAGATGACGTTTTCTTGATGTGTTTGTGCAGAAGATCCTTTTATCTGACACTTCATTAGGGAAAGGATTTGGATTTGTAACATTCTTAGGAAATAAATCTCATTTTACTGCAGAGAAAACTGTGCAATCTGCTATATTTAATACAGAGCAGGACCTCAAATTGCCTAACCTGTCATGTTACCTCTGTAAGACAACACCATGCTATTGCTTTCAGATTCTAATAGCATTAAAATTTGAGCTAATAACTTGTGTTTCATACAGTTTTGCAGATGGGGGAGTTGAGACCTTTGCGGTGAAATGACTTGGGGAAAACTGCAAAGGAAATGAGTTTGTCATATAAGGCAACTAAACTGTTTCATTTGTGTGAGGCAGTGAATCAGTGAGATGTCCATTCACCTGATGCTTACCTCAATTTCCCTGGCATTTGCTCCTAATCTTTTCAGAGATGTTACTGGTGTCACTTTGACTGTGTACTGGTGTACTGGTGTGCTTTGGAATGATGTGTACTGGTGTGCTTTGGAATGACATTACAGGATAGGAGAAGAATTTTCTTTAATTTGGCAGTCTTTTAATTTTGAGTATCATTTACAGAAAGGCAGTTTCTGAGACAAGGAGCTACTGGAGAGGGTCCAGTGGAGACCACAGGGATAATGAGGGGTCAGGAGCATTTCTCTTACGAGGAGAGAGTGCAGGAGCTGGGCCTGTTCAGTCTGGAGAAGACTTGAGAGGGGCTCTCATTAATGCAGATAAATATCTCCAAGGCAAGGTGCCAAGAGGATGGTGCCAGACTCTTCCCAGTGGTGCCCAGTGACAGGATGAGGAACAATGGCCATAAACTAAACCACAAAAAGTTTCATCTCAACATGAGGAAGAGCTTCTTTCCACTGAGGGTGGCAGAGCACTGGAACAGCTGCCCAGGGAGGTCATGGAGTCTCCCTCTCTGGAGACATTCCAAACCCTCCTGGACACATTCCTGTGTCACCTGCTCCAGGTGACCCTGCCTTGGCAGGGGGGTTGGACTGGGTGACCTCCAGAGGTCCCTTCCAACCCCAGCTATTCAAGATCAGAGGACTTGGTCCTTTACACCCCTGAAGATAATTTACTTTCCAAATCTGCCTATTAACACTTCACACTTTAAAGCAATCCAACACTGTGGTGCACTTGCTAAACTGGGGCAGTGGGTTCATGTCAGTGGGAAGCCTTCAGGCTTTACTCTCTGTGACCTGTTTAAGGACAGAGGGAAGCTGGAGCCATCCCAGGATACTGCTGCAGGCTGTGTTCTTGCAGAAATAACTGGGTTAGCTGATGCTTAGCTAAGCATCACTCAGGTAGTTCAGCTTTGGGTACTCAGTACCTTGTTTTGCATTTATGCAGTGTGGACAGAAAGCTGGGTTTAAAATGGAGCTGAGCTAATTTCCCTTATTTTATGGTTCATTTCAGAGAACAGAGGTCCTCCTGGGTCCTTGTTATGTTCTTTATTTATATATATTCTATAGATGTTAGTCTTTGAAACACTCAAGTTTTAAAGGCTTGATGAGAATTCAACACTGCTTAACATGAAATATTGAGATACTTGGTCTGTATGAGAGGAATATTTGAATGTGTGATCAGGACAGACAGAGGCTTTACAAGAAGGAAAGTGTCCTCAGTAATGCAGATTGTTGAGTGAAGTCTTGGACAGCTGAGAGATGAAAGGGTTTTGTGAGCACTGAGTGTTTTCTGCAGAGGAGCCTTGGCACTCAGGCTGCCCGGGAACAGGGCTGTTATGGGACAGCTTAAAAGGTTTCATTAGCATGTAAGAAAGAAGGCAGTGATTCCTAAAGCTCTTGGTGGCTGTGTCACCATGGCCAGGGAAAGAACTCTTTGGTTATTTTAGTGCTTACTGAAATACTAACAAAAATAAAGTCGTTGTTACTCCTTTTTGATGAGCAGCTGATCCAAGGGGTGCCCGATTTACCCCTCAGATCAGACTAAAGCAATTTGCCAAATGCATCCATGGAGTGGGGAGTGAACTTTTCGTGTGCTCTGGCTGACACCAATAGGAAAATTCAGGCTGACTTCAAGGGGGCAGCCTGTGTCCTAAATGAGTAAGTCTTGGAGACTTTCAATTCAGGGCCTCCACTGAGACACTCACAAAAATTTGTTGGCCTCATAACCACAGAGCGTTAACTCTTCGTGCAGGACCAGAGGATAAGAGTCCCAGATTGGACTTTTTGTAGCTAACATTCATTATATTAATGGAAATAAGCTTCTAAGGAATAAATTCCATTCTCTTGACCTATGTCTAGCTTACAAGCCAGTAAGTGTTATACTACATGTGGTAAAGGTGATAAATAACATGTTTTGTACACATAGAACTGAAGTGATCCTCTGCATGGACCTTGTCTAGAGGTTTGGGAGTTTTGTTTCGAGCTTAAAGATGCATATTCTAACTTAATCTTCTGGCATTTATGGAACCGTAGTACCATGGCAGTTGATTTTTTTTAAAGGTAATCTATTATTGATCTAAAGTAACCAATAGGAAGCAGGAATGGAAATTTCTTGCCCAGGAGTGCATCTGAAGACTATTCTTGCTGCAGTTGGATTGTGTTTGTGTTTGTTGTTAAGCCGGTGATTTTCACTGACGTGCAGTAGAATTAATCTGAATAATTTTTTTTTTTTTAGTGTCTCAGGGAGTGAAGTCAAAGCCAGGACCATGTTATTCCTCATGCATTTCTCCCTCTGTCTGTCTGCTTCACAGTCAGTCTTGGTCAATGGATAAGCAAACCTCCATGTGCATTGTCTTTGTGACAGGGATGTGAAGGATCTTTGCTGGTCCAGGGAAGATGAGAGTATAACTTGATTTCACAACTGTCAAAAAAGGAACGCAAGTTGCTGCCTTAAATGTTTTTTGTACTGTTTCTGTGTTGCCACGGGGTGGATTTTGTCCTAAGTGTCTGTTTGTGTGACCTTGCTGTGGATCACACCCGTCCTCTGCCCTTTGCTTTTCTGTTTTCCTTGGTTCAGCAGTTCATCTCGTTTGTAGATACCTGTAGAAGAGCCCTCATGTAAAGCACATCTGGCATATTGCATTGAACAGGAACTCTACAACACACAGCACAGCTGGAAACAAATTCTGAAGAGGAGCAATGGCTTAGGAATTTCTTCTTCCATAAAGGACAAGGAAGTTTTGCTTGGTCCATTTCCCCTCAAACTGCTTTTACAAACCTCTTCTGCTCTCTGTAACCTGGTGATGTTGTGCTGCTGTGGTCTCACCCTGTCAGAGTGTGCCAAAGGCAGAGCCAGCAGCAACACCTTGAGCTGCTGAGCAACTGAGAGGTGTGGGAATTATCAAGAGAACTAGAGGATGTACTGGGAGGCAGCTCTTGTGGATAAGCAGCATTCCCTTTTTTTATTTTCCCTGACACAATACACATTTCTTCATTGTAGCTTTAAAGATTCATAACAGATAATTGTAAAGAACAGTCACAGTAACAAGGTTTGATGGGAGGTGTTAGATCAGCACAATTTGCTGTGGTGACTGACAATATTCTGTGCCCCATTTCTGTGTGCCAGTAAGAACAGAAATTTGGACTAATTGTGGCAGTAGTTCTGTATAGTAGTAATGGCACAGTAAGTGAGAACACAACGCAGCTTTTCATGATGGCTTAGAAACCAGAAATATAAAATGCAGCCTTTTTTGTGGCCCTTTGCACAAGTGAGGACACATTCAGGACCATCGCATAATCCAGAATATATTCAACTTCAATATTTTAAAAGCTTAAACATGCACTGGATTGATTGCTGGACTTTCTCTAGAGAGCTTCTGGGATATACCAGCATTAGGTAGACAGTGACTGTGAATAGCAGATAGTGTTTTGACACTCCCCCCTGTCGTTAGTGTTCTTCTACAGCGTAGTTTCCATGTGTGTCTACTCTAAAATGGTTATCTCAGCACTAATAAAAGCAGTGGATACTTGGCTGCTGATTTGGGGAAGTATTTCCTGTGTTGTATTATCTCTGCATTGGAGATTTCCCCAAGAGCTGCTTAATGCAATGTCTGCACACGCAGAAAGAGGCTGCTCTCACTGGAGTCCAGAAATACTTGGGCATTTCCAAATCCAGGTGATTTTGACAGGTACAGCCCTGACCATCAGAATAGAAAAGAGCTTGGAATTCAGTGTTTGTTTTAATCCCCGTGTTTCTCTCTGACTTTCTCTTTCTTGTACTGCAAGACCATGCCTGGAGCTCCAAAACTAGAGAGCACCCCTGTGGTAAATATATATGTCTGCTGCACTGCCATCATTTGGATCAGGAGCATCCCAGTGGTGCAAGTGCCCAGACTGTGTTGTCACAAGCTAAATAAACAGCCCAGGTTGTGAGTGGTGCATATCCTACCTACAGCTAAGGAGTTGTGTCCTGTAACCTTGTAATTCCCTCCATGTGGAATTCATGCTATCCAGATATCTCTGCTACTTTCCGTGGACTGTGTTTTGACAAACAATCAAAGGGAAGATCCTCGGTTTGATTAAGTACAAGGGGGGTTTGTTGTTATTTTTGAATGTTGCTTTTGTTGAAATGCTCGCTTATTTCTGATGTTCATCCTCCAGGTAGGTGAAATCTGCACTTTGGCAAACGTGTGCCTGCTTTGCACACCCAAGTCCTGGGGTGTGAGCACTGGCCAACACTCACCTGTGTGCAAAGTACACTCACACTTTCCCAACCCAAGCTGTGTCCTTTAACAGGGAGCTGCCTGAAAACGGTGCCAGAAATAAGGAGAAGTAATAATGTTGCACAAACTAAGGAATTCAGCAAGAGGATGTGTAGTAGTGTTTCCCAAGACTGGTTTTAAGGGAATTTTTAATCAAATCTCAACCTGCTTTCAGTAGTTTCAAGCCTCATTGAAGTAACTAGGCCGACATCCACAGTAACAAAATGTTTGTGTGCTGCAAATGTACGTGTAATTTTGTAAAAATTGCCAATTTTATGTAATTTGCTTTATCTGATTTGTCTGTCAATGGGAGCACAAATCCAGTGAAGTACATAGATCAAAGGGACAGAAAAATGAAGTGCATCAGGAGAAGTGATAAGGGACTATGCAAAGCAAAGTAGCTTTCTTTTTTCACTTTACATTTCACCTTCTTGCTGCTACATTTTTTTCTGCTACAAACTGTCACCTTCTGCTTCCTCAGCTAATATTTTAGGTTCATTTTGCATGTCAAAATGGTGCAAGCTGCCACAGTCACTGGCACCCATTTCCTGACTGTCTGAAACCCCACATGTATCTTAGAACACCATTTGTGTCAGTGTTAATGCTGTAGCTTTCCAGCCACTGCTGCCAAGGTGAGAAAGAGTTTGAGGAGAAAATAAATCAAATGGTTTCATTCATTTGTTGCAACACAACATAAGAAGGTGGCAGAAGTCCCCTTACACCGAATTTCAATCAAATCCAACTAATTATATTTTCTGCCTGCATTGTGACTCAATTAGAAGGCATTTATGAATCTGCATGAAAGTAAAATGAGGACACAGTGCTCAGACATATTGTTCTGCTTCTTCACCCATTACCAAGGAAGTGACTCAATAATTATATTCAGTTTAAGAAAATGCTTTTGGGAGGAAATGTTTTGTAACGAATTTTAAAAGTACTACTTCAGTTTTTAAGCTATTTCATCTTTAAATATTAAATGAGAAGCTTTATTTTGTGTTATTGTTTGTTTCTATTTCTTTTTTAAAGGTTTCCATTTTCAGTTTGATTTGTAACAAACGTGACACCTGAGACAAAGCACAGGTTGCTTCAGTGAACTCACATGCAGTTATTCCATGGCTGGCTCTCACCTAGGGTGTGACACGGGATGCCATTCCAGCTCTGGCTCCCAGACAATGCAAATACAACCCTGACAGAGCATAAAGTGTATGATGTGGGAAGTGTCGAGATTTTGGTGGCACCAACTGTGTCATGAAAGAGCTGTGATTTAACTTCTGCAAACAGAACCGAGTTCACGGACAGGCTCATGCAATTACTGTCACTACAGAGCAGTAAATCACTTAATACTGAAATAACACTTCTTTTAGTGTAAGACAAGACAGCTGCCACAATAATGTAACACAGCAGAGAAGGAAACTCACTGCAGCCACTTGAAAATGGCCTGGCAACCTTGGTTAAAGAATGCACTTAGCAAGAACAAAAAGCCACCTTTTTTTCAGTTCCTGGCTATAATTTCATAGCCATCTTCTAGTAACTGCACAAACTTGTGTCTTTTTGTTGCTGCTGGATTACCTTCAGGACTTCTCTGATCCAGACCTTAGACCTCTCCAAGAGAGAGAGTTTAAGTTCAGGGTGCTCAGAGTGGTGCGTGATGAACCCAGTGAGTCAGCTCCGAGTGCCTTCGAGGGGGACAGTCTGACAGTCCTGCTGCTCTCCTGCACTACCAAACCCAAGTTTCAGCTCCAGAGACAAACACCAGCTCGGGATGAAGGCGAGTGAACGGTAGGAACACCTCCAGCAGCAGCGTGTCCCACCCCTTGTCCTGCCCAGGCACTCGAGCAAGACTGACCCAAAGGGAACAGGCTGGAGAAGGAGCAGCACCACTCTTGGGAGCACTCGGGGGTGTCCTGGAGGGTTTTCCATACAAACTGCCCTGAGTTCCTGGGATTAGGCCAGAGCAATCTCCTCAAGCACACACTTAAGAGGCATGGCTGATGCTCATTTTTCCTTCAAGACACCCTTCTTTCCCCTTCCCAGAAAAAAAGTGACACTTCTTGCAACGTGCAGAAGCTGCAGCTACACTTGGATCTCCCACATAACACAGCTGAAATATTGTCCTCTTTTAGGATGGAGTGACAGGTTTTGATAAACAGACTGGTTTCTCTGGCTTATATGTGCCTAGTCAAATATTAATGAGCCAGCACACAGAAGCATGAAGTAATTTTTTTGTTTTTCATTAAGTGCATAGATTAAAGAGATGTTGTTTTACTGTAATGCACAGAATTATGTCATTTCAGCTTAGAGTAATTGTTCATCACATCACATTGAAATGATCCTTGGTTTTGTTTTAAAGAGCATAGAAGAACAAGAAGTAGAGGAAAAACAGAAGTAGAAATGGAATGTGAGACTATAGTGAAAGTGAGTGAAAAATTCCCCTTTTTATCTAGTAATGCTGATGTTGTTTTCATTTTACGTGTCAAAACTTAAGTCAGGAGCATCCACAATTTACTGCCTGGTGGTTTTTCTGAAATCTTTGAGCAATAACAGCCCTGATTATTACTTGCTAGCTGCATAACATAAGCTGCCACTGACCATTACATCCTTTTGATACCGTGAAAGCGATTTGTGGCTTCTTCCAATCATACCCCACCCCATTGTCTCCCTGCCTGTTTTATTTACTGCTGCTTTTGCCCCACCTCAGTGCAGTGGTCAGGGGCTGTGTGTAACAGCATGATTGTACCAGCTTCCTTGGCACAGCCCTCCGGGTCATGGGAATGTCCTCTGTTCTCTGCTCACAGTAGCTGCAGTACTCTCAGGTTAGAAAACCAGGCACCACCAAACGTCTCTCTGAAGAGGTGATTGATGTGGGGGTAGGAACTGAGAGCTTCTGAATGTGGAGGTATGAGATGGGTAAAGGTGTTGAAAGGTAGGAATTCTGGGTACCTCTGAAGATTAAGCTTTCCAAGCAGATAGATTAAGGATTTGTCATCTGGGACACCAGAGTACGGGGATAAAGAAGGGATTAACCAGGGCATCACAGCAGAAGGAAGAATTGGGGTACAAAGAGAAAGAACTGATGAATGTGAATCAGTAAAACAGGATTAGTGAAGCCTAAGGGGGAAGATTTAAAGGTAAGAGAGTGAGTTTTTCAGGAAGGAGGAAGGGAACAGAAGACAACTGGGGAAAGGCAGGCAAAGCCTGGAAGAAAGATTAAAGTAGATTAAAGCAAGAGAGTTTCTTTCATTGCTTTATGGAAGGCCTAATGATTAGAAGAGAGTATTATTTCAGGTGTATCTGCTGTCAGGAGGCATGATTATGTGTAAGCAAACTTCCTGTATCCTCCTGTGCCAGGAGGTCTTGGGTTTTCACTGTCAAAGGAGTAGCACTAAGCCACACACCTTTGTCACTGAATCAGGGAATCCTGCTCGGTTTGTATTTTTATTTATTATTTCACTTTATACTGCTTTCTTCTGGAATGCTTTGAGATGCTTTGCTTGCCTTTGAGGAGAGAACCACCACGGTTCTCAGTGAGGGCTGTGTTTGGTAACAAATCCTGCCTCCCTGCTGCGGTTACCTGGCTGCAGAGGATTTTGGTTCATTGCCAGGCAGGCAGTGTTTGCATTTCAGTGTCCTGGGGTGCAGCTCACTCACGTGTGCAGGAGGAACAGGAGCCTTCTCAGGAGAGCTGCAGCTCCTCCTTGCTGTGGAACATCCCCCTTTGGCTTTTCACCCCCTCCCACAGGCTGTCCTGTAATTCAGTCCTTCCCAGGGACAGCTCAGGCTCTGTCCTGGGAACTGTTCCTCTCCCTGGATGGTGCTGGTCCCAGTGTGAGCAGAGGGCACAGGTTTGCTGTGAGCCCTGCTCTGCTCCCTGGCCAGCACCAGTGTGAGGGTTCCTCGGGCTTTCCCCTGGGTTCTTTTATTTGCCTGTCTAGGGGGACTTGTATTGGGGTTTTTTTTTTTTAAATACTTACCACGTCTGTATTTCTATGGACGTGTAACTGGTAAGAAAGACAGAACCAGCTCTGTTTGATCTGTGACTTGCACAGTACAGACTGACTTCTATACTTTACTGAAAGGCAAGTGCTAAGGTGGATTTATAAAGCAACTATAACTTGATTTGTCAGGCTTTTTTTGCTGTGAACCACCCGTCTCTGGCCACAAAACCCCCACATGTATCTCTACACACCATGACATGCTTATGGTTTATTTGAAGGTTTTTACTGTTGCATAATAAGAGATCATTTTTTTCAAATGCTTGTTAAAAATAACACAATTGCAAATGTTGTTCAGTTCTCTCATTGTGGCAAGGTTAGAGATTAAAACTGCGAGGTGGGGCCTTGATTTCATGAGTGTTGTTTTCCTCTTGGACACAGGCAAGGCAGCTAAAAATGTGTGTTTTCTGAGCACAGTAGTTGTGACAAAAGAAAATAGAGCCCATAATGAATATGTTGGCACCTTGACAGTGTTCAGAAGAGAGACTTACTGAAGATGGCAAAATTAAACTGGCAATTGCTCACTAGGGAACTGGGATTTCTTTGTTGTTTGTGTTTAAGTGACAGGAGAATATTGATTTCTCCTCCTGAGGGATGTGCTGTCTTCCTTTCCTGAAAAGCAGGAGGATGGGAATAGAGATGAGCTGCCTTGAAACAACTCACTGAACACTTGAAAAAGCAGAAGTACTTGTTTTAACTCTGTTCTCCTCATACATCCCTTACACTTTAAATAATATGAGGCCAACCTCACATCTCCTGCCTGCGTCAAATTAGGATATCTTGGGAGGATGGTGGGGACCTGGGCAAATCCAATTGCTCCTGCACAGTTAGAAGGAAATCAGAGCTCAGAGAAGAGCCTCCTGTGGCAGCAATTAACCACTTCTGACACCACTGGAGTTTTTCTGTCCTCAGCCTCATCCTGCTCTCAGGATTTCAGCCTCACAGACTGCATAAAGGGAATGGTATTAGGAGAAGCTATGCATGGTGGAGTTACCATTCAGTGTATCCTATGTATGCAAGGAAACTGGGAAACAAAATGGATTGGCACCGAGTAGTCAGGGAGCTCTGAAATGGGGGGAAGGAATCCATCATGCCAAGGTCTGCCTCGCTCCAAAGCAAATACGAGAATGGTATGAAGAAACATTTTTTTTATTCCACCCTTTTGTGCTCTAAGCTCTCACTGCTGCATCCACAGGACAAGGCATCTGGAATGCTTTGAAGTACCTGGACAGGAGAGGGCAGGCAGAGGAGAGAGAGTTGGTTTTTCCTGCAGGCCAGAAAGGAGTGTCTCAGCTCTGGCTCCAGTGTAGAAAACCACTGGCTTTGGGCTGAACAAACTGATGACCTTAGAGAATATTTCTGTGCTGGAGAGGCACAGAATCCTTCTAAGCCACAGTAATAGCTGTGCAGAAATCTAGAGAATTGCCTGAATTACAGCTTCATTCAGGAACTGTTTGAATCCTCTAGTGACTACATGTTAGAAAGCTACAGGAGGAATTTAGTTCACAGTTTTGTTTGTCAGCAGTAGAAACTTAAGATCAAATTTTGAGACAGGAAAAAAAAAAAAGAATGTAGACTTACAAGTCTGGTCTGAACATGCAGCTTTTTTTTTTTAATTTTATGCAAAATGGCTTTTCTACGAGGATGTTTTTGCCAGTTCATCAGAATTCTAAAAAGTAGGGCCTAAAAAGCTACTGCTGCACTTCCCTCACCCTTCAAGCTGTTTCATAGGAACAACTTAAGTGCATGATGGCTTTCCAGCGGGGCTCCAGCCATGTGTAGGTGTTGTCTAGACTGAAGCTGTCCTTTGTTCTAAACCTGGAATGTTGGAAGCCTTTTGCTGGCTGTTGCACACAGTTCAGCACAGTACAATGTCAGCCTCCACGTTTAATTACTGCATGGCCTGTGGGAATGGTGCTGCAGTTGTGGAGGCTCACATTCCAACAGCTTTATTTTCACAGAGTAGGTGTCAATGCCTGAATAAAACTACGGTGTGGAGCTCATGGGGGCAAATTATTTCACAGCCTGCTGATACCGAAGGTTAGTATTTCTAGAAACAGGTCACAGTCACTTATCTGTGGTCCTTCTTTAGATTATTTCTATTAGTATATTTAGAAGTGCCTTGTTTGGATCAGGGTGTTATATAGGTCAGTGAGATCTCAGTGTAGTTAATATTTCTGCTCTTAAAATGCTCCTTTCTGCTGAAATTTTGCAGGCTCAGTTTTCAGGGCAGAGGTCAGGTTTCAGAGATCAGCAATCTTGATGGGACTGATGGCCTTGGCAGCAATTAAATCTTTCCTTGTTCTTTTACTTACACACTTTATACCATGTAGCTTGGATGCTGCTGGAGGTGTGAGAGACAGACGAGCCTGTAATGCCAAACAGCAGGGAAATGGCAGGAGCTCCTGGGAATGATGGCTCACTGTCAGTCTTTTTCTCAGGGAATCATTGTAATTCCGAGCAGGGGCTTGTGCTCTCCATGGCATAATGGAATAAATCCTGCAGTAACTTCTCCCCAGTTCCATGTCAGTGTTAACATCTCCTCTTGGCCTGGAGTACCCTTCATTCCCATTTGTATTCAGACAGGCACTACTGCAGCTCCCACTTGAAAATACTAATTGGTGGAAAATTAATTCAAATTTTTAAATTATTACTTAGCTTTTTTACTTTTGAAGTGGTTTTTGGGTTTTTTTAAGGACTGGAGTTAATTTCTCGTAATATCAGCTGCCATTTAATGATTGCAACTCATACACAGATTTAGTTCAGAGATATAAACCCGTGCTTGAGGATTCTAATTTCTGTGGAAGGAAGACACCATTCCCAAGATCTGTTTGAGCCAGCTGAATGCTGCCTTTGGCTCCTCATCCGTGCTGCAGGCAGAGAGGATTTGGGGAAAAAAACACCTATCAGTGAATGGCTGCACTTTTTAAAGTAATCCCTTCCCTTGGTCAGGCCCTGAGGACAGGCCCACGCTGTGCCTCTGACAGGTGCCAGCAGGAGCCAGCTGGAGTGGTACAAATGCCAAGCTGTAGTTCCAGTGTTATCAGGAGAGCAGTGTGTGACCGGACAAGAGAAATCCAGTTGTCCTCAGATCTGCTCTGCAAAGACAGCAAGACTTAAAAGAGTGGTTTGAAGGCTTCTCGGAGAGCCTGGAGCCATAGCAGCAGGAGAGAGAGAAGCTAAAATTGCTGTCTTCTCCTGATGTATGGACCAGGTATTCCTCTGCATCCAGCCTCCCCCTGACTTCTGAAGGACTAACTTAACAATTTAAATTCCCCATCTGTTGCATTTATAATGATCCCATTGCAGAATCTCCTTAAGCAGCCCTGCTTTAGGTTATGTATGTTGCTGTCTTTCCTTTGCATTAATCACTGCAGTTTTTTCCTCTAGTGCCTGGAAACAGCCGTAGTGTTGGCTCAGGAAATGAATGCACTGGAAATGCATCCCTGCAGGTTAAACACGTGGGTAACGGGTTGTGGCCTCAGCAGTCGGTGTTAACATGTGACAAGAGAGAACAGCAAACTGAGAAGGAGTTCCCCTGGGAATTCAGTGCCCCCATTAGCTCTCCTGCCTTATCCGAGGGGCTGAGGAAACCTTTTTTTGTTAGCCAAGGCAGCTTGGTGCTTCAGCTTAATTTTCATTGCATAATTTTAAATACAGCTCGTGCCAACAGTGCTGCAATTAATGGATAGCCTAAAGTCTTATTATTTCAAACTAATTGATATGCAAGAAAGTTTAAATAACATAAGTGATAAGAATTTTTTAGGAATAACTTCTGTAACTAACTCAGGATCATCTTTTTACTGTTATTTGGAGTATCAGATGACTTAATTATTTACTTGCCATCACTAAATTTAATGCCTGTTGGTATTTCTATAGTTCTAAAATGCATTTCCATGAGATTGGGAAAAGATGACATTTTATATTCCTTGTTCTAAAAGGGGGTTTTGCAATTTAATACTCTCATTCATTTCTGGTACTTGTCAATCACCCTTTGGAATAACTCCAAAGTTCCAGATAGATTTCTGTTGTCCTCAACAAAGATGTGTTCTCTACACATATTTTTAAATAGAACTTTAAAGCAAGCAACCCATGTTTTTAAAGTATTCTTTTGCTTCTTCAAATCACTTGATCACTTATGAAAGGCCTTTATTTTTCTAGCGTTCATTAAGCTTATCTTCAACAAGATTGTGATCAGAATTGGCATCAGAGAATACACTGTAAAGCTGTAAGACCTCTCAAGAACTTTTTAATGCTTTTGGAAGATGTCAAGTACCGAAATAATAATAAAACACTGATAGAGCATTAAAAAGATAAGTTCTTATAATGAAAAGAGGGTTTGTTCTACTGCCAATTTTTTTTTCCTTAAATAAGGTTTCGCACGGCACAAAACTTTTCCAAGATAGAAGCTACCAATAGTGATACAGATAAATGAAATCAGATTAAAAACAAAGTGGGGCTCTGGGGGGATCATGTTAGGCATTTTGATGGCATGCCTCTCTGTGGAAAGAAAAGCAAAGGGCTTAGTGGAGTTCCATGAGATTCATCTCAGCTTGGGCTTGACCCTCCAGTGAACTAAACTTTGATGAACTGTGTTAACTCAGAAGGAGAGAAGCCAGGGACCAAATCCAGCTCACACTGATGTCAGGAGAGCAGCTCCCTGTTCCTGTAGTAGGGCTTGAGGTCTGGGTGAGGCCCCCGTGTGATCTCCTCGTGCTGTGGCCACTGAGGTCGCAGAGGGCAGGGGGCACCAAAGGATCCTGTAAGTAGTTTTAAGTTGTAGTACCCCCTATTTTCCTGTCTCTGCTGGCTTCTAGGAAATTTGCCTATCCCTTTTCCTGGCAACAGTGAGGTCTGAGCACAGAGCTCAGTGGTGCCTTTGGCAATATCATTGAGAGATCTGTTCACGAGGACTTCAGGGTGTGCAGCTGCCTGGCAGGGTGACCAGAGTGCCATAGCACAGAGTCAGTGCTGTGACACACACATGTCCTGTGGGAATTTGTTATCTCTACCGGTCTGTTGGAGCTTGGATTTTAAGCAGCAGCCCGGTCCCTTTTCCAGGCTCTTTCATGCTTTGCAGTTTGCTTAAATTGCAAGACAGTGAAAATCCCGAACGTCAGACACGGCTTTTGCACCTCTCTTTTGTGAGGCAGGTTACCCCCAGATCTCTGCTGGGGAGGGAGCATGGACTTCATTCTGTTTTGTGTCAGTGGTTCCTTCATTTGATCTGGGCAGTTTGCATCTGTACTCGTGTGGTTGCCAGGACTGTAGACCCAAAACCCATCAAAGCCAATCACTGTCCTGAAGACTGAAGTGAGCTCTGGGGATGTGCTTTACCAGGCATGAGTTCAAGCTGCTCTGTGCAGCAGTGGGACGGGCTTTGTCTTGTTTTTCTGCCCGTATGAAATTACCTTATATGTCAATTTTTGCATTGAGGGATACTTGCTGAGCATCACTGAAACAGTTTTGTGCATGGGTCATTTAAACTTGATGGGTAACCAGAGAGTTGCTGAAGTTTGCAGTAGTCAGCGTTAATATGACCTTTGGAAAAAATGTTTAAATAAAAAACAACTGAACTGAAATATTAATCCCTTGAACTTAATCATGAGGATGGCTCTGTTAACCTTCCATTGCACAGTACTACTTAATCCAGTAATAGCAGTGCAGGCAAGAAGAGGAGGGTTTTTTCCATTTAAGTTTCATTGTAGTATCATGAAGTAAAAACCTTCAGGCTGTTTTTAATTAGGTTGAAGCTCTGAGCAGTTTGTTCTTCCATTAAGCTCTAAAGTTTTTAAGAGTTGCAGTTTAATTTGACACTGGTTTTGCTTCACATGTAAAAAAAAAAAAAAGCAAACAAGTGTGTTGTGTAATGCAGCATGAAATGATGAGAAGTGGTGGAAATATGGATGAGCTCATGGTGGAAGTAGAGAGATGTGAGGATAATCATAGTATATAAACACAGAGCAGCCATAAACATTCCAGACTCAGAACCCCGAGTAGCAATGATGCATCTCCATTTGATGGTCATTAGATAATAATGAACATATACATCAGTACATAAATTTGAATCAGGTCCCAACTCTTTGTCATTGTTAAAACTCGGCCTCAAAACTTTCCTGACCCTTGGAAGTACAAAGGCCAAAATACCGAGCTGTCATTTCTGGAAAATGGAAATTGAGGGACAGTAGCTCTGTCTCTGCTGTTAAATTTCTGCCATGCTCTGGATGGATTTTTTTTCATTAGCTTATGTAAAAAAAGAATGGATCTGTCACTAAATTGGCTCATCATTTGGGGAGAGCCAATGCATATCTCTGCTAATAGCAAAGAGGAAGCCAGATTCATGTTGTTAATGAGTTAGGAAATATTTTGGAATAGCCTTCGTTGTTACAGGGGATTACAGAACCACAACTACTTGAAAAGATTTTCAAAGAAACTTCTAAGGCTTTGATCTTTATTCAGAGTGTGCTTGCTTCCTAGTGTAAAAACATCCATTTTTAACAGGATATTAACAGAAGGACTGACTGCTCAGTAATTTTCCAAGCAGACTTTTCAGTGAGGCTCCATCCTGCAGAGGCTTTCTGACATGGAGAGGCACAGTCAGTGGCAAGGTAAACTTCAAAGTGCAGCTGAGGCTTTTACCAGTGGGATTATTTTTGAGCTAATGATGGCTCGCTTCTAAACCTCCGTGCAGTTCCCTGGCAATTATCAATGACACGGAAATTACAGTGAGCCTGTGCTTTAGGAAAGATGCCTCCTCAAGATACACAGACCTCAGTGTGCTGTAGGAGCTCTTATTGCTCAAAACTTGAGAGTCGGGGCTGAGTAGGAAGGGCAGAGCAGGGTATGGCAGGGAAAGGAGGAGCCAGACTTAACCAAAGGGTGACTTTTCCTTTTCCTTTGAGTAGCACAGTGATGCCACTGGAGAGAGACAGAGAAATAGATTATTTGTTTCCTTCCCCGTTGTCGTATTGGAGAAGAAATGTCTGTGCTCAGAGGGACTTTTCTGTGACACTGATGGGCCCTGTTAGAGATGTCCTGCCAAGAGTCAGGCACAGGCAACACTGTAATTCTCTCTCAGCAAGGTGGATGGAGAGACTGGAGAGCACTTTGTTAAACTGAATTCAGAGTTCAGTTTAGTCAAGGATCCACCACCTTTTTTTCGGATCAGCTCCTGAACCCTCACACAGGAGGCCTGAAACTTTCTTTTCCTGTCCCTCCTCTTCCAAAAATAGCCAGAATCTCTCACTTTGCAGGACAGCACTACTTTTAGGCAAAACACATAATATGTAAAGTGGCCCTGTGGATTCCAGGCCCTCCCCCCAGGGGACATCCTGCTCGGCTGCCATGCACAGCTCCAAGTCCTCCGCTCCTCCCGGGATTTCAAATATTTCTGGAATATACTGTTGCTGTTCTAACCTCAAGATGTCATTTAAAAGGAGTTTCCAAGGGACTGTTGTGACCTCTTGAGATGAGAGTTACAATACTGCTGCTCTTCCAAAGCCTGTGCTGTTGGACAGTCAGCTGCCTGTTCACAGGCTGCCTTGGAGGCATCTTGGAAGTGGAAAAAATCGCTCGTTAGAAGATAATGGATGCACTGATTTTTTTGCTCTTGTTTGTTTTGCAGACAGCGTCCAAAATATGGACAGCACTTTAAAAAAGGACCAGTTAAGAAGCTCTGTTTGAGCTCCTGTCACTCCAGTTATTTACCTTGGATCCACTCCAATAAAACAGGGGCAGTATCTGCTGATAGATGAGGCTTCAGTGGAGTTTCTCTGGATTTATTGCATTGAAACTGATGAAAATGAGAGTTCTCCTTTGCTTACAGTGAAGCTAACTTACTCTAGTGATGATGAAAAGGAGCAGAATCTACCATTAAAATGTTATATATGCTCAAAGAAAGGGGATTTTTTTCCCCATTCATACCAGCTCAAATTATCTTTATTCATATGCATCAAGAGATGCATAGGTCACATATTTATGGAGTCATCAAAGAACCATTTGACAGCTTAAGAAAGCATTTTATCCACAAAAGGAAACTATTACATGACATAGTGATCAGAAAGAAGAGCAATTCCAAGTAGTACAGGTTGCAAGACACAGAGCAGGGCTTTGCATGAGAATAAACAGCTGTACTTTTGGAGGAGAGGGAAAGAAGAGTTCCTGTGAAGAAAATCCTCCCATAGAATTCACTATAAGCTATAACCTGGGTAGCGCTGATGGGCACCTCATCACTCAAACATTTACTTTTTAATTAGCTCTTGGAATAAATGTTGGTTTATTGCACAGAAAGTAGATACAGGTTTCTTTATGAGAGTGTTAAAATCCAAGAGCCCAGGTCCCAGGTTTCCTTGCAGTCCCATTGGTTTAATTGAGGTTGCAGTTAATAAAGGTGGAGACACAGATTGATGAAGGCCCTAAGGTTGCAGTCTAGTGCCTTGAGACAGCAGGTATGAAAGGGACTCATTTATATGGGGACTTGTTGTACCTCGGGGAGATGGTGCAAATCACCTCTGCTTTAATAGGAAGAGACAGCGAGCTGAAACATGGCAGATAAGGGGGGAAGCTGAAGGGGGAGTGTGTGTGTAAGGCAAGATAACACAGTCTCTGGTTTCTGGACTCCTTGGCTTGTGACATGCCTCAAGTGTTACTGAATTTTTTCAAACCTGTCTCAGGACAATTTCTGAGGGAGAATATCTGGGCTGTGCAACCTGTTACCACAGGAAGGCAGGCAGGGGTGGCAGCAGTGGAGCAGTCAAAATACAGCTGCTCCTGGACAAGTGCCTCTGCCAGGTCTCAGGAATAGAGACTTTGCAGAGTGGGAAGAGCTGCTTGGTGTGTTTGACCTTGTGTGAAGGACTAGGGGAGAAAAGGGGGGTGAGGTGGGGCTGGCAGAGAGCAAGTCCTGGAATTGGCGTCCTTGTGTCTCTCACGGACTGAAAAGTAACCATTGTTTGAAAATGCAGTGGTGGGCTCACATTAAGTGGAGATGTCCTTGTCTGAGGACAGGGATCACTAACGGGAGCTTTCCTGACAGCATAAAGACATTTCCCACCCAGGCTGTTGTTACCCAGTGCAGGGCAGTTCCTTGGGCCAGCTCTGACACCCAGTGCCCTCAGGCTTCCTTTAAGGATTCCACACTCGTCTTCTGAGATACAACCTCAGCTACCTGAACAGTTTCATTTCAGGCTCAGCTTGTTGTCCTTGAGCAGCTTTGTTAAGCCCAAATGTTAACGTGGTGGCACATCCCTTTGTGTCATCCACTTCCTTGATGTCACTGGCAGAAAAAGAAAAAGGGAGTGTTTGGTGCTCTCTGCACATGTAGTTAACTCCTTTCCCAGGCCTGGACAAACAGCTCCCCAAGAAACTGCTGTTCCCAGCTGCTTTCTTTGGGCCATTCTTCCAGGCAGCAGAGATGGGCATATCAGTTTTGGAAAGGTCCTGCAGGGGAGTCCCACATTGCCACCTGAAGTCCCCATCCCCAGCCAAGTGCTGCAGAGGGACTGTGCCCGTGGGGCGTGAGGGCAGCTGAGCAGCGGTTACTCCTTTGCCTTCCCAGCAGAAATCTGCCCAGTGGAGGGAATAACATGGTCCTTAATAAGAAACTCCTACTGCTTCCAATTAAACAAAAATTGCTGCCTATAAATCACTTGATCCCTGGGCTCTGTTCCTCAGTTTCGCTCTCCCTGTTATTGAGCCTCCATCTGCTTTTAACAAGTTCTTGCTGCTCATGTGTCTTTTAATGCTGCATCCCTCCAGAATGGCTTTCTAATTAAGTAAGCTCTGAAAATGAAAAGCAGAGGAACAGCAGCTTTCCTGCTCTCTGTACCCTTAATCTGGGAGTCCTCTATGTGCTATTTTGGAAGCTAAATTGAGGTCGCTGACATTACGCATATTTGTTGTCTGATGCAGGCTTAAAAGCCCCAAATCCTCTATTTAAAATTATCTTTAGGCTCATGGGTCAAACATTTGCAGGAAGAAAAATAAGTATTTGTAGCTTTAGCACATTTAGAGAAAGAGGGGAGGAGTGAGAAAGGGGCCCCAATCTCTGACCAGTATTAATGTTGCAATGTGCTTCCACTGGCCAGTGAAAAGATGAGTGTTACTGGTGTTAACAAAATAAACATTTCCAACTACATGGGATAAGGAAAACAGGAGTTTTCCCAAACAGAAATTCCCTGTAGAGGTTGCAGCCCCCCTTTTGTTAGGAATTGTGTGGTGACCAGTTACTGCCTCTTGCCAAAATACATTCTGCTGAAATTGCACAGAAGAAATGAATGTGGATGAGTTTCTCATCAGTAAGACAAAAAGAACAGGTACTGTTTATGTGGAATTAAATGATATCCTGCACGTGGGCAGTGCCATGACAATTATGGATATGAATTAGTATCACATTTCAACAGGTGAATAAATGCAATAACCAAATACCAAAAAACCCCAATTTTTTAAAAGTATTTTGCTGCCCTCTGCCTCAAGGGGAAATGACACAACTTCCAAATATCTCACATTTGGAATCTCAACTCAAAAACTGTGAAAAGCCTTTTTAGAAACTTAAGAATAAAGAGTTTGCTGTTGGAAATTGTCAGACATTGTTGGAGATACCAAACTGTTCAGTCCTCAGAGGGCATTTTTACCTGGGTTGGTGAGCCAGGACATTTGGATAATTTTCCTTTCGTGATTTACTGCATCATTCAGGGAAAGAAAGTGATTGGGGAAAACAAAATAAGGTAGATTTAAAAGGAGAGATAACAGAAACACAAACCTCAAAAAAACGGCTTTACAAAAAACTTCCCAGTGGAATGGAATATCTGAGACTTAAAAAAGTGACTTATTTGGAGTCATATCAAATTTTGGGAGAGGAAGAGCTTCATCAAAACAAATATGGCCACATTTAATGGTTTTGATTCAACGAAGTGGCGTTTTAGTGGGGGTTTTTTCCCTCCAAAATGTGTAACCAATTATATTTCACATGTAACTTCCTCAAAACATTTTTGGTTGAATATTAATTATTTAGATGCTTCTAAAGTGGTGACCTTTACGTTACTTTTGAGCTGAAAAAGTATTTTTAAAAAACACGGGAGCCGGAACGAATCCCAGCCCGTGCGGAAGCGCGGCGGGTTTGCATCAGAAAACTGCCTCTGGCATGGGATCTTACATCAGGAGAACGGTGCACACCAAGCGTGTGGCATCTCCAGCTGCAAGGGGAAGGAAGAGAGGGGAAAATTGTTTGGAAAAGCACTTGCATTGCTAACTTCCCAAACGCCGCTTTCAAGGTCCAACGGGAAGGAGCAGCGACGTTCCCATTAACGACTTCAAAGGTGTTGCAGGAAGGGAGGTGGGTTGGACATGTTTTGCCCCAGAGTTTCCCTTTCCCTTGGGCTGCTGGAGTGGAGGGAGGAGGTGAGGTGGAAGCAGGGCTGTGTATCCACCAGCTGTGTATCCACCTCTTGTCTTCGAGCCCTCCTGGTGACTCGTGTTGGCAGCACACTGAGTTTTCCACGTGATCGTTTTATTTTTGTTCTTGGTGGAAACAGAAGTTCATTAGATCACGGTGCAAGTATGTGAAAGTCTACAGGGGCTTGATCAGGATCATCTAAAACCACAACCTCTGCCTCTGTAATTCTTTATTGATCACAGTTGCTGGTTTTAGTGCTGTGTTCTGCTGTTCAGTTGTTAGTTTTAACAATAACAGCCAGGTTATTGTTGAACTTTAAATGTAAATAGTTTTAATAATCCCATCGGTTTCCTTTTCTGAGTGCTTTTTCCTTGCTTTAAGCTGAACGACCATAGTGATTTTCCCCTCCCACATTCCAAGGAAGGGTTGTGAGGCCTTTTCCTGGGTGATGACCGTTTTTGGAGAGCAGTTGTGGTGGAGGATGCCGAAGAGCCCTTTGAATTGGGAGGGAGTGTGAGCAGATCAGCTGGCTGGCTGCCAGGGGCTCTGGAGTGTAACACCCTGCTCCTGGTCTGTCCCTGGAGCTCCCAGGAGCTGGGGGCTGTGCTAGTTCTACTCAAGGTGCAGGGGACGGCGTTTCCCTGGGGCACGAGGGGGCACTGCCAAACTTCTGCCTGGGGTCAAAGGGATCCCTTGGGCGTGGTTTCCCTGAGGAAGGGGTTCCTTGTGGGGTGCAGCTAATGGAGGCGGGGCAGGCACAATCAAATCCTCACCGTACCCAGTGAGAGATCCATGGAAACCCAGTGGTCTCCAGCCTGTTCCAAGCCTGTGCTGGTCTGTCTAGTTTGATAAATGATCATGTAAACGGAGTGGGGAGAGCCCTTCCAAACTGGCAGCTTTGATCCCTACCTAACTTCAATTTCTTCTGTAATTTGCAGGTAATAAAACTGATATTTACCCGGGTTTTGAAAAGCTGATGTGAGCATGTGAGCATCAGCTGATGATCTTTAACTAGCACTGTCGGATAAAAAGATAAAGGGTAGGTAGATGGAAGCACACACTCAGGAGTTAGAGCTTCTGGCCACAGCTGTCAGCAGTGACTGACACGTTCATCTCCTGTCCCCAAGGACCCCACTTAATGACGGCTCCGAATTTTAAAGTATTAACTCGTTGCCTGTAAGTAAAGTCCACGGGAGTGAGAGATTTACCTGAACAAGAAATACTGTGGCCAACTGCTCGTGGGATCCTGAAACTGAGTGGAGGTGACATTAATGAGTTGTTTTTGCTGGGGGTTAAAGGGAGGACAGAGGATCTATAAGAGGGCAGATAGTGAGATTACAGAAGGAAGGAGGCTGTTGTGTGTTAATGAGGACAGTGGTCCAGATAACGATCTGCCCGTCTAATCATCAGTCTCAACTCCCCCCCTTGTCTGACTCCAAAATCCTAAAAGCAAGTGTAGGTCACCTTGTTTAGTAGCTAGAGAACAGAGAAATTGGGGTAGGTGGACTTGTGAGGGGAAGCAACCCAAGGGGACAGCAAACTGAGCAGTAAGGCCACTCCGGGCTGGAGCCTGGTGGCGCTGGTTGTGCAGAGAGGTTTTGACTTACACACACACGAACGTGGCACTTTGTCTCGCTGTCAGCGAGCCAAATAACAGATGTGTGTGACTGCTGCTGCTGCTGCTGCTGCTGGGAGGGCAGCTTTCCACTCGTTTCCATGAACTGTAATGTCCCTGTAAAGCCACAGAATATATAGAAGGGCACTGAGGTTTTTAAAAGAAAGACAGCTGGATTCTTTTGGACCAGCTGGTTTTAAGCAGGCAACTTGTTTCTTTAACCTTGACCCTCAGTCATTTGCCAGTGTCGTGCCAGGAGCTCATGGTTTGAGGAGGAACATAGTCAAGGCATTTTGGGAGTGCCCTGGGTTTGGGAGGCCCAGGCTCCCTGAGGAAGTGAGGGCTCAGGTCTGGCAGTGGGATGGCTTGTTGTGCCCAGACTCACCCCTCGTCAGGTGGAATCCTGTGTGACAGCCTGGGGGTCGGGGAATGAATGGGATCTGAGGGGCTTGTCAGAAGCTGAGCAAGGGGAAGTGACAGTGCCTTTGAAATCAAAAAGAAAACTAATTTTTACCCACTGTTGCAGTTTTAATCAACCCTCCTTGTCTACTCTCTGCTCCTTCTCAACTAAATTCACCCTTCTCATGATTAGATATCTATATAGACTGTCTCTAGAGACACTGAAAAGAGAAAGGTAGTTCCAGATTTGTGTCATTTCTATTAAACACTCGACTTAGGGGGGATTATCCACTGGAGGCGCTTTAGGAGGTGAATATTAGACACAATTGTTACCTAACAACATGCTTATGGTTGCACTGGGTTCAGATAACGTTCAGTTTCTGAGGGATTTCAAATATTTCTATTGCTCTTAAACCTAATTAAGCAAATCAAGGTTCTGAAGGAAGTTGAGAGCCAGGAGACTTTCCCTGACTTACAGTTTTACACACCTCCTCCTATTCCTGAGGTGCCCAAAACTCACAAATTCCACGTGTGACAGTGAGATGAGGAAATGCAGCAGCCTGTCTCTGGCTTGGACAGTTCTCTGTAAGGAGATTCATGCCGTTTTATAAAGCTCTGTATTCCAGTGCCTTTTCCACGATTCCTAGATCTATAAAAACGCCTGTACCCAGAGCTGCCTCTCCCTGCAGGAGCTCTGGCTTTGTGGGGTGCTCAGCCAGGGCAGCTCAGAGGCTTCAGAGGTTCCTGAGCATGGGAAGGCAGCAGCACTTGGTGTGTGAGGTGCACAGTGAGCTGGAGCCTCTGCCAGGGCTGCTGTTGCAGAGTCATCCAGGGAATGCTTTGTTCCACCACTGGCATAAATCTCCCTCCAACTGCGATAGCATCTTTGGGTAATTGTCACAAATACACAGAAGGACTCTCCTTCCCCTCCCTCCTCCCTCCTGTTTGTTAAACAAGGCCGGTATTTAGCAATGAACTGTGACCCAAAGCGCAATCGCGCCGCAAAGGTAGAGCTTTTTCCCTAGGGTTTAATCCTTGGATTTGCAGTGTGACCCACGTGAGTGCCGTGCTGCCACTCACTCTGACCAGCGTGGATGTGGTCTGTCAGGGGCCGAGGAGCTCCCCAGGCTGCAGGAGATGAGCTGGGCAGGGAGGGATGATGATCATTAGGGAGTTTTCCCTGCCAGCCACGCTAGGGCACTGTTCCCTCTGGTAACGCCTGTACTTGTGGAAGTGATAGCACAGTGCAGACAAAAAGAGGATCCCTTCAGAAATTTGTATCTAGACATAAAGCCAGAAAACAAAAGAAGAAGGATGTTGTGGTAGTGGCTAACAGTTGACAGAATTATGTATTTTAGAGGCTGGGTGTATTTTAATGGAGCCATTTGTGCCTCAGACTTGGGTTTTATCTGAGGTGCAGAACCGAGGCCAGAACATCAGGAAAATTGCCAGAAACAAGGCAGGAAAAGAGCATTAGCAGGGAAACCAAAAGGAAAAGACAGATCTTAGATCCTGAGGAAGAAAAGCTGCAGAATTTGTCTAATTAAGGAATGTAGAACTAGACCGGGTGAGCTGAGGACATTGATTTGCACATCAGGAGAAAGGAGAAGAGGCCTCGCAAAAATAAAGTCAGAGATGCAGGATGAAAACCAGGACAGAAGCATGGGGAATGGGATTGGAAGGGCTCAGAGGGAGGGGTAGTGGTAAAGTCACATGCTGTGGACAGGTCAAGGATGGTAAAGACTAGTATAGGTCCTGATGTTCAAGTGAAAATTTATATTGCCTGGTGAGAGCCATTGCAGTGGGGTGAAGGAGACCTGGAACTACATAGGAGGGACTCAAGCACAGAGCTGAAGGATCAGAGTTCATAGCACCTTTATCCTGGAAATCCTGGAAAAATACATAGCTGAGAATACAATTACCTAAGGAATTATTGCAAAACTGCTGCAGCTACAGTTAGCAGAACCTGACTCCCTCTTTTTAAGAAGGTGGGTAGATGGATGGATGGATGGATGGAGCGGATTTGGCTTTGGAACTCACCCCTTTTGCTTCCTGCTGTGCTCATATTGGTCATGATGAAAAAATTGGCTTTGTCTTCAGTGGAAACCTTCGTACACATTAATGTTTTTTAAATCATGGATCGTGCAGATCCTAATACGGGCACTAAAAACAAAGGCTGTACAAATAAATACTGGGAAAGGACCCACTGCTTCCTGAAGACCGATAGCCAGATTTCTTTCTGCATGCCTGTTGCATCCTGTTGATGATCCGACACTTTTTCCCCAGTAATGTCCAAGACACATACTGCATTAATCAGATAATGTAACTTTCCATGATCCAGCCCTAAGAAATGCAATTTAAACTTGTTTTCCCTCCCTCTTGGACTCCCTGTGACAACTGACTTTTTCCTAATGGTTTCTCCTACCCAAGAAATCTGGCAAAAGTTGTTATATTGTTCTGAGAGCAACGTTTGTGGTGTGATTAATGTGTGATTA
Organism: Corapipo altera; assembly: GCF_003945725.1. Classification (NCBI taxonomy): domain Eukaryota; kingdom Metazoa; phylum Chordata; class Aves; order Passeriformes; family Pipridae; genus Corapipo; species Corapipo altera. The sequence continues at coordinate 4,637,921 of NW_020884911.1, forward strand.
ACTACCTGGAGCTTAATAAAGGCCTTGCTCTTTCCAAGGCTTATCCGTGATCCATACTGCACTTGAACTGGGTCTTGTGAAAGCCAGTGGGAGTATGGACACCAGTACAGTTAAATCCACATAAGTTTGAAGGATTTGGGTACCCAAGGGTGGTACCCAAAACCAGCCTTACGCACAAACGACCGCACGTTTCCTTAGCTTTGCAATGACTGCATGGAAATTAATGGGAGCTTTGGATGCTTGGTGCTAATATATAAAAAAAAAAAGGATATAATTTTGAGTAGTGCAATAATGTGTTATTAATTATATCCCCCTCCCTCCTGGTGTGGTGCTTTCCCCATACTGTAGCACTGGTCACATCAGATACACCTGAAGGCAGCTTGTCTCTTTTGTTGTAGTTGCAGGTGGAACTTGATCAGGAATATCAAGACAAATTCAAAAGACTGCCTTTGGAAATTCTGGAGTTCGTACAGGAAGCCATGAAAGGGAAAATCAGTGAAGATGGAGACCACAGTTCTGCCCCCTCTTCCCTGGCATCCGACAGTGGAAAATCCAATCATAAACCTCCGCAAAGCGAAGAGGAATTGGAAGAAGATAATCCAGAGAAAGTGTTTGATACTACTTTTTAACTGCCCCAGAAACAATATGGGTGTGCCAGGGCACACCACTCCCAGGTGCCCGGCTCCGCTCTCCCGGGGGGAGCTGCTGCCGCAGCGCTTTGGGAGGCGGGAGGAATCTGCATTCGAGTGCACATTTCCCCAAAGGAACTCTTTATGAAAAGTATCGTGCAGAGGTCTTCATTCTCATTCTTCATCTGATTATTATTCTGAAGCGTAGTGCAGTTGCAATGGGAAAATTAATATGTTAACCACCCTCTCCTCTTTTATTTTTCTTTTGGTTTTTTTGGCCCAGTTTACAATGGGTAATTTTCTGGCCATGTTCACTGTTAAGAATGTTTAATGAAGACCAGTGTATTGTACAGAGACAAATGTGTGCAGATTTCCTTTAGAAGTGCCAGTGCAAAGTGCCCCAAACTAATAGAGATCCTGGAGAATATTATAACAGTACTTAATCATATTTGTTTCCTTCTTTATAACTGCACCTTGACAGCTGTACCATCATTTTACATTTGCACTGAAACATTTAATCCTTTTTAGCTTTGCAAGCACTGGTGGCTTGCTGTCTTGATATTATTGTGTTTATCACATGGAGAGACATGTACTTGCTGCTGAAAATCCTTGGAACTGTGGGGAGAAGAGGAAAACGGAGAGAAGAACTCTGCGTGGAGGTTGTCGGTGTCTGTGTACCTCTGTGTTTGTTACACTGTGTGAGTGCATATATGTTTGTATATATATATATATATAGCTATATGTGCACACACATCTGTCTATATACACACACACAGCATGTTTCTATTCGAAGTCGATGTGGTCTCTTGGCCAAATGAAATGTTTCAGGGATGCGTGAGTAGAGCGAATCTTTCTGAAAGCCAACATCTGGGTTATACTGCTCTAGAATAATTATTGGATCATAGAATTCTTTTTGTGGTGTTAGTGTTGTAAATCAAAGTAGTTTTAGAATATAAATTTGATATATATTTTGCAGACTCAGAAGTATTGATTTTAAGTATCATATTTTAAGCTTACTGAATTTGATAGGATTATGAAATGTTTAGGACTACAGTATTTGAAATCTAACAGAATCTTCCATTATTTTTAAGACTGAGGTTCAGTTTTACTGAGGTCTGAAATTTAAAAGCAAAATATAAAAAACCTGATCACTGTTATTTAAAAATGTATATTAATCCGTTGAACTGACTTGTTAAAATAAGAACAATCAAGGTGAGTGTACTGTGTGATATGCGTGAGAGAAGTAACAGCACATTCTGAGAAACTTATACCAGGCAACAGAGAGACATTGTGAAAGTCAGGATATTTGAAAAGGTAAGGAAACGCTGTTCTCTGGATTCCCATACTGACAGGAACAGGAATTACGAGACATGTCAGACAGATTCTTGTTTGTACCCAAGCCAATGCAGTCCTTCCCCTCGGCCTTAGGGCAAAGGAGAAACCAGCTCAGAAGACACAGATTTGCCTCAAGACGCTTGATCCTGCAAACTCATGTTTTCCTGGGCACCCCTGGGCTCAGGAATTGTTTGGGGAGGAACGTTCACACTCACGTTTGCAAGATCGGGGCCTTACTTAGTATTGAAAAGCAATCGGAGAAAGCAATCAATTACATGGGGAGGCATTTTAACACATTGTAACAGTTAAGTTACCTTACTTCCAATTCCCTCAGGATTTTAGTACTTAAACTAACTTATTTTATTTAAATTTAAGCAATAAAATACAAATCGAGCTTAAGTTTTCAGTTAAATAATGGTGTATATATATATAAGTTCAAATCTTGGAAAACAAACAGTATTTTGATGTTTCTTTTTTAAACTCAAGAGCAGAAAGAAAGAAAAATTGCACATTGTTTGGAGATCGTATTTTGAATTAAACTGCTCTGGTTTATGATGATGAAATCAGCGCACATGAAATTCAAAAATCTGACTTTCATCTTAAAGCTAGGAAAGGTGAATCCTCTGTTAATCCTTGTTTTGCACTTTGAAATCAATCTTAATCACTCATTGAAAACGTAGAGAGTCGAGATGTAATGCTGCATTTTATAAAGTACAAATGACATATTGCCTAAATTATTAAAAGAGTAAACTGATAGCAGTGTTCACACTAAAACTGAAGGCTATTGCATTATGGAAGCAGTTGTACAGAACAGGCTTCGTGGTAAAATCTTGGCTCCTTTGAATCCCAGTGCTACGTTCCCGTGGACTTCAGCGGAGCCAGGACCTCACCACAGCCTTTAAAGAAACTCGGGCAAACGCCAATTAACCTTTTCTTTATATTTAAAAATAAAATAAATCTGGATTGAGTAACCTCTCAGCTGTAGTCATTTTACAGTACGTTTGTATTTGACCATTTCCTGTACTCACATTTTTTATATCTGTACAGTGCCACTTTCTGCAGGTGTAGGGTAGTGTGTAATCCTGTACATCTTGCATTGTTCAAACTATTTCAGTGAAACAGATATCATTTAATATTGATATTACTTGAACTAGAGTAAGATAATGAAAAAAAAAAAGGGTCTTTATGATGTGCAAGTCTTGTGCCTTTTATGTATTTGCCTTGTTCCGTGTTGAATGTGTGGAAATGCTGTATTGTGGACTTTTCTGCTGTATAGAATAGAGCTGTCTATATTAAACTAGGTCGTGCACTTCAGATATCTTTACACTACTGAAAATAGCTTGGTTTTGGCAGTATAAACAGAATTTTAAAAATTCTTATGAAGGCCAGACATTTTAGATTTAACATGTTCATAATTATGTTAATTAATGCTCATGTATTAGCTAAACATTCACTGAAAGATAACTAAAGGGACATCATTGCTTGCCTTTCTTTGAAATCAGTGTTGCTCTTGTACATTGTATTAATAGTGTCTGTGATTGATTAGTCCTTGATGATTTGCTTTCAAACTAGGATGAAATATTCCAGTTAACATGTACATATTTTTTCGGTTCCTCGATCTATGATTGTTTCGGAGGCATAATTCACATTTTTGTAAAAATTCTATGCAATTTTGTGGCATGATGTTTCTTCCACTTGTAATTTTATGTGCTTACATTACAGATCCAAAGGACAAATAAAAATTTCTTAACACAAGACGGGTTTTCTCTGTTCCTTGACTCAGGAGCCTCAGTTGACTCAGGAGACCTTACCCTGACCCGTTTGTTCCTGGGAAGGGCCAATGCCACGAGAAGTCAGTGAAATCTCCCTGCAGGCTCTTGTGTTCACAGCAAGAACAAGAAATTTCACATGCCTGTGCTTCCACCCCCTGCCCCTCCCAGCAAAATGTGTGTTTGCTGGTACTCTGGAACAATGGGAAACAAAGTGCACAGGAGCCAAGGAACTGGTAAGAAAATTTATCGGTTTACAGGGCAGGCTTTTGTAGAACAGCTGGGGCATGATTTTCAGCCATACTGATAAACTGCTTCGACAAATTACAGCAGCCTTACTTCTGTTCCACTGCCCCAGCTGCTTCACTAATCATCTATGCAATTATATACGTGCTCTGAAATGTACCTTTGAAGGCCCTTCCACTGAGAGCATCGAAAAATAAATCTATTCCTTTGGCTTTTGACTTTTCCTCTCCTGCTTAATTTACGGTGTAAAAAAATTATCTCTGGGAGAAGAGATAAGCAGGTATATTAATCCAGGTACTAAGGGATACACCTGTTAAAATAGTTTCCAAGGCAGCTACAGTCACATTGCTCACTAGAAGAGGTGTGGGGAAACGGGGTCTGGCACAGGGGTAAGGGTGGGCAGGGAAGGGAGGAACGGAGCTGAAAGCAGAGCCTGTGAATTTGACAGACGGGCCTAAGACTAGGACAGGAACAGGGGAGCGGGGAGGAATCAAAAGAAAAGAAAAATGGGTACGTGTCCTTCCCCGAAGAGGAGCAGCAGGGTGTGAGATCAAGAGCGGGGTTTGTGAAGGCCCCATGAACGAGCGCAATCGTGCAGTGACGCAGGCAAGAACCACGGGGCAGGGACACGGCGTGGCAGCAGGAAACTCAGTGGGATAAGGGGGAAATAGGGATGGTAGCACAGAGGGAAAAGCCAGGAGGCCACGGGAAGGGCTGGGAAACAATCCCTGGCTCCCACAGGGCTCAGTGAGGCAGGGCTCTCACAGCCAGCTGAGCACGACCTTGGCACTTGTGGGACTTGGGCCACGGGAGACTGACTGGGCTGCTGGGGAGGGAGAGCGACAGGCTGGGATGTGGGGAAGAGCTGTTTGGAGGCCGAGCACTGGGAAGTTGGCATCACAGGGGCCAGGCAGTGGGACCAGAGCTGCTGTGAGAAGCCTGATGGGCTGCTGAGCTTCAAGTGGATTCTGCAAATGCTCGTGGTGATGGCCAGAAGAAAAGCAGTCCCACCACAGGAGCAGACTTCCCCACCACTTCCCCAGTCCCCTACCAGCTGAGGAAGGTGATCAAAGACTTCATTTTGCCCTCAAAGTGTATGCTTTGATAACCAGTGCCAGTGCCAGGTTCTGGCACAAGTAGTTGATCCTCAGCTTCATGAGCCTGTTTTCCTCCACTGTGATGCAGCTTCCAGGAGAGGGCTGGATCCCAGATCCAACTGAGATGTTGGGATTGGCGCTGGGGAGCATCGCTAAGTGGGACAGGAGGAGTGTGGAATGGGTGAGCAGGCTGAAGGGGTGTGCAACCAGATCCCAAAAAGCTGGGCCTGCACTTGAACCCAAGGAAATAATTTTCAGGTAAGCACCTGTACCTTTGAAAGACATAAATTGAGATTTAAACTCACAAGGACTATATACCATACCCTTGGATTTTGGGAGAGCTCTGTGCACCAGTGACATCTGCCAGCCCTGTCTAAAGCATCCAACCTCCTGTAGCCACTAAGTTTCAGCTGCAAAATTCAGGTCATCATTTTTTATTGACACAGTGGATTCAACAACTGCGCTTGGTTTGTTTGGGTGCTCATTCAAAGACCTCTTTCTCCAGTACCTATGTAGGGAGTGTAACACCCTAACTCTAAAGTCAAATTTCTCTTCTAATATCAGGCATCAAGAAGCCAGGTAGTTTCTGTCTGTGGTAACATTAATTAGTGGGAAAACAGCTGAGTTCTCTCCTGGATTTAGCCCTGGTCATACACAGAAGACACTAAATGCCAAGTGAGACCAGGGAGTGAATGCCATTTCCCATGGGAAGGAAACAGTTAATGCTGACTTCCCTGCCCAGACATGGAGCATCCCTTACATACACACAGCAGGATTCTCTTGGGCATCATCAGGCCTAGTCCCTCCTCAGTGATGGCCCTGCCCTTGCTCTTCTCTTCTTCAAGGGCTCAGCAGGAGAAAGAAAAGCTTAACAAAAAAGGCCAGGGCAGGAAATTAAGCCACGTGCAAAAAGCAGCAGGTGATGGTTGCTAATGAAGTTAAGGAAACCAACTGCAGAAAGGCATTATGGAATTAAAAAGGGTCCTCTAAAGCGAAGGTACCTGCTGCCATGCACTGGTAGGACAGTGGGCAGGAAGAAAGGCTTGTGGGTTGTGCTGTTTCCCCAAGTGTGGGTCCATTTTGCTTTTTCTCAGTGGAAGGGATTAGAGGCTCAGTGCACAGCTTCCTCAGGATCAGTGTCATGGGGCAGCATGATCAAAAGGAGGATCTGAGGGCAAAAAAACCTGAAGAAATGAAAACTCCCGAGTGTTCAGCCTGCACACAGTAAAGAAGAAAATATTGGAGGTAACAGATTAAGTACTGTATAAGTGATATGATTTTAATGGGCTGGGGTTTGTGGAATGGTGGGCTGCAAAACACGCTGAGGAGGCCATGGTGTGCTGAGAGGTGCTAATCTGACTGGATCCCCCTCCAGTTAGAGGGGCTTTAAGTAGCACTGGAAGAGCCAAGCTCTAATTAGGAACAAATTGAAGCCAACCTGATGAATGGGAAGAGAAGAAATTCAAAGCCTGCTGCTGTATCAATGGAGGAAGGCTGACTAATGAGCAGGAGGGCTTGGCAACTTCCATAGCCCAGAACTGTAATGCAATTAGTGTCACTGAGCTGCTGTGGGATAATTGGCCTGTTCAAATAGGTGATTACAGCCTGTCTAATGGGGATCAAATCATTTAAAAAGAAAAAAGGGGAGTAAATCAAACTCCGTTCTATTCTTGGGAAAGATGAACTTTAGTTGGTAAATGTTGCTGCATTGATCTAATCTATGGATGGCAGGAGCTGTGAGCGGGGCAGGTGAGCTGCCTTCAGCTGGGAAAGAGGTTACAGGTGTGAAATACTCTGTCCAGGTTTTGTACCAGCACTTTCAGGAAAATGCAGAGAAAAGCCAGCTCTGTACAATCCCTGGGCCACAGACCGAGAGCTGAGAGCTGGGCTTCACGGAAAAGCTGCTGGAGGCTGCCAGATGGAAGCCGGAGGAAAGCAAGTTAGAGACCATAATCTCCTTTATTTTCTTCCTTTCTGCATAAGCACACCAGAGATGATTAATTGTAGGTACTAACAGGAAAGGGGGATGATGCACTGCCTAGGATGGTGCCACAACATGTTACTTGTGCCACACGGTCCGTGTGGATGCAGCACATCCTTGTGATGGACAAGCCAGACCAGATGATCTCACAGTGTCTCCTGGACTTAAGGGCTGTTGCTCTTAGTATAATGTTCTTTTCTTGGAGGGCTTTTTTTCCCCAGGAGGGCACTTTCACATGTGATCACTCAAGGCTGTGATTCCTTTTGGAAAGGCTTTCTAATATCCTCTTAATTGCCAGGGTCAGTGAAGTAACCCCGAGCATGGTCTCTGTGATTCAGCCATATGGGATGTCTCCCAGCAAACGAGTCACCTCTCTCCAAAGGGTGTAAATCAGTAAAAGTGTGGCATCCCAGGAGCCCTCAGCAATAAATAAACTCAGCCCAAGTGCTCCTGCAGCTCGCCACCAGCTGAGCCGAGCAGATGAACTCCCTGGCTGGAAGCAAACCCAAGCCATAAAGTCTGTGGTAAGATGCATCTCTGACTCATCAGAGCAGCCTGTCAGCCTCAGGGAAACAGCTGGAGACAGACCAGCGAGGAGGAGGCAGTGGCTGCTTGTGCCATGATTCCATCCAAGAGTGCAGTGATCTCAGCAGAGAGCTCAGTTCCTCGAGCTTCTGTCTCCATCTAGGTGAAAAGCCTCTCCCCATGAGAAGGGGCTTCTAGAAGTAGGGAACAGCCTGTATTCCTTTCAGTAAATAAATGTTATGCCCTGCTTTCACTTTGCTGCTGCAGAATGCTCCCTCTGAGCATGAAAGCCCAAGACCGTCAGCAGGGCTGTTACTGCTGTGATTTAAGGACTGGGAGAGACCACAGAGGCCCCTTCGTGCTGCTGCTGCCTTCTGTGCCCTGCTCAGAAACCTGCAGGCAGCTGCCAGGCCCAGCTGGAGAGGAGGGAAGGGAGAAAGGTCCTTTCCCACTCCCGAGGAGGTATTTTCCTGCACCCGTGGAAGTGCTGGGCGGGCAACAGGTGCCCCCTGGGCAGGGCTGGGGAAGGTGTAGAGTTGGTGTGAGTGGCACAGGCTGTCCTGTGTAACCTGGGTTTGTACCACACAGGGGGTGATGCCATGAAATGCCACTGTGCCCTGGGACCCCAGCCCCTGCTCTCTGTGCTGCTGAGAAACCCTGCGCTGCCTCTCTTGTGCTGCAGGACACAATTTAGCTCAGTGCATTGGAGCGTTCACCAGTGAGCACCTCCTACATCTTGCTGCTATTAAACTCCTTTTATTATATCAGGGGACTAGAAATAGGAAGAAAACACCCTGGTATCGCCTTGATAGCAACAAAATAATTACTCCGCTTTCCCTGAGGAAATCCAGCTTTGGGCGTTTGCTCTCCCTTTGAGCTGCAGCCTTCCATGAAAAGCAACTCTTTTCTATTGCCATAATTTAAAACCCATATCTGGCTTTACAAATTCCTGTTCCCTCAATCCCAGTGACAGATTGGGGAGCTGTGATAACTTTCTTGTGTCAAAGTAACTAATGAGAAGGGAACTCTCTCTCTCTCTCTCTCTCTCTCTCTCTCTCTCTCTCTGTGGAAATGCCGCTGTTCCCAACTACCTGAGGAATGCTGCAGCTCCCCACCGATACTGGGGCTGGCTGTGGGCCAGGGGTGCCAGCGGTGCCAGGTGGGGTCCAAGACACAGGGACAGGCATCTGCTGACGTTACACATGGTGATAAAAATCTCGGGGTTTAACTGGCCCTGCTTCACTGTGGGTTAAGGTGAATTTGACACAGTTGTCCTTATCTTGTTTCACGGAGTTAATGCAGTTAAATATTTCCTTTGTGAATGTTCCAATCACTTGCAAGCACTGAGATGGCTGCAGCAAAGCGCCGTTTGGTGATACACAGCACTGCCTTAAAAACAGTTGCACGAAAACCAGCACAGGACCTGCACGTGAAATGAGAAGGGGTTTGTTTCTACGCAGAACGATTCCTCCAGCAGGTCCCTGCCTTTCCCTTGGGTTGCACTTTCATTTTCCAAGCCTTTCCCGGCCGTTGGCACTAGCTGACGCTCTGCAGCAGCCTCAGGAGCTGGAGGAGGCGAGGGGCAGCCTTGCCATCCCCAGCAGAGGACAACCCTCAGGCAGGACCAGGCAGATCCAGCGGTTTCTGGTCCTGCTCCCCCAGGCAGGGAGTCACACACACTCTGCCTGACTCGCTGCTTTCAGCCTCAGCCCGAAAATGCACAAGAACTGTGTGATGTTTGATCTCATATATCTGCAGTGGCAATGTGCACTGCACCCCCTAGTTCTTCCCTGTTCACTTGGTTTCTGAGCACCCTGGAGCACTGCCAGAAGTAAAAAGAACCAGCTCTACGAAATAATGCTTACAGCTTTTTGTTCCAGAGGGTGATTTCTTCAATATTTCTTAAAGAAATACAGAGGCTATTTCTTGAGCAGCTCATCTAATCCAATGTACAGCTCAAGGAGGGTTCAAACCACATGCATTAAACACTCTCCCTTCTTCCTTCCTGGGACTTGCTACCTGGTGTTGTGTCTGCTGCTTCCCCCTCAGCAGGACCTTGGTCACCCACAACCACCCCCCTGGCTGGGAAGGGGAGTCCCTGTGGCTCTACGTTGTTTATTCTGGGTTGTGGTGACACATTCCTGTAGGAACAGAGGAGCCTTGGCCTCTCCACCCATGCACATCTACCTGCTGACAGGTATCAGCACCTAAGAAGCATCACCAGAGCACCAGAGCTCTTGATCCCCTCGTTAACTCCACTGCAATTAGTCCTCAGTGTTGTGAGCTCTTTGTGCTACAAACTTCTTTAAGTGTCAGAATTCACTGGACAGGTATTAATATTGATTTTTAGCCTATCTGGAATAGAGAGTGAAAAATCCAATACTGGTTTTTATGAAGAGCCATTTCATACTTTCATAATAGATGTCATAAAATTCCTTCAATTACTGGGGTCTCTTCAGGGGAACTAATTATTGTGCTATGCATACCTAGTCTGAAAACTTAATAATATCTCCAGATGCTGCCAAAAGTCCTTTGGAGGTCTCAAGGCCCACCAGGGAACCCTCTGCTCTGGTTTTTCTTTTTTTTCTTTCTTTTAAATGAACTATCAAATGTTCAGTGAGGGAGATGGACTGGAAACCCTGCATTCACACGAATTCAGGGTGGTACTGTTCCTGTAAGGCAAGGAGGGAGGATATTTATTTTATTTTTTAATCTTTAGATGACCTTAGATTTGCCTCAGGTCAGCTATTTAATGGTGACTGCCCAGTACCACACACTAAGGGAACTGCAGGTAGATCCTTTCATCTCCTGTGGGAATTGTTCCTGTTGTAGGAATTAACAGGCAGCTTTTGGGGTGCTTTTCTAGGGGGGGGAGAGGTTATCCTGGTAGAAGATGAGCACCAACAGAGGCAGAGCTGTCTTAATGGCTCCTTGCACGAAAGCCACCAAATCCTGGGCATTTTTTCCATTGACAAACACCCACCAGAGTGGTGGGTTCCACCCCAGCACAAAGGCATTTTGGATGATTGTGATCACACTGGGGAAGGTGTTACTGCAGTATTTCCCCTCTTTCAGAGCTGCAGGCACCAAGGCCCATTGCAGTCCATGGCAATTTTTATCAGAGAGAGAGGGGCGTGGTGTGAGCTCCCAGCACAGAAGGCTGTGAGTCCTCGGCCCTCTGCAAAAGCCAGAAGTGTTGCCCATGAGGAGTCAAACCAGAGCCATGAAACAAGCTCCCACCTTCCCCCATTTTCACATCCAGATGGCTGTTGTTAAAGAAGGAGGAATGATGTGCCTGAGTCTGTCTCAGATGACAAAACCATGCTGGTGGATCATGCTAATCCATTCGTGTCTGAACCCCAGCTCCTCTTGGGTGCGTTACTCATCCCTGTGGCTCTCCAAAGAACTAGATTTTCCTTTAGATGTCTGATTTTGCTGAAAGATCTGAGAAATGCTCAAGGGCGTAAATTATTCTTTCCATAGCCTATGATAATGTATGATTCTTAAATTGCCACCAGATCTGCCTCCTTCAGATAGTGGAATGAAAACAATATTGTGCTCTCCCCAAGCCAAGAGGAGGATCTGGTCCAAACCACGTCGTCTTTCAGCAACCCAGCAGCATCATGGATGCACATGGTACAAATGCCTGGAGAAATGCAAGTGCTGGAGAATCAGAACTCAATATCAGCCACTCAAATTAATCTCTTATAACAGCCCTCAGAATTGGGGCCAGGTTTGTAAGGATGTTAAGTCTGTCAGTATGGTGTAAATCAGTGTACACTGCGGGGTGATGGAGGAGTGGTGTCAAGTAGAGCAGGAGCTGGTTTATTCCTCAATACTACCACCCACTCAAAACCTAAACTGGGACATTCATGACGCTTCATTTAAATAAAAATTGCTTTTTTTTTATTTATTTCTAACAGTAAGAATTATCCCCACTAATATTACTGGTGCTTACAGCAGTTACCAGTTGCATGTTTGCACCTCCCTTGACTGGCAGCAGAGGTGGCACCATTTCTGAGCTGTGAAATGGAAACTGTTTTCACATGGCTGTAGGAGATGACGCTTCCAAAAAAAAAAAAAAAAATCAATAAACATCAGAACACCTGTGGTAAAATCAGAGATAGCAAGCCTAAATCACTAAGGCCACAAAACCACTAAGACAGGGAGCTATAGAAGTCAGGTAACAGATCAAAAGCATGCAGTATTTATATAAAGGGAGGGGAAAGGTTTAGAGGATGTTTCTATACAACCATTTTGGGCTATCTGTCTGGTTAGCATTCCTTACCACAGCAGAAATACAGGCAACAGCCAACAAGTGCCTGATCCAGCTTTTCCTGGCAAAGTTGCAATCTGCCACCAGTTACAGCGGGAAAGGGACTCGTCCTACAGTAAATCACATCCACTTCCCAGGCAGCTTTTCTGGGAGCCACACTGTGGCTTTGATTGAAGATGAAGCCTCTTCAGGCACGCTGACAGCCAGGCACTCATGATCCCAGCGGCTGGATTCGGGATAAATCCGTGCTCTCCCTACAGGAGACTTGTAAGGCAAGAAGCACAGGCATCCATACACCATTTAGGCAGGGTCTGCCAAGACTCTTCCTATTGCCACAAAGATGTTTCTGCCACATGGGAGCCAAAAAACTATGGAAGTATATTAATTTAATAATGAAATAGCGATGGCACCATCTTTTTTTATTGTAACTGATGAAAAGCCTGTAATGCAAATTGTTGTGCCAAGTTGCCTCTTCTAGCCAATGTTTTGGCACGTTACATTCCTATCTAGGCAGCTTTTAATTATTAATCACCTAAAGTGTTTTGAGAGCTGGGTTTCAGTGGATTTTAAGTGATGGATGATCAGGGATATCAAATACTGAGCCCAAGTCTCAATGTGAGGGTGTTGGTGGTGATCTCACACCATTACTTGTGACTGTGGGTGGCTGCAGAGACTGACAGCTGAGGCTGCAAATGTGAGAAACTCTATTCTTAAGCGTGTCTCCATATGAGACAGGCCCTGTGGGTTCACATTTTTGCACTGCTATCCATTACAGCAATTGATTCTTAGCCAATGTCCTAGATTAAAGCAAAACAAAAGCTTCTGCTTTTCCCACATTCACTTCCAGAGGTTTTGAGATGTGCTCTATCATTCTCAAGAGTTTATTGTCGTTGGCCAAGTAGGACTTTCCATGGATGAGAGAAGATACATCTGGAAATACAGAGAGCTCCTCATTCAACACGAAATGATACCACTAACATGGGATGGTTTGAAATGGATCTCAATATCAGTGGATAATGGATCTCAGTGATTGTGTGCCTGTACCTTGAGACAGTGATTGATCTGAAAAACGATACATCCGTGTTACCCTGGGATCACAAGTGTTTGCACTGACTATATTTTGAACTCCTCGTCAAAGCTGAACAGTACCAGCTCTAGAAACTATTGGTAGCATACGATCATTACAAAAGAGAATTATTTTGCAAGTCTTTTATATGTGCATTAGTATTAAATCCTCTGGAAAATTTCAGAATGTGAGTTTGCAACGAGTCCCCCGTGACAGGACATCCCCCATGAGAAAGAATGAGAGGGGAGAACGTAGCTCAGCAAAGCTGACAGTTTAAACATCCCCAGAGAAAAATATAACCAAGGAAATTATTTTTGTGTATGTGCTTGGTTTGTTTTATTAAGCAAATGACCCATGGCACTTCTGTAGAGAAGAAGATATATTTTAGATAGCAAAACTGTGCTTCTTACTTGGGATCATTGGGTCTCAAGATTGTTGGAAGTTACAGCTTTTAAAAGATGCCTTGGTCCTGTGCTCAGTCCAGATAAATGACTTGGGCAGTCAACCCTGGGACTTTACTGTGTATGGACGTATGTCGTGAGGAAGAAAAGAGCCTGGACTTATCTACAGAGACTTGGAACATTTGGGGCAAGTGTTCCAAATTAAGAATGAAAACATTCCATGATTTACGTCAAAACTATAAAAATAAGCATTTTGCACAGCTCATGCTCTGTGACCGAAGTCAGCATCTCTCATCCAAAACACGCCAAAATTACTTTGAATTACTCCAGCTCATGACAAATGGAACTCTCCTTGGTGTTCCATGGCTAAAATACCTGTCCTGTCTTCATTTTCCTGTAAGCAATCTCAGCTACGAGAGGTGCTGTTATAACAATTTCAGAACAATGCCATGATATCCATGGCAGGGGACACAGGAAAAGAGGGAAGGGAGAAAGCAGAAGGCATTATTTGTAGCTTTTACTATATTAATGTTATATCATGAGCCTCCCACAAAGCTCCAGCTAAGCCTGCAGCCCCAGCAGACTAAGTGCTGCCTTAAAAATATGTGCTCAAAAAAGGCAAGCAAGAGAAAAGGGCTGTCCCTGTGACAGTGTCACTGTAAATGCACTGCTCAAGCACGGCAGAAGCTGTGGGTACAACCACTCCACCAGCAAAATCTGGGCTTGGAAGCCAGAAGTGAGCACTGAGCTTCATTCTGTACCAGACCCGCTCTAACAGCAAATTCACAATCTTCTTCCTGAGGGATGGATATACACCAACCTCTTCAACATCCAGCATTTGGGGACCTGACTGTCGTGCAGCAACAGCACAGCACAGCCTAAACAAGGGGCAGGGCCATGCCAAAGCACAGCCCCCCGTGGGATGACGTTGCTGGTGGCGCTGCAGATCTGCTGCACACCTGTAAAAGTGGCAGGAGAAGCTCTAAGATCAGTATGAACAGGAATACCTGTGTGTCAAAGGAGCAGGATGAGGGCAACCTGGAAGGCACGTGTGTTAGTAGGCCATGAAGAGCTAACAATCCACAGGCAGCTGCTGAGGCCACCTGATGCAGGAAACAGGGGAGAGTGAGTCAGATGGGATAGGGTGGAGGGACTGACCCTCATCAGCTCCAGGGGGGTATACAAAGGCAGCTCCAAAGCTAGGCTGTGGTCACCATCCCAAGAAGAGTCTGGGTTGTTTTGCAGTGGTCATCCTTTGCCCTCCGTGGCACCGTAAAAGCTCCTGGATGTGCAGCCTGGATGTCAGCATCACACAGCCCTGTGGTTTTTAGCTGCTCACGAGTAAGTAAATGAGAGTACAAATGAGTGAAATCGTGTTTTGTTTCAAACTGAAATCACATTCTGCTGGCATCCAGGTTTGCTACAGCAGGATGCAGTGTTCCTTCCTACAGCTGAGACTCTGCAACCTGATTTCCTGTGGAAGTGTTTGATGGTGTCATTGGTTTGTGAGTGGAAGGAAGAGATTTGGTATATCACTCTGTGCTGTAGTTAAGGCTTCTCTAAGCTGCCAGTGAGGATGCCTCCTGCCAGCAGCACTTGGGTGTTGCTCCTTAGGTTGAAAATTTTCCTTTTTGCTGCAAGGGTTTCTCCACAAGAAGTGCCAGGTGCAGAGTGAAGCCCTCGAAGGCATTCCCTTGACAGAAGGGTGATGCTGATTGAGCACAGAGTACAGCACCAATTTGCAGTGTACTGCCTAAGAGAAAAGGTACTTCAGCTGGCAGAATAATTTGCAATAATGAGGGATGAAATCTAACCTTTGCAGCATACCTCTTGTCAAACAAAAACGTACCAAAGTCACAGTGAGTTCCTGGAGTACTTGACAGGCATTTCTTCTGGGTAGGGCCCCATAATATAGACTTGCCTCACAAGCCATTTGTTTTGCCTTACAAACTGTCATTGTTGAGGTAATGCCTCCAGAAGCTGGAAGGGAGTGTGAGTGGAGCTCCTCCATCAGCACGTCTGCTTTTCCTCCCCAAGGTGGGAGGAGTGGCACATAAGAGGAAACTATATGTGTCTCTGTGGAGAATGCCAAGGAGGTAATATAAATGAGCAGTATTGTTTGTGTTGGGTTAGGAGATGGTGTTGCTACACAGCACTATGTGCTGGTTAAAAGGAAAAAAAAGAAAAAAGAAACTTAATACTGGGGTTTTGGTGCTAGAGTGGCTGGGTATATCTGCTCCAGGAATGTTGCTGGATTAGGAAGATGGATCTCTAGCATCCAAAGGTGGGCAGAACAAAGACCTTTCTGGTGACCAACCCCTCCAGGTGATGCTCCTGAAGGAGCAGACTGATGGGAACACAGGAATTGTGTCCCAGCAGGGCTGCTTTGCTTCAGTCACATACTGGGCTGAGTGCCTGACTCTTGTTTGCTGCTGTAGAGGTGACTCCAGACAGTATAAGGTTGTTTCAAGGGCTGCTGTGTTTTCACATAACTCTTGGCCTGTACAGGATTTGACACTGTTGTTAAAGCAAGAAATGCACCTGCATTCCCCAAACCCCTCACTGAAGTCCTGGCATGGACATGCACAGCAAGTGCCAGCACACAAGGGCTTTGTGTCAATGGCACTTGGGTAGGAAGTCACTGTGGTATCTCCCACAACCTGCACTACTTTGTGTGGATGTAGAGTTGAAACTTAACACTGAGCATAGCCAGTGATTCCCAAGATAAGCTGCTTTGGCTTTTTTTCTAAGAAAGGCAGCTTGGCAAAGGGCTGTTCATCCTTTCCCTGTAGCTGGGGCTGAGGTCTTCATATGGTATGAAAAAGTCATATGGTATGAATTAATCCCCTGGGGGAGAGGGCTGCTATGAAATAAACATCAGATCCATGAACCAGACAGGCATAGGAGGAGAAACAGTGGTTTGGAGGTGAACAATAACCACCTCTGGCCAAAGAAAAAGCCAGGGGAAGAACCCATTGCATATCTGCACTGGCATCCAGTCTTCTTCCTCAGTGAAAGTTGGCATATTGCAGAACAGATGATTTCCCTGACTTTTTTTCTTTTCAGTGCTTTACACTTCCCAGGAGTTGTTTCTATATGACTGTAATAGAGCTGTCAAAATAACAGCTTGTGGTGGAGGATGCAATCACACCTCCCAGCTCCGTGCTGCCCCCTTCTCCTGCAGCACCTGCCTCTAATGAGAGGCTTGAGGACGAGGCCACATGAAGGTGACACTGGCTGTGAGCACAGGACATGTCTCAGTGCCCATCTGGCTGACCTTCCCAGCAGAGCCACGGCCTTGGGCTCACCCATGCCATCCTTGCCAAAGCTTTATAAGCCAGGCCCCAGCTATGGTGTCCTCTGCTCTGTGACCTGCAGAAGGCCTTTTGCACCCAACATTTTCAATCCTGCCATGCTGTGCAGACAACACATGGAGCACAGTCCCAGTAGCAGCCAGCTGATGGTGTGGGGTTTGGACAAGTGCTCTTCCACTGCAACTTGAAGGGTGATGAGGGTGGAGGTGGGACAAGATCTGGTCCCCATCCGCTGTGAAATGGCTGTTGAGTAGGATATTGAATATACCCCCGGGAGGAATTGTATTAGGACCATCTGGCCAGGACTGCCTGGAGGGAGGCAGCATCTTGGTGCTGGGGCAGTGATGGCTCGCCCATGCCTGGGGAAAAGGGTACCAGGCTTCCTGAAGGAAGCGTCCAGCCCTTCCTTCAGGAAATACTTGTGTAAAGTTGAATATCAGAGCAATATCAATATCAGAGCAAAATATTAACGAGGGACTGGAGTCACCATCCATCAATGTCCATTGGTGTTCACTTGGAGGCATCAGCATTTTTCTCCCTTCTTTTATCAGACATCTTAAGTCACCTACAGGTTCCTGCTTGCAAGGTCAGCATTCCCTATGCATGAGAGCAGTAGCTCTTGCAGGCTGAAGCTCTAGGCTGCGTGGGTCCGATGCACCAGCTCAATCAGATGTTTAAGTATCTCTGCAGGAATGATCACTGTCATTTAATTTGGTGATTAGTGTTGTCATATCTATTTGTGGGATACAGTATAATTTATGGTAAGATCCCTAGAGGATCTTCAGCAAATGCTACAAGTAATTGAATCTGCTGATTTCGAAAGGTCAGGTGAAAACCGAGCATTATTATAACACAGATTAGGTGATGACAACACCAGGCAGCTTTACATTTTGAAGGTAAAAATTTGGATTTACTGATTATCCCTATATACCACCACTGTGGGAGAGGAGTGAATGATCAAGAAGCACAACTTCTGTTTTCAATTCTTTCAGTAAAACCAATGTAGTTTTTGAAGAGAAGTAAAAGGGACTTGCTTTTTCAAATCAACGGGTGGGGAGAGAAGGATTTCAGAGAGAAGTGATTAGGGAAGCATCAGGAAATTGTTTGGGTTATTTTACTGAAGAAGTGGCTCACTGATGAACTCTGAGGCTGAGTGCTGCTATTTCCAGCCCTGGCTGTGTACGATACCCTGAGCTGGCACGGCCACTTCCCGTCTCTCTTCCAGCAAACAAGCGGATTTCCCTTATCAGCAGAACTAATTCTGTCTGGCTGACAAGTTATAAAATTGAAGTCTTTTAATTTGGATTTTACTGTCTTTGGAGCTCATGTCTGCAGGAACAAGGGAGAAACAGAAGGAAGGTGGTCTGGCAAGCAGCAGGGACAATCAATTTTTGAGGGCACCAGGCTACAGGAGCTCACTGAGGAAATGGTTTGCCCAAAGAACAAAGCTGATGGAGGATACCAGTAACACAAAGCTCAAGCTGGTGTGCTGGTTTATCTGCACTAAAAAAGCTGCATGCTCATAATAAGTAGAGATTTCTTTGCAATAAAACCTTTTTTTTTTTTTTTGAGGACTAGATTTCTGCTGTCAAACTTCTCTGGCCTCTTTAGAAACCCCTTCAGCCTTCTGAAATAACATTAGTTCCCACCTGCTTCCCACAAAGTAAGTTCCCATGACAAAGTCAATGGAGAGCTTGGTACAACCAAATTGGCAAGACAAGGAGTGGTTTGAAAGACTGACTAAATTTTTGGAGAATCCCTATAAGGCTGCTGCTTGCCCCAGCACCCTGTGTGGTGTCCAACAGGCCATGCACAACTGACTTCTCCTGGAGCAACTCCTGCCTACAGGTGCTTCGCACAGAGGAAAATGGCTGAGTTCATAAATCTTGTGACCAACATGCCTAATAAAAAGGGTAAATGCATGTTTGCTTGTAAAAGCCCTTCCCCCAAATGGATCAAGCAATTACTCTGTGCTTTTTTACTGCAGAAATATGTATATGCTGCAAACTTTCTTCTTTAGCTGCTCTGTAAATCATCAGCCTAGAGCACTGTAGGCCATGAGAGCTGCCAGGACAGTAAACTCAAGCTTGAAGCCCACAAAAGGCTTAAATACCCACCTTACTTTAAATAGCCTGGTGACAGCAACATGGATATGTCTAAGGCTGAGTGCTCCCAAGCTCTGATGGATCAGGGCCTAAACACACATGGACACTTCAAACAGAAGCATCTGTCAGCAGAAACTTCCTCTCCTCCAGAGGAGGCTTCACTCCCAGCTCCTGCGTGGGAGCTGGGGCACATAAATCCCCCAGACTTTGTTGTTCTGCCAGCAAGTAGGAAGAGAGCAGTGAAAACCTGCCAGGTCAGTTAGAAACCAGCTGAGTGACAGTGCTGCAAAAGGGCCACCTGAAAGTAAGCAGATGAAGAATAAAAGACAAGAATGGGTGAAGTCAGAAGGCAGCCTGGCCCTGGTTGGGTGCATGTTTGTGTGCTGCAGTGGTTTTGAGGCTGTGGATGCTCCCTCCTGTTTTCCTGCACATCTCCCTTTGTGCCAAACCCAGGGCACAACGAACAGAATCTCTGCCATGGGCGGAGAGGGGACACCAGAGCAAGGATCCTGTGATCCCAACAGCATGGACCTGTTTTCTTTGTCCCCAGTATCGCTCCCCTTGGGTGATGGCAGGTACCACTGATTGCAAGGATATGCAGTAGCCCACGTGCATCAAATGGGGACCTGGGAGGTTATTTTAGTGCTCTCTGGGGACAAAGCCAGGGCGCGCAAACATTGATAAATAACCGCTCCCGGTTCTGGGTCTCTTATATAAGATGATGATTATAGAAACTGTGGTGTACGAGGGGGTGGAAAGGGATGCAAAGATCAGAGTTTTTAAAGGAAAGTAGGTCTGGGTATTTAGGGGGGAAATGGAAATTGCCAGCCTTCCTTGAGGTCTGACAAAACCGAAGAAGGTGGTGCTGTGTTGTACCGATGTCTCGGGCCGCGGGACAAAATGCAAGAGTTCTGCGCTGGGGAAGTGCCAGTCAAAGACTCTTATAGAGATCTTCTCCTCAGAGGTGAGCTGATGTATGGGACTGTCAGCTGAGCACAGTGCTGGGAATAAATGATTTAGTAGCACAAATGGTTTCCAAAGTGAGCTAGGCAAGTATTGTCCCCAAGTAACCAACTATTCATGTTCCTTCGCAAGCACAAACGGTACTTGATTTATCACAGGCATGCAGAAAGCAATTTTGTAGCCGTCCTGGCACTAATGTTTGTTGGTTAGTGAAGAATTTTTCACTGTATATTTTCCTTTCTTTTAAGCCTACCAAATGATTAATGCTCAGGACACTTTTTAACCTTAATCAAAGAAGCTGCTTATAAACTAGATTTAGGCACCTTTAAATCACATATTAGAGAGGGGCTGCGTTTGGGGTACATTAAGACAGGCTGCTATTTTATGCATAATTGTTTAGGGACAAATAAGGGAAGGTTTCATAGTGTAACACAGTGCAAAGCACTGAATGTTACACACAGCTGTTTGCCATCTCCTCCTCTTTTAAAAACCCGCTGTAACTTGTCCGTTCCCTACGCTGCAATTTGTTTTCTTATGGCTGGGTTGTGAAAGCTGTGGGAATGGAAGGGATCAGTTGTTCTAATCTGTAATGAAAGTACCAAACCCCACTATGCCTTCAGCCTAATTGTTGTGGTAACATGTGCGTTTATAGGTTCAGTGGTGAATGTCTGGAGGTTACTCTTCACTGTTTATGATCTGATCAGTCGTACACTAAAACGTAGACATCTTACTGCAATGCAATTCTGAGTTACCTTTCCTGAGTTGTGTTTCTCCCCCTGTTGGGTTTCTGGCCACTGTATCAGAAACGCATCACAACCTCTTTCATAAAGGAGGTTTTGATGCACTGTCATTGGAAAGCCTCCTTTGGAAACATTGTTGTGCTAATGTGAGATACTGGGTTGAAGGAGGGCTGTAACACAGTGGTCTGGATCTAGGAAAACGATCAGATAGCCAGTCTACAGGACGATAGGGATATTGTCTGGATGCCATCAGCGTTTTTGTCTCTCTTGTTCCAGTACGTGTCTATATCTGGAGCGCACTCCACGGGAAAATTCACACAAGGACACAACTCCTGCCCTGAGAATCATCTTCAACGTTTTTGGTACATCCCTTCCTTTGGGCTAAGGCTGCTCTCATTGCAATTAGCCGGAGCTCATGTTGCAGTTCTTGTGCGTAAGCCTGGCTCAGCTGAGCAGTCTCCCTGACCTCCGTGGGGCTCCTCGTGTGCCTAATTTAGGGCTGGAATTTGCCAGCGGGTCGGCACCCACTGGGATGCTGATAAGTAAGACCTACTCAGTCTGTAGACAGGCTATTTTAGATCACCCCAAAGACTGCCCCTGATGTGCACAGCCTGAAACACAGAGCAGATCCAGAAGATCTGTTGGACTGTCCCAGCTGCGTGGTGTGCCCCAATCCCATGGCATTTACTGGGTCTAAGGGGCATTTGTGCTCACAGTGATGGCATTAAATGAAGGACAGATGAACATGTGTCTATGGCACAGTGTTTTCACGAGGCAGGACTGACAAATGAGAAGCAAAAGTATATCTGGGGAACAGGTCGAGGTGCACTGACATAGGTTTTACAGGTTATGGATTGCAAGGACCCAGATTGTCTCCCTTCTCTCCTGCAAAGGGAAGAGCTAAGGCAGCAAATCCAGCTCTTGTTTTCAACTTCCTTCACGTGCCTGCTGACACGTTGTTATGTGAAAATCCCGGCAGGGGGTGGGAAATGGTGTGTCTGTGAGAGTTGTCTAAGTTTCTGTGTGTTTAGCAATTGCTTGTGTCCTTGTTTGCTCTTCCTTGCGAGGTCTGTGAATGGAGACCATTGTACACAAGGACATGCAATGGCACCCAGGTGCTCCTTGGCTATAAAGGAACATTTGTGCAGTGGCAGCTGAACCATGGAGATGGTAGCAGCAGGTGCCTTGTCTACATTTTGAAGGAAAAAGGAGTAGGTTCTATTGAATAAATCAAGGCTTTGTTAGCTAGGCCACCTTATTCCTGCAGGGAATCTGTAGGAAGGGTTTGTATTAAATGTTCTCTGATGATAATGATACTTTTAAAATAGAATTCAGAATATTATGCCACCTAAATCTTGATAGCCCATTCCTTCAGCTCAGAAATGCTAATGCAAGGTGTATCTTGTACTCCATACTTTATGGCTGCTCCAATTTCTTTTCTTTTTTCCACTATATATTAATGTGGAGTTAGAGGCTTTATCTCCACGACTACACAGTCCCCCTCACAAGCCTCTCCAGACATACGGTTTAGCAAAAAAAAAAAAAAGCTTGCTTTGTTCGTCAGCATTATACAGTGTAATTAGGAGAATGAATAGAGATGCCAGAAAGATTTATGACTTTATTTTTTTCAGAGATGGGGAGGGCAACCAACACACAGCATTGATTTCACGACAAACTGGGGATCCTCGGTTCAGAACAGCATTTTTCTCAATATCTGCTTTAGAAATATCGTCCTAAAAGTGAAATGATTTTTTTTTTCTTTTTAGAAAATAAAGGATAAATGGGTAAAATTTTCAAAATTTACTGCTTTTTTTTCTTTCCAAAACATTCAGAAATGCTTTGGTAACATAGAAAACTGAAGGATTTGGCACTCATGTTAATCTACCTTTCAGAAAATGTGCCATAACCTCTCTACCCCTGAAGCACAGCTTTGCTGAAAGTGTTGCAAAAAGCTTTGCTAGATCTCCCCAATATTTTTTTTTAAAAATCACCTAAAAGTGCAACATTTATAGACACTTGGAAAACAATCCAGGACACAGCATTTCAGTTTCAAATCCAGTTTGCAGCTGGTTTCGACTCTCTCTTTCAGAAGTACAACAGGAATGTGACCACTCAGTGACATCTTTTTTTGGCTGGGTTTGTGATACTCCTTGAGATGAGCTTTTGGTTCCAAAGGGGTGGTGAGCTCTGCTCCCATCCCTGGGATGCGAAGCCTGAAGTCTAATTATGCTGTTTCCATCTTTCTTGGTCGTTCCCTGCTTTACTGCTGGCAAATTTAGCAAAAGACCTCCAGTTTTGCTGAGACTGGAAGCAATTGAGGCTTGGGGTTGGAGCTTGAATAGCACTGTAACCTCTTATTTTCTACCCTGTCTGGCTCTGAATGGCAGCTATGCAAATTATATGCATACACTTTCTACTGTAGGTTATTTTTTATGGGGGCTTTCACTTCAATAGATGAACTTTGAACAAGTAATTTGAAACTGGTAACTTTAATCAATGGAATTTTTTCTTCTTTTTTTTTTTTTTTCTCCCTGTAAAACCAGCTTCTTCCACATCACTTCTAATTCAACCCTAGTTAAATACTGTTGCTTTCCTAGGAAAGATCTGCTATTGCTTAAATCAGAAAGACAAATACAAATATAATGCAATATCCTGTCTACCAAATGTGTGGGATATGCAGATGAATAACGTGCAGTCAAGCTTTAAGTGCAACTTAGTCTCTATTCTTCTTTGAATTCTTTGAAAAAGAGGTCTGCACTAATAATGGGGCTCTTTAAATTCCAGTTTGAAACCAGTTGCAATGAAAATCAAGTACTGTTATATAGCTCTGGACCTCTGCCTTCAGAAATTAAAAGCCCAGTTCCTATTGACTTTTTAAAAAATTATTATTTTTTAGTAAGAATAATATGCTTCCCATGTCAGAAGAGGGTTTCTTCCTAACAAAACCTTTCTTTTGGTGCAACTCAGTGCCTGTCACTGTTGGATGCTTCCCAGAGCTACAATCAGACCATAGGATCACACAGCATCTCTCACAAGGACCACTTGCATACCTCTTGCCCAGTCTCACATCCCAAATCCCAGTGCACCAGCACCATGGGATGTGCCAACACACCTTTGTCTCCCAGTATAAGCACAGCTGTAATAATTTCTGTATTTTATACCCACTTTCCACAGATATAAATAACCACTCTCAGCTTCTGGGTCTACAAGGCAGCACAGCAGAGTGCTAATGAGAGACCTGTTCTTTGCCACCAGCTCAGCTCTGTGTGGGCAAATAGGTGTTAAGCTGAATTTTAATCTGCTGGCAATGAACTTCTTATTATATAGCTCTGCCTAAGGGCTTGGCAGGTTTGTGCACCACACAGGGTTAGTGTGTTCAGGTGAAAGCTGAGCTCTGGGTGAGGACTGAGGAGAAAGCAGACAATTGCCAGTAATACATACATATATCTGTGTAAGCTGAAACCCTTTTTCTCCTCTATCTGCAATTACATGTGCTACTATTCTTGTTAGGATGAGCACTAGCTGGAGGATATTTCTGTTTGGATGGAAAAGTAGAGAGAAAGAGAAAGAAAAGAAGTATCAGCCCCCCCAAAATCTGCTTCACAGAACGGTGCATACAGCATACACACTAGACAACTGTACCACAAACCGGTGGTCCTGCCAACTCTCATTTGCCATCCCAAGGATATCGATTGGAAAGGAAGATACAAGGGACATAAATCTTCCCTTTTGTTGCTTTTTTGTCAGGCTTATTTTAATCTGCTTGCCTAAATTAGCCAGAGGTGCTGTTAGTCAGCAGCACCACACCAATTTCTGTGAGCAGGGCCTTGGGGCTTTCTGTGCTTTATCAGAAGAAAGGCGTATTAGCATGAGATGTATGCTGAGTTTATTAGATACTGATACCTCACAGCTCTCTTCCCCTCCTGTCCCCAGCTCTATTAGTAATCCAGTCACCAACTCCTGTCTCTCCCCTTGTTCTACAATTCCACACACTCCTGCTATTGTGTCTGCTGCATCCCTGATTCATAAAGCTTCTCGCTTCAACTTTGCATCACTTTTGCAGAATAACTCCTAGCATGGTGCTGGTAAGAAAATCTTTTTACCTGTTTGATAAGACTATGACCAGTGCAAGTGTGGCACAGTTGATATTTATGGGGAAAGGAACAAGGAAAAAAAAAGTTTTAATATAAAGAGTTCCCATCGCAGATTCTTTAAAAGCAATTGCTTAAGATGTTGCACAAGTGAGTTTCTGCACACATTTGTGGTTTTTGGAATTGTCTTTTAAGTTTTTCAACACCATTTTAATTAAAGTCTTTATTAGTGAGTGTGTCATTAAAAAGGACTGCCATTTTTTTATTATTATTTTCTACTTCAGAATTTTTACAAGTGGCACACTATAAATGTTTTGCTCTAAAGGGGTCATTCTGGGAGAAAGCAAGAAGGAAGTGTTAGATCAGTCATGCAAAAGGTATGATGTGAGACATAGCTTGTTTTAATGAATTTTGTTCACTAAGTGAGTCTAATTTCTGGTCACAGCAATTTTGGTGCATTGATTTCCAGCCCCACACTTGCCTGGTAAACAAGTTCTCATCAGAGGCCCTGGTTTGTGTCAGTAAGTCCTTTCTGCTCAGGCAAATCAAATATTTTAATCCCCAGGTCCTCCCAGCTTTCACACACAATTGCATGCACTCACTACATGAAGAGGCTCAGAGCTGTAGGGCTGGGGGTGGGGGGAGAAGCCTGAAGGTGCTCACGTCCCTGTTAACGCTGAGGAGCTGATGGCTCCTTGTCCCAGGCTGTGCCAGCTGTTGGCAGCTGCACAGCTTCTCTCTCTCCACCTGGGCAGTGTCAGCCTTGGCTGGTGCCTGGGAGGCAAGAGGAAGGTTGGCTGCTGGGAGGTGCTTGGCTGCAGCAGCAGGGAGCTCAGAGCAGACTAATGGGTGTTCTGGTACCCAAACCGCTCCAAGGACGGCTCTTGTACCTCCAGCTTACTCTGTGCTCACACACAGACTGTTGTGCTGATGTGGGTTTAGCATTTGCCTTTTTTCAGGTGTAGCAATCGAGTTACTGAGCAACTGAACTCAAAATTTTAAATTTGGGTCTGTAAGGGAAGCAAAATTCTGAATACAAACTGACTGCCACTGCTCAACTGCTTGTGGATTTAGATTGCCATCTTTAGGTATCTGCCTGTGCAGGTTACTCATGTAAGCTCTAACAAAAACTTCCTTAACCTCAAAAATGAGAAAAAGCTCATCTTCCCCCCAGTTTATCCCATTAGCCCACTGCTCTTTACCATTCGTGTGGTAAAGAGATATCCCATGACTTTACTACATGTCCTGAACAAGTGCTCATGTCTCAGCTGTAAGTAACACCTAGTAAAGGGAGCACAGTATATATTTAAAGTGTGTAAGGACCCAGCAGATGTTGTGCCAAGATTAGTATATAACATTTTTTGTGCCTATCTGATATCTCCTCCTTGGAGGATTTGTTCTTGAGAGTTGTATAACACCTTTTCTTTTGCATTGACCTCTGAGATAATGTGCATCAGGAACGTCATATTATCAAGAGAGCCAGGCAGTAGCTTGGGAGTTGGTACAAGGGCACATGAATAATGGCATTATTTCCAATCAGAAAATTGCTAAATTTAAGTCTATTACTGAATCCAACAGAACACTGTGCAGCTTGGCACCTTATGCAGGGTGTGCACCTACATAAGATTATGTTTATAACAGGAATCAACAAGGTTTGAAGAAAAAGATGAAAAAGAAAAAATCTCCATGAGCATGTGGAAGGGACTACTAAATGTTTAGTGGTATTTTTAACTGATCTCTGGGTTTCAGAATGCTTTTTAATAAATATCCCTCACCAACAAAGTGAAATGGTAAGCTACAACCTGAAAAAAATCCACAGGCACGGGAAAAATTCTTATCAGGTTGGAGCTGGTTTTGCCTTCAGCTGAGATGTTGCACACAGGGCAAGGTGAACTCCTGGTACCTACTAGATCCACACATCCATAACAGAAAGGACTAGCCATAGTGCTTAATTTAAAGCTATCCCCTGTGAGACTATTGGTGTGAGTAGCAGAATGTGGAGCAATTGTGTGCTGCTAAACATGAAGTCCTTAAAAACTAATCCTTACAGTCAGTTTAACTGCCACCAAAAGTGTTGTCAACAAAGGAAAACACTTTGTGGAGCAGGGATGGATTCCTATTCCAGCAAATGTGGCATCACTGGGTCTGTTGCAAGCAAGGTTGTTATTACCAGTAAGGTTTACTTTCTATGCCTAAGAACACAGAAGTAATAACCTGCAAAATTAAGACAGTGCAAATGTAATACTAACATTTCCCAGGAGTGTCTGGCTTTGCAGTTCTACAAGTGCTGGTACAAGGCAGGACTTCTTTTTTTTTTTTTTTTTTCTTTTATGGTAATACATTTGGTTCAGCATTTACCATCAGGAAGTTCCAAAAGTAACAATGCTAATTCACTACTAGAAAAAAAAAAAAAGGGACTTTCCTATCCGAACAGCAGGAAGATGAGCCAAAACTAATAATGGCAGTGGTGGTTTCTCTCTTGTGTTCATATGGTCAAAAACGGGAAGCTGTCTGACACTGATAAAACTGCTCTAGAAAAGTTGTCACCAAAGGTCTAAATTATTCATTTGAATGCATCGTTACTAAACACACACTAAACAGGAATCAGGCTCTTGAAAGATGAGCTAACAAAATACTGGGTTTGCATGTTTTCTCTTTGTTGATTTTTTTTTTTTTTTTTACAGTGGAGGGAGGAAGAGTAATGATGTGCTGGTTTTTACGCTGTACTAACTAATTATAGACATTAAAGATGAAAAACACCTATTATTTTATTTAAATCTTCCCCCAGCTATTGTCGTAGCTGACAAATCCAGTTCTTCTGAATACACAGTTTTGCAAACTGCTCTTTCTTTGTGCAGAAAAGAAAGCACAAAACCACCATAAAATAATCAGTAATGTAATTCCCTTACCTGTCTAGGCCATGGGTGTCCTTCCAACTTCCAAGGTCACTGCTAGGAGCTGAGAGGTCCTCTGTGGGCAACGCTTTTATTTCCTGGAAGTGTGGGGTTTTTTTCCTCTCACTCTCGTCCGCAAGCCCCTCTCCATAAAGCTGCTCTCGTAGCGTCTGCAAACACAATGCACACAGCGTGAGCCCATGCTGTGTTGGAAAGGTAGAATCACATGGAATCACCTGGATTTTATTAAAAGAGGAGTCAAAGTAGACTCCCACAGCGTATGTGCAAATGTTTTCACTCCTGTGCTTCGTGCACTGTGCCGTTACTGGGTGTTGGGGGGAGATAGGGAATATGCTTTTCACCGTCCCGGCTGGTGTTTTAGCCCTGAAGGGAAATCATGTAAAAAAATAGGCTGGCAGAAGTCACTCATTGCAGGAAGGGTACGGAATAAACTGCTCCACATACTTGATTACAACATCAAGAACAGGCTTTTCCATGCACTGAAATAAAAAGATTTGACCTCAAGTCAGTTGGTTGGTGGTTGCACATGAGCACAAATCTTGAAAAATAACTGAGATCATCAGTATGCGCCCACTTGAATTTTCTCAAGACACTTACGCCCTATCATGATACCTGCATGCCTTTGCAGCTTCCCTGAGATATCAGGACAAGCTTGATGAGCACCAAGGTAACCCAAGGCAGCAAGGGAGGTCATCTCTCAGATTATGGGAAAACTGAGGATTTAAAACCCTACTGAGAGGGGGATGATGCCAAGTCTTCCCCAGTTTCCCCTTTTTTATTTTCCAGTCACAAAGGATGAGTTTCTTTGTAAGGGTCAACAACACTCTAAGGCCACTTGAGACAAAATACCTACCCTGACAGCTGCCTGACCCTGGGGACCCATTTCTGCCTTTTTTTTCATGTCAGTGTGATTTTCTGCATCCCTCGTCTTGGGTAAGGAAGGGCTGAGATTCACCCAGTGACTGAAGCACCTGAGTGCTGGCAGCCTTCAGGACTACAGAGCAGGGAGCATGTACAGAAAGCTTAAATAAATGCAAACAGGCTGGGCTGCTCTGGTGGGAAAAAGAAATCTGTGAAGTGTTACTGCACCCAAGGTTCCCGAAAATACTTCTTGAAACTATTTTCTTGGGCAAGCATGGGGTTGCTTAAGTGAAGATGACACATCAAAGCCTAATTTTGTCAGTTCTTGACTTTTTAGTTCTTAAGAACCCACAATGAATTAATACTGCAGTAAGCTCCTGCAATTCCTCCAGTGTTTCATTATGTTAGCACAGCATTAAAAGGAATTATTGTCTGGTTTTGATTTTAGGTGTATTCCCCCATTCCCATGTAAACTCGAGGCAGAATTGCACCATTTAATGGTTAAGAAAAGAAAGGCAACACCAGGAAAGCTGGTTTCTCACCTATGCCTTATTGCCTGGAGTTCTAAATTAATTATCCCTCTTAAGGGAAAATGGATGTTGAACGGGGAATAAGGCACAGCTGTTGAAGCAGTGTATAAATAGGAAAAGGTTTTAGGAGGAAAAAAAGAAGTTAGGTTTGTAAGGCAACGTTACTGTTGGATTTGGACTATTAGGATGAAATCAGCACTAATATAATGGCCATATCAAGGCTGGGGGTGGGTAGGTTGTTGCAGTTCTGTTTGTGTTCCATCCTTACAGACAGGAATTAAAGCACACAGGCTGTGTGCTCCACTCTCTGCAGCTCTACTGTACCCAGTATCCATCAGCGTTTCAGAGGGTGTGTTTGTAAGTGGGTAGGTAGGAGAAAACCCTCATATGGATGCAAAGCAGGTAAAGATGTCCCAAAAGACAGTTTAAGTCCTATTATACCCTGTCTAAACATATTTGTGTGTGCAGAGAGACCATTACTTTGATAATATTCTTGGACAGCCTTCTGGCACTGTATTGCTTCTGTTTAAGCTTGGTCAGCACCAGACACTTAGAGGTGTATATGGTTTAACTGAACCAAATTAAACCAGCCCTGTGTAGACAAACCCTGAGATTCAGAGCAGTTCAAGCTGTGTTGGTTTCTCCATAGGCAAATGGAGTTGCACAAGGGATATTATTGTCCCTTTTTTTCATTCTGGGAAAAATAATTTTTGCTTCTCTCTCTGTGTCTCACTAGTCAGTACATCTGAACCACACATGAAAAGAGAATCAAATGCAGGCCAAGTGATTAGACAGAGCTAAGCAAGGCTGGATTCTTCAATTTATGGTTCCCCAGATATGACAAAAGGAGAAGGAAAGTCTCGCAAACAAGGAATTTTTTGGTTTTGATCATACAAAGTTGAGGAATAAAATTTCTTTTAAGGCTTAAAATAGTCTGTGAAAATTGCACCACTGAGTTTCCTACTAACTTCTGAAACAAATAGTTTTCAAAACTGGAAAAGTTCACATTCTTTACCTACAAGTATCTCCCTTCCCCTCTCCCTCTCCAGTGGTTGCTAACCTATTACTCACCTTAAAGAAACCTTCTGGTTCCTCCTTGGAATCTAAGCAGAAAATCAATTAACTATAGTATTAATGAGGCCTGATTATGGGTTTTCCCCTGCCTGTTGTTGTCTTCACCTCCTTTTTCTGCCATTATTTAACTAGGGATTCCAGATACACAGAAAAAATCTTATCTATTCCTTTCTTTCATCAAACACTGATGATTAGAGTTCCTGCTTTTATGACTTTCCTGATAACCATAATTTTAGATTAGAGTGTTTGGAATGGGCAAGTTTAACCAGGAACTGCTCGGAGAGAATTTCATATTAGCATTGCCAATGCTCGTTGATGGTGTTGATTCAGGATTATTCATGCTGAAGTTAAATTCTAGATTCAGGGAGTTCCTTCTTCCTTAGTGGCAGACAGAATATCATCTGTGCTCTTCCTTCACAGGATATGAGAAGAAGGATGAGGTTTCTCTCGTTTCACAGCAGGAGGAGTATCTTCAGAGCGTTGAATCCAGCACAACTCAAAGTTGTCTTCTGGGATCAGATACCCAAATTGTTCCTTTGTTCTATAACGTGGTGGTACCACTTTGCCTTTCAAGGACAGATTTGGAGCCTTGTGGCACCTGCTTGGGAGGAAGATGCCCAGGGCTGCAGTCTGTGCTTGGGATAAGGGCTTCCTACCTTAGTACAATCTTGCAGCTTTTCTGTCTACTTCAGATTTCATTGATCAGTGGCAGCTGAGTTACATTCCTGGCTCTGGAGCTGTAAATCTCACTGCTTGACCTCAGGTCTGGCACCCAGACAGTGAATTGTCTCCCATGTATAAGATAATAGTGGGATGATCTGGGTTATCTCTCTCAATACACAGGTTCCAGCCTGATGAGGATGAATCATCTGCACTCTGTGCCTCTGGCAGTCTTTCCTCTGCTGAAGGCACAGCATGGTGCCAGCAGATCTGTCCAGGTTGATCATTAAAGAGGTTTTTTGTACCACAGCAGGCTCTGGAAAAAAAAAAGAGAGTATTTCTGTTCTGGGTAAAGCCCTCCTCTTCCCAATTTTGTGCATGAAGCCAGGTCTTGGGCTGGAAAATTGCTAAAGCCTGGACTAACAGGAGAGGTTGGCACAGATCTGGTGCCCTTGGAAGGGCTGAATGATGAATGAAGAGGAGCAGGGATGGGAAGGGAGGCAGAGGAATATGTACCAGTACACGAGGATTTCAGGTCGTTTCTTTGTCTAGGTAGGCCAGCTAAGGAGGACTGTTGGGTGGGCTACTCCTGAGGCCAGTCTGGCTGAACATCTCTCCTGCTATTGCTCCTGAATCATGAGCTGAAAACCCATGGTATGTCCAAGGCCTTAATGCTGGAAAAGGATGGTTACAGGACTGAAGAAAACCCCATGTGAGCCGTATTGTTCTGGGGTTTTTTGGGACAAGGGAGTCATTCAAGGCTGTAATGCTGTCAATATACAAGAACTGAAACTGAGGGCAGGGAAAAAGAGAATGTGCCTGACAGCAGGGATGCTGGAGGAGGAGGCTGAACTCTGATGCAGCACAGGGAAGTGAGCTTGGGGAAGCTCGCCCTGGGCAGGAATTACAACACATCCACTCACTTCCAGAGAACAAATAAACACGATAGAGATCACCCATGAATTTTTTTTGTTTTCTTCCCCGTGGTTTAAAGACCTTTTGTAACTCTTTAATTTAAACCAGTGAAATCAGAGCAACATAAAATTAATTTCTCTGGGTCCTGTTCTGTAAGCATCAATTATAATGTCTAATCTACATGAAGTGCTGCTAAGTTTAGTAACGGGCTCTTTATTATGCAGCACCCAAAAGCATTCAAATGTATTCACATTAAGATGTAAGATCATACAAATGTTAATTGTGGAAACATCCAAATGTTAACAATTGGGTTTTTTGCCTCCTAAGGCTCCAAACAGATATTTTCATTAGGTTGCCATGTTGCACTGAAATATTGCCATGTTCCACTTTCAAAGAGAAATTTCTGAACCGGAGCTTTGTTTGACAGTGGGCACAAAACAATGTACTGTCAAAAAGTAGAGAAAGCTTAGAGGACTAGCCTTTATTTATGACAATGACCCTAGAAATCAAGATTTGCTGCTTCCTTGAACAGTTTCAGTGGTGGTAGAGGAAGGAGGGATGCACTGCTGTGAACATGTAAATCATTTATACTCTCAATTAAAAATTTACTCAACACCTACAGTTTTTGCCTGAGATATGGCTGGGGGGGAAAAAAAAAAAATGAAAACTGCTGCCCTCTCCTCCAAGGTCATATATCTTGTCATTTAAAAGAATATTTAATTTTTTTCTATGGTTGACATTTTATTGGCCTCTCAATTGCTTTGGGAATAAAATTGTGTATTCTTTTGGCTTCCTTTTCAGTTTTCTCTGCAATCCAATGGTTTTCTTTCCATTATAACAGATTATTGTGTAGCTTTTGCATCAGTGTTACACTTTTTTGACGTCTCTTATCTTTTACTGTGTCTTCTCTTTCTTTCTTGCCATTATCGTTTTTTCCATGTCCTTCCACTCCTCTGCCTGTGCTGAATTCTTTTCCACAAGTCATCCTTGCTATTGTAGTTCACAGGTTAGTCTCTCATTTCCTTTGCTTTAATTTGTGTTCAATACTCCTGACTCTATTTTCTCATTTAAGTGCCTCAAAAGGACCGCTAAACCAAACAGAAATGATAACAAAAACAACAGCATAACCACCTTTCAGAAAAAGAAAGGAATAATACGGTGCATAAACTCGTGTCAGCAAGGATGATTAATTTAAAATAAATAAAAAAAAAAGTGTGAACGTGGAAGGAACAACCTGATCACTTATTTAAAGCAGTTTTGGTTTTGTATGAAGGCAGAGCTGGCACATTTTGTAATACATAATGTAGGAATTTACAGCGCACCCAGGCCAGGTTCATGTCATATTCCAAAGGATGTTTTTAGAAGGCATTTTGTATCACTATCTCTTTTTCTTTTGAGGATTTGATCAATGATATTTTTAATAGGTCATGGCTTGTAAGGCTGCTTCTGTCTCTTCTTTTGTACCCTAAGACCCTACTCTTCTCTACAACTTTGGAGACAGGAGAAAACGGACATTAAAAGAAGTAAGAGGTTGTAACAGTATGGATCATACCTTGGCAGAACCACAAACCTCATACATCATTCAGGAATCATTTAATTTTCATAGTGGTGAATTATCCCTGCTTGAGTTGTGCCTTCATCTATTAGTTAAAACTCATGTTGCAACCTAAAAACTTTAAAATTAAATAAATAACTAAATTACACTTACAGTAGTGGAATAGCTGAATTGCAAACAAACAAATGAGCAAGAAAAGACTCCAAAGCTTTCCAGATGGCTGGTTCCCACTGATGTACGTTTTTTTCTCTGGAGCTTCAAAACATGTTTAAATTATGAAATTTGGTGTGATTACAAGAACTTGGCAGGCACTCATTAAGGTTTTAGTCTGAGGAGTGATACTACAGAGTTAGAGAACTGGAGATGAGCAGCCGTGGAGCTGTGTGGCTGTTCCTGTGCGCACACAGCGTTGTCAGTGTGGGGTGTAGGGCACAACTCTTTGCTTCCCAGGCTCTGATTTCTTCATGTGCTGCCCTCCTGCTGCTTCCTGGGGCCAAATCCATCCTGGTGAAACTGGTGAAGTTGCATCCATAATTTATTTGACTTTCTTTGCTCAGAATTGCTTGCTTAGCACCCCTGTGCTCTGCCTCCAGCTTCTGCTGCAGCCAGGTGACTTGGTACCTGTCTCTGCTCCTCAGAGCCAGTGAGGACCTGGTTTTGCTGCTGCAAATCCCTTTGTGCTGCTGGGGCAGACTCGCTGCTCCACAGGGAGAGCCCCCTTCCTTTGCTGGGCTACCAGAACAGGGGGGAAAGGCTTGTGGTGGGTGATCTGGAGTGGGAGGCAGCAGTAGTAACAGATGATTGGAAGGAAAGGGAGGGGGAGTGGAGGATGAAAACAAGGGAATACAGAAGCAGTACTTTTTACTATCTGTTTTGAATATGTTCTGAGGCTGGCAGTGCTGAGTTTTGAGTTCAGTCAGGGTCTCACACTCTTCATTCAACCTGGGGTCAAGCTGAGAAGTAGGATCAGGTTTTGTGCTCCAAGTTCAGGGGAAGCACACCCCACTGGGGCAATGGTGGGGACAAAGATTGCTGACACGCCTCTCACAGCAGATTCGCGCTTGAGAGAAGTGGGAACCTTCCTTTGCATCTCAGCTCCTCCTGGCTGCAATCACAAGAGCCTCTCTCCAGCTCCTTCAAGCACATCCACTGTCAGCCCTTTAGGGCCAGAGGATAAAACCCTGTTAGACTGAGAAGAAATTCAGTGCCTGATCAAAGCTGCTAGTAAGGACAGCACACGTTTTGTGTGATGCAGTTGTTGTCCAGGTGATGTTTGAATGAAGTTTTTCTTTACTAGTCTGATGATAGAGACTGCTCCCCACTCTGTGGCACGGCCAGGTTGGTTACTGATACCTCAAGGTACAGCGTTATAGGCAATATTAGCATAGAGAAGAGAGGGGGGGAAAAAAACCCAAACTAAATTAAAAACTCCACTGGTGGCCTTCTAGTGAAAAAAGTTACCTCTGGAGTTATCAAGTACTTTACACCATTGTGTGGTGCTGCAGAGAGCCAACCCCTGCTCAACACCAGACAATAGACAATCTGAATAGACTCTGAATAATTCAACTGCAGTTTAATTATTCAAGAAGAGGATGTAGCAACTCTTCATGTCAAAAAGAGGGAGGAGGCGGGTAACTGCAGTTCTCCTGTGTGAGCCTGGTGCATGCAGGATACTCACTGTTCATACTACATCAGAGGTCCCTCAAAAGGGACCTTCTGTGACCCCCACCTCACTGGTCTCTAGTCACTGGCATGGCTGAGTAAGTAACGTGCCCTGCAGCAAGCACCTACATAAGCATTCGAGTGACCAGCCTGCTCTGTACCTACCAAAGTGTGGTGTGCTGCCTGCTCCTCAGATTTACTGCCAAAAGACAGTTCCTTTGGGGCTCAACCAGCTGCTGTCTTATGCATTTGTGGACTCCTGCCATGTGTCACTGCCAGTATATGAATTAAAAACAAATACTGAATGTGAGGTGAAGGGATAAATAACAGCGTAGCAGGAGGAGATGCGCTTAAGCCCTTGCAGTGGACTTGGTGTGACTCCTTTCTAATAACTTACTGTCCATCAAGTCACTACCAGGTGTAATAACCTGCAGATGGCTCAGCAGTGGGTGGCATTAATATACTCGGGCCCCCCTGGCACACAGGGGCCCTGCACTGTCCTTCCCCCCGTCTCCTTGCACCGGCAGACAGCCTCTTGCCTTGCTGCTGTCAGGTGAAGTGCACAACCCACACTTGTTGTCACACAGAACGCGCAGCTGGCTGCTCCCAGGGGGCTTGTACCCCTCCCCTGGGTGGGCAGCAAAGACAGGACAGCCCCTCTGATGTCACCGACGGTACCACAGGACAAATGTGACAAGCGGCAGAAGAACTGAAATATCAAGGATATTCAGACACTATGCTGATGTGATTTTTTTTGTTTATTCGCTATTCTGTCCAGAATCCCAGTCTGATTACACACACTGCCACCTTCAAGGGACACCTCTGCTGGTGAAGCAGTATGAAAAGCCTCTGGTTACCGCACATGCACTTGCATTGTACAAATGCATACACAAACTCAGATGACATCTAAATGCTCACTGCATTGACATTATGCAACAATTTCTCAGGGGAGTTTTGAGAAAGACAAAACAATCTGAGCCCTGGAAAAGGGAGAATAGGAAGGTATCCCCGCAGGAAGGGTTACAGAGTATTGTTATTAAGTTACTTTTCCTATAAGATCTAATGAAAATACAGAGGAGAGAAGCAGATATAGAAAATGTTTACACCGGTCTGGAAGGGACCTTCCACTGCAAGCACTGGGTCACAGAATCATAGAACGGCCTGGGTTAAAAGTGACCTTAAAGATTATCTCATTCTACCCCCACCTTCCACTAGACCAGGTTGCTCAGCTCCCCATCCAGCCCAGCTTTGAGCACTTCCATG
This sequence comes from Corapipo altera, assembly GCF_003945725.1. NCBI lineage: Eukaryota > Metazoa > Chordata > Aves > Passeriformes > Pipridae > Corapipo > Corapipo altera. Next base: position 4,673,894 of record NW_020884911.1, read on the forward strand.
GATGGGGTATCCATAGCTTCTCTGGGCAACCTGTACCAGTTCTTCCCCACCCTCACAGCAAAGAATGTTTTCCTAATATCTAACCCAGACCTACCCTCTTTCAATTCAAAGCCATTCCTCCCTGTCCTGTCACTCCAGCCCCTTGTAAATACTCTCTCTCCATCTTTCTTGTAAGCTCCCTTCAGGTACTGGAAGGCCACAACTAGGTCACCCAGAAGCCTTTTCTTTTCCAGGCTGAACAAAATCAATTCTCTGAGCCTTTCATATAAGCCATGACAGAAACATAAAAAACACCAGCTGAAGAGTCTCTAGACTTCACTGCTTATGTTGAAGGGCTAATGCAAAACCTTGCTGCTAATGTTAGAGAGAAACCTTGGATTACCCACAGAAATTCACTGGTGGTGAATTGACCTCTATTGTTACAGATGAATCACAAGGATTCAGATACACATCTGATGGGACTGAAAACAAAGGACAGTCAACTGCTAAACTAAAAATCACACAGGAAGGTGCATGGGTTGGACTGCTTTTGTCTTCATTGACTTCTTTGAAGTCTTTCTTCAGATAGAAAAATCCTGAAATGAAAAATCCTTGCATTTTGCATTAATAATTAAAGCAGAGTACTTCTGAGTGAGAACAGATTTGTTACAGTTCATTAATAAGTTTTCCTTTATGATTTTCAAAGAGCAGGTTTTATGTAATCTGCTTGTCTTTCTGTATATCATTTACAACACTGAACACTGTTGTTTCAGCCTCGAAGTGTTGATGCTCTGACAATTTACTTGCAGGCAGTGCCAAAACCCTTCAGCTTCCCTGACCACTTAGGCAAAAGGCAACTTGATTTGCACCACTGCAGACACTCAGGAAGAAGAGAGGGGGAGCACAAGGAGGTTTGAGAGCTCAGCAGGCAATCCTAGTCTCACTGGCAATGCATAAATACATAGAGGGAGAAACTGGAGGCAAAATGCACTCTCTCCTGCATTGGGTCAGTGGGGCTTTGCTCTTCTAGAGACAGTAATGAGGAATGAGCTCTTGAAAGTGAGAAAGGAGCCCCAGGGCTGCCTCCTTGGGCTGCTGACTGCAGCACATAGCAAAGCCTGGCAGCAACAAATCTTGTTCAGGTCACAGCAGATGGGGACAGGGATGCTGATGAAGGACAGAGATCCTTGACTCACGCACGTAAACACTGACTGGCTCCTTGTCTGAAAGCCTTAAGTAGTACTGTGCTACTTTTGATACTGATGCCATTTGCTTGGAAGGTGGAGATACTGGTACCTTAAAAGATTCAAAAAGTATTGTTCAACGCTAAATTTAATTTCTTGTCATTAAACCAGGCAAAGAAATGGAACCCTTTTTTTTCCTAACATCCAAACAGAAAAACACAATCTCATTAGCAGCATTATCCTGAAAGCTCTGTTTTCCTCCCTGCTGCATTATCCAGCTTCTGGAGGGACTCTTCTCAAGCCCTATGTTTCTGTCCTGCTGTATTCAGAAGACCTGGAGCACAAGCCTGAAGACAAATACATCCCAGCACAATGAAGAGGCTAATTAGCATCCTGAATAGACCCCACTGTAGCACTTTTGATTAGTAATATTCACTCCTTTTCATAAGAAAGACCTCAAAAATAATAATTGCAATGTCTGTCATTAATATTATATTGTAGGCAGAGGAAAAAACATTCCCTTTGTTCCCACTCATTCCTATGATATCAATCTTTGTATGTGTAGCTTCCTGAAAAGCCTAGGAAGAAGCTAACAGTCTTTCTGAAAAATGATCATAGGTAATTTTATTTTGTAATGAATCAGAGATCTGATACTGGAAGAAATTTTGCTTCTTAAAAGAGCCAGCATTCATTAAGGTAACCTCAGCTTTTTTTTTTTTTTTTTTTTTTTTTAAATCAAAGCATTTGATGGGATATGGGTGCACAGACCAAAGCTATCACAGCTTTTACAAATGATTGGGACCACAAAGGTCAGGATGGTATTTACAGGTGTGGAAAACAAACAATCTCGTGAAGAAAAAAACCCTGAAAGAAAGGAAAGCTCCAAGAAGAAAATATCTTTCATTTTGCTGTGTCCTGCCTAACCAAAATATTTGTGTAGCTGAACATTTTGCAAGGGAGAGCTGTTAGAGACATCTACAGTCAAAACTGCCAAGACTTTCAGTATTTTGCCAAAATTTTAACTACCATACTAAAATATTCCAAGCTTGCTGTCTGCCTCAAGCTGCAACAAAATGGTCCTGCAACGTTCACAAAAACGGTTATGCAAAAAATTAAAAGTACTTTTAATCAAAATAATTCACCCCAGCCAATTTTTGGAAGCAGACCTGAAATGAAGTGTATGCCTCCTTCAGCCTTCAATTTGCCCCTCGAGTGACCATTTGATTGCCTCTTGCATTGCAGACACAGACCTGGCTGCAGCGTGACACTTGGAAAATCACTGCTCTAAGTGGCTGCTTTGCAATCGACTTTGCTGAGCCCAGTGTTTTACCCATCAATACCAACCCCAGCACCATTAGTGGCAGATGATAACACATCCAGTAGAGCCTTTTGGCAGCAGGAGCAGCAGCAAAGTCCTCCCTGGGGAGCGTGGGGATGTAAAACCATGTAGCTACATGCACTGTAGCTACTGCACACAGCACCAAGCCCAGGTTAATAAGGCACACGGTGAGGAATATTAGCTTGGGCATCATCCTAATGCACTTTCCAGCAAGTTCTGAGCACAAGCAGCCTTCCCCAAAAGCCTAGGCTGACATACTACCTGTGGCATAGGAATCCATTCCTGTGCAAGTTGCAGGATGACAGCAGGGAAGGATTAAAAAAGACAAAAAGTGTCTTGGTTGGCTTGCACATGTCAAGGACTGTGAGCAAGGAAAAATGTCTTTCACTGTTAGCTCTGAAACTATTTCTGTCACAGCACTATAGTATCTACCTGTAAGCAGACCAAAATATTTAGCCATTTAGTCAACTATTTATAACAGCAATTAATTATGCACCTGAAACTTACCTTAGCAGTCCACACTTAACTGGGAACATCCAGGCTGAGAAATAAAAAAATCATGGTCTGACCAAGAGGTAGAAAAAATTGGTAAGAAACCACGTGTTGGATCAACACAGGATGTGTCAGAGATGGTCTGTCTGTCTCTAAACCAATGTGTAGACCCACTGTTTCAATATTCTCACTGAATTTTGCATGTTCAAAATTCAAATACCTGCTGTGTTTCTACTTTCAAACACTGCACATGTCCAAGGAAAATTTTGCCTTAAACAACCTGAAAATGAACCACTGAGAATAAACTCCTTTGTGTGGATATTCTGAGACGTAGTGGGGTTGGATTGTAAAATGTCCTGCACCTTTGTACCAGATAAAAAAATAAAAGCAAAAGAACATGTTACTTCACCAAACTTTCAATGCCTGGAAAAATAATTTTTAATCTGAATATGCTGCACCTTGAGTAGGTTCCTGTGAAAGCAGCTCTAGTTTTTTGCTGACATGATCAGGTGATATGGAACTCTACCTCTGCTAGAGGCAACCATTTTAATTGCACCAGGTTTCAGCTGATAACTTCAGAGGTTAGGATATTTCTGCTGTGTTCCCTGGGACATTTTGTTTTCACCTGGCATGAATTGTTGGCACTGTTCATCTTTTCCCAAGTCTTCTTTCAAAGTCATGAGGGTGAACTCTTTAGCATTCGCATGCTTTTATATGTACCATTTATAAAGCTATAACTAGCAAATATTGTCCTGTATTGACAAGCCACTCTTAATGGGGGAAATACTAATATTTTGTAAGGAAGAAAAGGAAACAGGACAGCTGTATGTTGTCCACAGCAAGACAGCAAGTCAACCTAAGAACTAGCTGTAAAATCGGAGGTTCTGGAATTCACTCCTAACTCACCCCTCACCAGCCAAGTCGCACTGACCACTGAAATCTGGAGGAAATTAGTGGAGAAACAAAGACTAAAATGTTGTCATCAGTTGCCCTGTGGTTAGAAGTCCAAGCATGTAAACAGAGTTGTATCACAGCAAAACTCACAAAGTGGGAATTATTCTGGATGTGTGGGCCTGACCCTGCCGTTGACAACGGTGTGGGGAGTTCCAGCCCCACGGTATGGCCCTACTTTCTATGGCTTTAGACACCTTTTAATGTGAAGTGCACTTGCTGTTAGAAGTGACCCTGTGAGTACCTTCGATTTCCTTGCAGAGCCGTGGTCTGACCGTCGTTCCTTTGATGACTGCCCTTCTTTCAGTGAACCAGTCAGGTCAGGGAGCCGACATCGGAAGGGGAAGGACTGTGCGTGGAAGAACAAAGAACGGCTTTTGCTAAAGAAAAAGAAAGAAGTTTTCTAAAGAAACTATACTTCTACTAATTCTGAGATGCCACTACTCGCCTGCATTTCATGCAGTTGCCCAAACATTTCAAGTCCCTGCATTTTGCTACAACTGTTTTGTTTTAAGAACCACAAATAATTAAGATAATAGGCCTGAATTTTACCCTGGAATAAAATCTCCTTGCACAGGCAGGCAGCCATGACCCACTGTCATGTACTAGCCATTTTTGGGGAAAAGGAGATAAGAAATCATGGGGGGAGCCAGGCAGAGTTATGGACCAGAATAATAGTGTCAGAACTTATAGACTTTGCAAGCTCTAGAGGTCTGAACACAAGCCACACAGGGATTCCTAAGGAGAATCCGATACTGTTTGCTAGTGAGTAACTGATTATGCCTCACTGGAATTAAAATATGTTTTTGTTACTACTTTTATAATAATTTACTTAATTTGCATACAGTCCAGTGGCAAAAGGAAAAAAAAAAAAAAAGGGGAAAAAAAAAGCAATGAGGACATGTAGCACTTCATTTCATACTCACAAATGTATCCATTTCACATTCATTTAGAAACAAACACTTTGAAACTGCAAACAAAAATCTCTGCAATAACCCCTGTCCATCTCACATTGAAGCCAGTCGCCTCCATCTTTAATGGCTATAATTGCTGCTCCTATATCCTGTGTGTTAACTCGATCCCTTTAGCCCTGCCAGCAATACTGGCCTTCATCCAGCTCACGTGCTTCTCATGCAGGTTCCTTTGTTGTTTCCTTCCTGCACCTCCTTTTGCCTGATACGCCCACCCCGAGCCTTTAGCTGCAGCCTTGCTGCCCTTCATGGATTTCTAAAGACCTACCTCTACCACCATGCCCATGAGGAATTTCTAATTGAGTAGACATAAGCAAATGTGAACATCTGCTTAACATGACACTTGCCTCAGTTACAGAAACCCCTCAGACTGTAGGTCTGCTGTGCTGACAGGCTGTCCCTGAAATCACGTGTCACCGCTGCTGTTGCTCTCAGTCACCCCTTTGCTTACTTCTTCGTGGCAGCTCTTGAAGGCAGAACGATTTTTTTATCATATCCTGGTACAGCACCTGGGGGGGGAGGTCTCATTCCAAGCCTGGATTTGTGCAGACTGTGGTACAGGATAATATAGCCTGAGATATGGCCACTGCATTACTGACTCGAGTAGTTCGTGGCAATGCAACGCCCTTATTATGACTATCCAGTGAAACTATTTTAGATTTTCCTCCACTGCTTCTTCAGCTCACCCCAGATAACTTGTTCAGCTGTAGCTGCTGCCTCTCCTGTCCCTTCCCAGTGGTCGGCCATCAAGGCCCCAGGTGTCCAAACGCCACAGTTCACTAACAAAGTCCAAGAGGACAGGCTGTAGGGGAAAAGGGATGGGGAACCTGCCTCGGCTATAAAACTCAGCAGCACTGTTTGTTTTTGTGGGTGTTTTATACGCTTTTTGCTTGACGCGGAGGAAAGCCTTTCTCGTAAAATCATGAGGGAAAACTGAGACCCGGCACATGATGACAGCAAACAGGGGAGCACGGGGTGCTACACGGGCAGTGCGTGGCAGTGGTTTGCAGGCACTCATGAGCTGTGGGAGGGCTGGCCGGAGGACAGCGGGAGAGGGAATCCCACACTCCTCAGACCGCCCGTGCGCTCATCTCAGCTTGCTTGAGCCTCCTCCACGGCTCACTCAGGGAGCCCAGCTGCAATTCCGAGGCGAAGACTGCGAGACTTTGGGAACCTTCCAGCGGCCTCTGCAACATCCCCATTCTCCCCTCCGTCTGCGCGGAAGGCAGCAGGCCTGGCGGGAGCCGGGAGCACACACGGTGCGGGAGGGGAAGGGAGGGGGGGATTTCCTTCTCGCCCTTCCAATACCTGTAGTGAACAGCGGCTCGGCGGCGCGGGCATCCCCGCACGCCCCGCACCCCTCACACGCGGGCGGTACCCGCGGGCGGGGCGGGGGGTGCCGGGGGAGCCCCGCGGTGCCGCCGCGCCCGGGGCCGCACGGGCGGAGCTCCGCGCCCGCGGCCCCGCCGCCCACGGGTACCGCCCGCGTGTGAGGGGTGCGGGGCGTGCGGGGATGCCCG